>NC_135328.1:2168634-2483825 GCF_023851605.1 Tamandua tetradactyla
ACTTAGGAATGCCTAGAGTGGACAATGATGGCGATCAAATGTACAAAACATAAAACGTTTTTGCATAGGAGGAACAAATGAATGTCAGCATGGCAAGGGGTTGAAAATAGGATGGTATACAGGAAAAAGTACAAACAGTACAAGCTAGGGTCTATAGCCAACAGTAACACTGTAGCATGTTTCCACTGAATGTAACAAAGGGTCAAAACCAAATGTCCACAGGTGGGGGGCATGGGAAAGGGGTATGGATTCTTTGTGGAAGAAAAGGAAATGTCTTCATATGGATTACAGAGGTGAAGGCATGTCTATATACTTAGGTTGGATTGTATGATGTGTGAATAAAACCATTTAAAAATGAACAGAGAGAAACGAATGTTGGAGAAAATGCGGAGAGGGAGATGCCCCTGTTCACTGTGGTAGGGAAGCCGAGAGGTACAGCCCCGTGGAGGGCAGTGTGGCGGCTCCGCAGGAGGCCAGGGGTGGGGCTTCTGTGTGATCCTGCAGCCCCATCACTCAGCATACGCGTGGAGGAGCTGACTGTGGGGACATGCGTAGACATTTGCACACTGGGGTCTATGGCAGCAGCGCTCTCCACAAGGGATGGAGGTGGCCTGAGGGTACCACGGCTGAGGGATGGAGGGGGAACTGTGGTGTGTTACATACAATGGACTACTGAGTGGACACAAGAAGGAATGACGTGGTGAGGCATGCAACCCTTAAGAGCTGTATGTTGAAGGAAATGTCAGGAACAAAAAGACAAATACAATCACTCACTCATCTGGACTAACCATAATATAAAAACTCAGTGAACTAAAGTCAAGAGCATGGGTTGTCAGGTTGGAGCCTGTTGTGAAGGGTCCCGGACTGTGAGCTCTGACAGCAGTCACATCGATTCGGGAGGTGTAACTGTTATTTCTAAACTCTGAGATACTGAGCAGTTTGTATATAACCTGGTTGTTCCCAGAAACTTCGGGTATTTATGTGACACCTGAGACTCTGAGTTAAAGCTCTGAAGCTATGAAAGTCAGCAGTACCCCATACAGGAGCTGCTCAAAAAGTGGAAAAAGTGATCAGACTTCAGCTACAGATATGAATGAATGAAGCTGATCTGGACAGGGCTAAGGTCAACCAGAATACAGGGTAAAGGATGATGTGGTCCATATTTCAAAACTTCAACTTCTATGTGAGACCAAAGGGAGAGATATTTGGTGCAAAATGTATATCTTGGGTCACACATTATCTAATTTAACCTGGATGGTCAGTTTATTTGAACACCATAATTACATGGAACTTTAAATAGGGCGTGAGGTCTTGTTGGTTTGTACAGGTCAGTGTGATGCCCTGACATGTCCCAGGGCAATTTGGGCAGTGAATAAAAAAGTATTTGCAAAGTCTTCTTGGGGGACTGGGGAGAAAGGAGGAAATATTAAGCTTCCTCATTCGGAGAATTTCTGATCTTCTCACAAGCAGTGGGACAACCAATTCAACAGGCTGAGCCCTCCATCTTGGGGCTCACCCCAATCAAGTTTATTCCTGATGATTATACCTGAGTCACTCCCAGAGAACCTCTTTTGTTACACTGATGGAGCCCCTCTCTCTAAGCCAACTCGGCAGGTCACCCTCCCCCTACGTGGGACATGACTCCCAGGGGTGTAAATATCCCTGGAAACATGGGACAAGACCCCTGGGATGATCCACGACCCAGCATCATGGGACTGAGGAAACCTTCTTGACCAAAAGGGGGAAGAGAGAAATGAGACAAAATAAAGTGTCAGTGGCTGAGAGATTTCAGAGTCAAGAGGTTACCCTGGAGGTTATTCTTACACATTATCCAGGTATCCCTTTTTAGTTTATGGTGTATTGGAGAGGCTGGAGGGAAGTGCCTGAAACCATTGAACTGTGTTCCAGTAGCCTGGATTCTTGAAGACGACTGTGTGACTATACAGCTTTTACAGCGTGACTGTGTGATTGTGAAAACCTTGTGTCTGATGCTTCTCTTCTCTAGGGTATGGACAGATGAGTGAGAAAATAAGGGTAAAAAAAACCCAAATAAATAATGGTGGGGGGATAAAGCATAAAAATAAATTGGGTAGATTGAAATACTAGTGGTCAATGAGGGTGGAGGAAGGCTATGGGATGCATGGATTTTTTTCTTTTTTCCTTTTATTTCTTTTTCCGGAGTGATGCAAATGCTCTAAAAATGATCATGGTGGTGAACACACAACCATGTGATGACACTGTGAGCCACTGGTTGTGTACCATGGATGAGCTGTATGTGTGTGAAGATGTCTCAATAAAAATATTTTTAAAAAAGGAAAAAAAGAGAAGAAAATCAATTGACCATGAAGTTTCATGCACTAAGTTTGCCTCCCTGGTCCCCACAATTCCAGAGGGTTCCTAGGCCAGATCAACCCTGAAGCCCAGAGGGACCAGCCTCTCCAGGATGGTCAACTAACTACCTCCCGCTTTCTGTTAGTGCGGATGCCCCTTCTCAACACGAGAAAGTGAGATGGGGCTTTGCTTAAATATCCCTGCAGGAGAAGGCGTGAAGGAGGAGCATAACAGAGAAGGCAGGATTTAACAGCGCGTATGGCTGCTGGGTCACTATGCTGAGATTTCTTCTACTGTCCAGCACTCCGGTGCAGCCAGACTGGAAGGAAAACCTGAAAGAGTGGGATGGTACCCAGGACAAACTCTGGGATCTGTCCTTTAACTACTTGTCGAAGAGTGCTTTTGAAATCATTGCTTCTTCTTCCTGTTCTTTGTATATATATTTTACAATTTAAAAAGTTGAAAAAAAAAAAAAAAACCAGCGTCCATATCTGGCCCCCAATACTCTTCCCTGGGGAGCCCCAGGTCCCGACCTGACCTCCTGACCTCCTGACCTCCAGGTCCATCAACTGCAGCTCAGCAAACGTGGGGTTCCAAGACGCAGGGGCCGCCCTGATACCACCCGCCCTGCTGCTGCCACCCCGCTGGCCCTGGGTCAGTCGTGCCCCCAACCCACTGCCCCGGGCCCCCCCTCGCCAGCCCCAGCTGCCCCTGGACCACCCGCAGCGTCATCTTTCAGAGTGAGCCAAGAGCTTCTCCTCACTGCCCCAGCAGCTCCCACAGGCTGCACAGCGCCCCACTCCTTATCCCGGAACCCCATCCCGCCGTGCGACTGGGGCAGCGCGGCCCTGCAAAGACAGGTGAGGGGCACTGGGTGCCCTGCGATGCCTGGCCGACTCCCAGGTCTCCTGACGAGCACTGGGCAGTGCAGGTGAGAGCACGGGGGACAGGGAGAGGATGGACAAAGCAAGTGGAGCTGCCCGCAGTGCACCCCGGGATGGGTGGTGGGCATCCCTGCCAGCGTCCGGGTGCAATCCCTTCCTAGCTGGGGCTTCTGAGAGCCCCGCCTGCCACGTCCCCTCCTGGGCTGCCCTCTACGCCCAGGAGCCAGCAGTGGAACACAGTGGACACGGCAGCTGCTCCCTCCCTGCCCCCTGGCCCTGAGCCTGCTGGGGGGGGGGGGGCGGCCCAAAGAGAAGCCAGGCGCTCCCGGGGACGAGTGCACAGATGCTGATGCCAGGGGGGTCGCCGCCCCCTGCCCACTGCCCCCGAGGTCAGTCGCGTGCCCTTCTCGCAGGTCTGCTGCTGTGCCCTGACCCAGGCCTGCCATCCTGCACTGAACGGCCTCCGCTGGACCATCCCTCGACTCCTCTGACCCTCAGGCCCTGTCTGTGCAGGGTGGGGTCCACTCCCACCCCGGGTGGGGCCTGTTGCCCGGCACTGACCAGAGCTCCTTCATCCTTCCAAGGACTCACCGTCCCAGGAGAAACTGAGCAAGGGAACCGCCAGGGCCCAGACCCTGCCCAGGCGGCGCGTGCACGGGCTTCCTGGGGAGAGGGAGCAGGCTGGACGCGGACACAGGGAAGCCCTGGGGTGGGACAAGGGTGGCGACCCGAGGGCCCCCCACAACCCGACCCCCCACCCCAGTCCAGGAGCAGGGAGGCGGGAGGGAGAGGGAGGCGTGTGCGGTTTAGAAACCGTTTCTGGAAGCGGTGTGGACGGAGGTCAGCTGTGGCAGGTGCCCAGTGGTCACCCAGGCGAGGGCAGGGCCATGGGGAGGGGGAAGAAGGGACCCCCGAGAAGGGGTGAGGAAGTGTGAGGGGTCAGGGCGCACCAGACGCTCCCCGCTAGGGAACCGCAGCAGGGCCCCAAACCAGCACTGGGGAGGGCCAGGCCTACCTTGGCCGCGTCCTGTCCCGTGTCCGCCCTCTGGGGCTCGGGCTCCTCGCCGCTGTCGGCCTCCGCCTGCGGGGCGCGCTCTGTGGGGCTGCTGTCCGGGCCCCTCTCGAGGGGCAGCCCCAGGGTCGGGGGGCCCTTGCCGGCCTCCCTGCCCTCCTCGCAGGGGAAGCTCTCGCCGACCACGCTGCAGGACGGGCTGTCGATCCCGCTGTCCCGATTTGGGAGTTTCTCGCCCAGCTGGCCCGTGGGGCCTGTGTCTGGGGCGCCTGCCCCAGTGGCCGCCTGCAAGCCCAGGCCGCCGGCCCGACTCTGGGGGCCAGGTCCGAGGGGGAGCTCCAGGGCCTTCCCGATGCCTGGACTGTGGAGCTGCAGCGGCAGCAGCGTCCCGGCCTCAGCCTCCTCCTGGGGCGAGCAGCCAGGCCCAGCGTCCAGCCCCCCTAAGGCAGCAGGGGGCCCCAAGGGAGGTGAGGAGCCCACCGTCGACTCCATGCGCCACGCTGAGCTGACCAGGCTCCGGGAGGGGCCAAGAGGGGGCTTCCTGTGGGGAGGAAGGGGACTGGCTCAGGCTGTGCCCAGCACCGGCTCAACGCCAGCACTGCCCATGGAGCCCGGGACAGGGAGACGGAGCCTGAGGGCCACTAACTGCCCACCCTGCAGTGAAGTCCACATCAGGACACAAGCTGCGGCTGGGGTGCAAGGCCACAGCCCAGTCCTCCCACTCCTGGGACATGTGCCCCCAGCCCTGTGGCGGGTCTCTGGGTGATAGATGAACACCCTCGGCAGGTTCAGTTGGGTCCTTTCTACAGGGGCTTTTGGACAATGGCAAGTGAAAAATATTTTATTTTTAAACACATTTCTTTTATGTGAAAAAGGAAATTCTGTGGCATGAAGCTATCTGCAACCCCATATATTTAAAATACATGTGCAAAAGTAATAATACCCAACGTAAGTACAGTGGTTTCCATTTATAAAGTATGTTCCCATCCACTGGGTTACTCAGTCCTCATGATGATCTTCAGGTAAGGCAGTTACTAGGGCAACCACCATCACCACTACTTCCTTCATTATCACCACCATCATCACCATCACTACCACCTCCACCACCACCTTCATCATCTCCACCATCACCACCACCACCACCACCATCATCACCTCCACCACCACCACCTCCACCATCATCATCACCACCACCATCACCACCACCTCCGCCATCACCTCCACCATCACCACCACCACCATTTCCACCACCACGACCACCTCCATCACCACCATTACTACCACCTCCGCCATCACCACCATCACCACCTCCATCACCACCTCCATTACTACCACCACCATCACCATCACCACCACCATCACCACCATCATCACCACCTCCACCACCACCGCCGCCATCATCACCACCACCACCATGACCACCATCACCATCATCATCACCATCACTACCACCTCCACCACCACCTTCATCACCTCCACCATCACCACCTCCGCCATCACCACCACCTCCACCACCACCACCTCCACCACCACCACCTCCACCACCACCACCTCCATCACCACCTCCATAACCACCTCCATTACTACCACCACCATCACCACCACCTCCACCTTCATCACCTCCACCTCCACCACCTCCGCCATCACCACCATCACCACCTCCATCACCACCTCCATTACTACCACCACCATCACCACCACCTCCACCTTCATCACCTCCACCACCACCACCTCCACCACCACCACCTCCACCACCACCACCTCCACCACCACCACCTCCATCACCACCATTACTACCACCTCCACCACCACCACCACCACCATCACCTCCATCACCACCATTACTACCACCTCCACCACCACCACCACCACCATCACCACCACCTTCATCACCTTCATCACTACCACAATCGCCACCATCATTATGATTTTACAGGTGAGAAATGAAAACTTCTCGTGACTGGTGACCCGCAGGCATCAGCCTTGGCACCCTCACCAACTCTCATTACCCCCCAGGCCACAGGGCAGGGACCTGGCCAATGAGCTGGGGCTTTGCCTGAGGACATGAACCCAGGATTTTGCCTCCAAATTCCAGGTTCTTTCTCCTCCTCACATCACCCCTCACCTGAAAACCTTCAGGCAGCATAAGCAAGCTAGAGTGTTAACTGCAGTGTACAGGAATTTCAGCCGAGGAGGGCTGAAAGGTGAAAATGAAGCATTCACTGAAATGTCCCATGAACCTGAGGTGGAGCTGTAAGGACAAGGGACGAATCGGCTGACCTTCCTCTCAGATGACATCCAGGTTACCTGATGCTTTCAAACTTCCCGATGAGGGTGCTGACGGACGTGGGGGCGGGTGCCAGGCTCTGTCTTGGCCACAGGGTCCCCGAGCGCCTTGGGGTGGCTGGCAGAGGCCGCTGCGGGGCTGGAGGGATCCGTTGAAAATGTCTTTCTTGCCCAGCAGGTCTGAAGTGGAGAGGTTTAGGAGGTACTGGGAAAAAAAAAATTAAAGGAAAATGAAAACCCACCTCTCCTAACAGGCACTTGGGGCAGGTGGGGGCCAAGCCTCAGTTCTACAAGGGAAGGGTGGAAGAGACCAGCTGGCACATCTGCCTGGTGCACACCGAGGGGACTCTCCCCCGGGCCAGTCCTTTCTGGAGAGTGTGGTGGAGGGCTGCAGGGTGGACACAGTAGGCCGCGTCCTCAGCCACCGGACACGCATGGAAGGGCAGGGCAAACCCAGAACCAAGAGGCAGCTTCTCCACGTCTGTGCACCACCACCCCAATGTGAGGGGTCTCCTCACACCTTCCCCAGCTTACACCAAGCACAGCCACAAATCCCCACCCTCAGACGGCCTCCCATTTCATTCTCACACACGCCATCACAGACATACACTGACACACTCTGTCACACCTATACGCAGACACACTCTTCCAGCTGAATTCTCACACACACGCTCACACCAACACACTAACGCACACAAGTCACAGACACTGACACACTCACACTTTCACCTACACTCACACGCTCACCCACACACTTTCTCACACACTCACATACACTGACATGACAACTCACACTCAGTTGTTCTTCTGCCAGCAGCTCCTTTACATGTTCCCTTTCTCAATGGCTAATAAATTGAGGAATAAAGACTGGCCAATGAGAAGCAGACCTCACAGACAACAGAATGAAAACATGGACCCAGCAGTGACCACAGCGGCTTCGTGCAGACAGGACCGCTTCCGGGGAGGGTGCAGGGGGAAGCCCGGCGCTCGGCTGCTTCTCCGCCTACTGCTCGGAGGTTGACGTGATCAGGGCAGATGCGCCTCCCCCCACCCCTGCCAAAGCTGCACAAACTCTCACTTTTCTCACATGACGAAAACCACTTTTGAGTAGAACTTTCTTTAAGAGGGACACCAAAATCCATTCAAGATGGGCGTCTCTCTGTGCTACTGCCGCATTCTTAAAGTGAGCTTAATGGGGAGAAATATTAACATTTCTAAACAGAAAATACTCGTTTTACTGCGTTCTTCTCATAGCACAGGAGATAAACTCAAGTTTCCAGAACTCAGACATGACCCAGCAACAAAAATATGTCCAATGGAATGCAAGTTGTGCCTTCAGCCTCGGTGTACTCAGATGTAGGGCTGTCAGCTGTTTGGCACAAGACAGAGCCTGGTTCGAATCCTACCTCAGGAAGATTACAGAAACCAGACTTACTCTCCCATCCAAAACAACTCCAAAATGGACAAACCATGTATAACAACAGCTTGCAAGACACTGTGTATTTGGCAGCCAAGCACAGCCATCCCTGAAAGAGCCTTGAACAAATGCGCTAAGCTCTGGTCCAGCGTGCTGCCTGGGGACAGTTTCTGGCCACTGTGCAGGGAAGAGAAGCCCAGGTGCAGCCCAGTGGACCTCCAGAGCTGAAGAGACGGGCTGAGGGTCTGGGGCCAGAGCTGCTAAGACTGAGCAGCAGAGAGGAGAGAGCTGCCAGAGAGAGAGAATTTCAAAGAGCTGCAGGAGGGAACTCAGCTGAGCGGTGTTGAGTGCATGTGTGGGGAAATCGCATGAGGCCAGGGAAGGAACCGCCTGAAGAAACTGCAGGGAGCCTGTTCTGGCCCTCCCTCGTGCAGGGGACAGCGCTGTCCCCACCAGCCAGAGTGGACACCTCGCGGTTCACAGGGCACGGTGGTGGGCCTGCAGGGTCTTGCTGCTACAGTGGAGAGGAGTTACCCTTGCAGTGATCTGCTCTGGTCCTACCTAACAAATCTTGAAAGCAAGACCCCAAAAGATTAAACTGTTCCCAAGCAGTTTAACTGCCTTGGAGGTGGATTGAACAATGCACCCAGTTCAGAACTGGTCCTTGTCCCAGTCCCGCTCCTGGCGCGTGAACCCACAGGACCTCTGGAGGATGTCATCTTCAGACTTGGTGTGGCCAGCTGAGCGGCTTCCTAATCTGATCACTGGAGGCCTTAGGAAGAGCCAGTAGGCGGCAGTCAGCAAGAACCCAGAAGAGAAAGGAGAGGATGTCGCCACGTGGCAGGAAAGCCGAGGAGCCCGGGGACTGCCAGTCAGCGGTCGGAACACCACAGCCTTCGGGGAGAAAACCTGGCCTCGCTGACACCTTGATTCTGTGCTTAAGGCTTCTGAATGCGTGAGCCCGTCGATTCCCGTTGTTTAAGGCAACCCATCGTGTGGCATCTGCAACAGATGCTCGGCGAATAACACAAAATCCCTGAGCTTTGAATACCTACCACAAATATCCAGTACCCAACAAGGTAAGACCCACATTGTCTGGAATCCAGTGCAAAATTACTAGGCATGCAAAGAAGCAGGAATATGCATCCCACAAGGAAGAGATTAATCAAATAATTGAAACTGACCCATAATTGATAAAGATGTTAGAATTAGCAGAAGAGAACATTATAACACTTAGACCTGTTTTCCATTACATTCAAAAGTTAAGTAGATGGAGAACACAGACACGGATATTTGGAGATGCTTGGAGCCCAGCAGACATCACCATGAGGTGTTAAGCAAGCCAGAACCTGGAGAGAGCCAAGGGAAGCCAAGACATGAAAGCCAGCCCTGGAGAAGCAAAGGGAGGAACCCCCACAGGAACAGAGGCTGAAAGCACAGAGCCCAGGAGCAAGGGACCAGCAGATGCCAGCCACGTGCCTCCCCACTTAATGGAGGTGTTCCTGACCCATTGGCTTTTCTTGAATTAAGGTATCTCTCCCTGGATGCCTTAGTTGGGACATTTTTATAGGCTTAGAACTGTAAACTTGTAACTTTATTAAGTTCCCCCTTTTAAAAAAAAGTTAAGAAAAGACATAAGATCTACATGAAACTTCTAGAGATGACAACTATAAAGTCTGAGTTAAAAAATACACTGGAAAGTACTAATGGCAGATTAGACACTATAAAAGGAAAGACTAGTGAGCCGGAAGAGACTGCAATAGAATCTATCTCAAATGGAATGGAAAGAAAGGAAGAGAGGAAAGAGCATCAGGTTGATGTATGGAGACTACTAGCAGCATAATACACATGTAGCTGGAATCCCCCAAAAAGGGGTAAGTAGGGAAAAGATTTGAGGAAATAATGACCAAGTTTTTTTCCCCAGATTTGACAAAAATGATAAATCCACAGATCTAAGAGGCTCAAGGAGCTCCAAGCCCAAGAAATGTTTGTACTTAAAAATTTTCACTCATGGGAAAAACCTGAGGCTTAGATGGCTTCACTGGTGAATCCCAGGAAACAGTTAAGGAAGAAATTATACCAATGTTTATAAACCATTCTAGCAAACTGAAAAGGAGGGAATACTTTCCTAGAGCATGGATGACTCTAGAAATGCTCACGCGCTGTGTATAGCACCCACTGCTGGTGGTTTAGCAGTCGGGATGTGCAGACACTTGCCTTGGGGTTTCAGTGCGTGGGACGCCCTGGCCACAGGTCTGCCTCCCACCTGCAGAGGACGGCGTGCTGGGCCGAGCAGCTGCGGGCAGCCCTGTGCTCTGGAAAGGGGGTGGAGGTCAGCGGGACATCGCAGCAGTGTAGGGGGGCGAGGACGAGCTGTGTGGAAGAAAGACAGAGAGAAATCAGCCGAGCGACTTCTGTGTTTCTGGACGCGTCCTCCAATCAAATAAAACTCAGTGTCATGGGTGCGAGGGGGTTCCGTGGTAGGATTCTCACCTGCCATGTGGGAGACCCGGGTTTGATTCCTGGACCAGGCACTTTCTCCAACAAACAAGCAAACAAACAAAAAAACCAAAAAAAAGCAAAAAGTTCAACAAATGGTGCTGCATTAGGGGGATGCTCACATGGAAAAAGAAAGAAATGTGACCCTGCCATACAGCATACCAAAATAATAATAATAATAATAATACACTATCATATTTTTCAAAATTACTCCTGCTTTCCAAATCCTATGAATGACAAGTCCTCTTTGGATGATTTAGAAGTTACAGAGAGACAACCGAAGTAAAAATCAGCCATCACCCTAAAGCAGCAGCCCCCCCATGCAGGGCTGGCTGCGTGAGCAGGTTTGCGTGCACGATGGCTTGGAGAGGTTCTCTCCAAGTCCCACGTGAACTCCAGCTTCTCTTAGAGCCGCGCCAGCTGTTCCAACACCGGTTTCCAGCACGAGTCCCCTGTGCCCTCAGGAATGCACTTCAGCGAGTTTCTCCCCAGAACTTCTGTGAACTGGTCCCAAGATGATGGGACATTTTAATTCTTTTTCCCAAAAATTTAATCATGGTCGTGTATGTATACATTTTCCATTTTAATCACTGTACAATTCAGGGGCATCCGCTGAATTTACGATGCTGGCTGCCCATCTCCAGCAACATGACCAAAGCTTTTCACTGACCGGAGCACAGGCCCTGCCCGCCCAGGCCAGGCCCCCACCCCTGCCCCCAGCCCCGGACAATCGCGAATGCGCGTCGGTCTGCACACACCTGCCTCTTCCAGATTTCTCTGTTCTCAACTGCTGTGGACCGGGTAACACATGACCCACCCACGACCCCGCTGCCACCCTTCCGCCTGGACGAGACCCCCAGATGCCCGCCCAGATGCGCAAACACCAAGGGCCAGAGGGGCGGGGCCGGTGCCTGGTGCCACCTTCGCCTACCCAGCGCCCACCACAGGGGACTGTGCCAGAGCCACGGCTGCCCCAGCTCAGGGCCCCCTGGCTGCGAGGCTGTGCCACACCTGACACCCCCACAGGCGTCTGAAGGCCCCCTCATCGCGTGACCCTGGCACGGTCGCCCCCATCTCAGTGCTCGTCTGTACACACAGGTGTGGTCAGCGTGGGGGACACGCTGTCAGTGTCCCCGCAGGACAGACTGCCCTCCCAGGGCGTGGAGGGACGGTGTGCACGCTCCCCGCAGGCGAGGGGGCCCCAGGCCGCCCAACATGGCCCCAGGCTGACCCTCAGTTCTCTTGGGTGGGACAAGGCGGCCCCAAGGCACTGGACTGGCCAGCAGCATCCTGCCCTGCTTCCCTCTATCATGTGAGTGATGGAGGAGAAATTCAACTCCCCGAGCCTTAGCCTTCTTGTCTGTAAAACGGGGATGCGAACAGTCACGTGGGGGGCCCTGAAACGTGAGGCTGCCCACAAACTGGTTGTTCCGTGTGTTCTCAGCATTCCTGGCGGGCACACAGCCATGATACCCCCACCTGTCCATCCGCACCGGCCGCAGGTGCCCACGGCCCCCTCCCCGGCCAGCTCCCCACGCGGCCCCGAGGCTCCACCAGCCACAGCAGGATGTCCGGCCACACGGCCTCTGCCTGAGGCTGGACCGGCACAGGTGGGGTGGCAGCAAGCTCAGGACCGACTCAGCCCGTCATTCCCTGACCTCCCAGGCCACGTCCTCCGGCGTACGTCCCTGGGGGACGCCAACATGACCCCCCATGTGCTGGTCTAGCGGACACAGGCCTGCGCGCTTGAGAACCGGGCGCTCCCAGTGCCTTCGCCAGCCTCTCCCAGCAGGGAAGAGGAGATCTGGGGCCCGTGGGAGACCTGGGGTCCGCGGGGAGAGCCGGGGTCCCCGGGGAGATCAAGCCCAGCTGTCTTGGCCTCATCCTAACAGACCAGACCCTTAGGGCCCCATCTGCAAACGGGGTTTGCGCCCATGGGGCCAGGGGTTGGGACTCGAGCACAACTTTGTGGGGGACAGAGTCGGCCAAGGGCACGAGGCCCCCGGGGCCTAGAAGGGAGAAGCCAGGCCCGCCCACACATGATCTCTGCGTAGGGGTGGGTGAACAGCCGCCCCGCAGGGGGGCTCTATGGGGGGGTCTCTCGGGGCCGGCGGGGGGAGCATCCCGTGGACAGGCAGCAGGGAAGCGGGTCTGAGGTCAGATCCTGCTGGTAAGGCTGGGCTGGGGCAGCCGCCGAGGCTGGGACATGCCACCGCAGCACAGCTCAGGGGCCAGCAGACCAGGCGAGGACGGGTCAGCAGGGCCACCCTGTCAGGGGACCAAGCCACCAGCCCCAGGCCGCTGGACACGGCACGCGCTGAGGCGTCAGCATTTACAGTTTCAGCCGCGCGGCGGTATTGGGATGGTATTTTTAAGAAAAGAGGCCTTGTCTTTAAGGAAGACGAAGGGAAATGCTCACAGATGAAATAAGGAGACTGGCTCGGGTCGTCGGGCTGGGAAGGGCTGGGGCGGGGCTGGAAGGCGCTGCTGGCTCCTCCCCCAGCTGCGTGCTGGGAGCTTTCCACCGTAAAGTAATAACCAGTTAAGTAAGAAAGTAACCAGGTCGGGATTTGAAACATGCAGATGGGACCACATTAGAAAAAACAGGATGGCCCTTGACGAGGAAGCCTTCCCCAGGGACAAGCCCAGCCGGGGCGCAGCTTGTCCGCGCGTCTGTCTGCGCATCTGTCCACATGCACCCTGCCAGCAGCCAGGAGGGCCACAGGCTGGGACCCCCGTTTGCAATGAGGAAACGGAGGAAGTGTGCCCAGCTCACCCCACCAGGGTACGTCAGGGAGAAGCACGGTGCTGGTCTCTCATCTAAATCCTCAGCCCAGACCTCAGAAATGGAGAGGCACAGAGATGGGTGATCGAGCTCACCCACCCCAAACCAGAGAGGCGCAGTGACCTCCCTGACGTCACACAGCTTCTTAGGAGTGGGCTGACCTCACGCGCATCCTCACCCAGGGCCCGAGCTGCAGAGCCTAGAGGGCGGTTCTCTCGGTAGCAGGCAGCTCCCTGCCCCAGACCTCGCCTCCTGGCCTGGCCGTGTGCCGTGGTGAGCGGGAGCTGCCTGGCACATCTCCTCCCCACTGCCCCAGCCGCTGGCTGCCCTTGCAGTCAGAGCTTCTCAAGTCCCGAGTGCGTCTGGGAGACATTCCACCTGCACTTTTTAACTTAATATTTTCCTTTAATACATTCCTTTAATCTAAAAGAAATTGTATATTACAGCCACAGAAGGAAAACCACTGTCCCTTGCCATAAATACAAAGGCACTATAAAATCACAACCCTTAAAATAAGAAAAATAATTCCCTAGAGATAAGGCAAGCAGAATCTCGGCAGTGGACACATGGGCATTTGCTGCAAACTTCTTTGAACTTTGCTATATGCTTAAAAATTCCATAATAAAGTGTTGGGGTGGGGAAGCGTGATCTGGCAATACACATCTGGGGGGAGCCTCCTGGATTCTGTTCTTTCCGGGAGTTCAGACTGTACACCTTGAGTTCACTACATAATTCTCTCTACTGTTGATCATGTTTGAAATTTGCTTTTGAAAAAGTAAAGAGAGTAAACAAATGCAAAAAATAATAATAATAACAAGCAAAAAACCCTTCAGGTGATTTCCATTGCACACTGAAGTCCTTACTGCATCTGTGTGCTCCAGCCTCACCCTCTGAGCCTCCCCTGCTCCCTGGGCCTCCTCAGGCCCTTTGCACAGGTGGGCCCCGCTGGCCCAGCTCCCTGCACAGCTCAGGCCACTTCCCTCAGGTCTCTGCTGGGTGACAGCACCCCCCCCACCTGCCCAGCTGTCCATTCCCACTCTACCACCCTCTGCGGTGCTAACAGCATGGCTCACTCGCCACCTTCTCCTTCCCCGCCTGCCCTCTCACCAGGACAATGACAAAGGTGGGACGCCTCTCCTACACAGGTGCCAGGACTGGCCCCGTGGGGGGTGGCAGGACTGAGCGGATGACCAGGCCCGAGCAGCCCCCGTCCTTGCCCAGGGCTCCATCAGGAGCCCTAAAGAAATGAAAACCCCCTGATCTGACCTTAGGAGGCACTCAGTGTATATTCTGGAAAGGGTAAATGAACGGATGAATCTCAACTGGCACCACAAGCAGTTTTTATTTCCCTTCTGTTACATACTTTTACATAAAAATGCAAAAATATGGGTCTAGTCCAGATTTTCACAGAAAAATAGAAAATCTCAAATGAGATCACAAAAGGCCCAAGCCCCTCTCCTGCAGTCAGGACCCTGGCTTCCCCCATGTGGCTTCATTTAAGCTGCACAGAAACCCTGCCATCCCTGTGGAAGAGGAGGCCCAGAGAGGTGAATCCACCTCCCCAGAGCCACACAGCAGCAACAAGAGTTCGCAATTCCTGGACACCAGCCAGGCTCCCAGGGACCCTCCCATGGGCATCCTTCCCGCTGACAGGGGTGCAGAGTGGCCAGCTGGCCAACACCACCCTCTGTCCATGCCCCCACGCCAGTCCGCAGCCCTCCAGGGGATGCTGAGCCACCCCCGAGCCACCCAGAATCCCTGACCATGCGCCCCTCCCCCATCAGGACACTGGCCTGGGCACAGCTGGGTCCACCCGACCTGCCCAGCCCACCTGGGCCCCTGGGGTAGCCTCCTGCCCAATGTCCCTGGAGCCACCCCAGCCCCGTGGCACCCACCCCCACCCCCCTCCTGCGAGAGCCTGGAGCTCACCCCTCCTCTCTGCAGACTCTGGGGGACTCTGGCCTCCCCCACACTCCACTGTCCTGCCAGATCCCACTTGGGATGCCCGCAGGTTGCAGGCAGGGCAGCTTGTTTGGGTCTGTGCACCGGGAGCTATGTAAATTGGTTGGGTGCTCCTCTGTGCATGCCCTAAATGCTTCTGAAGCATCTCCCATGCCAGGAACAGCCCCCAGACAGAGGGAACAGTGTGTGCAAATGCAAACATAATTGAGGCAGGTCGTCTGAAGATCTGACTGTGGGGCTGAGCTCAGGAGGGAGGGAGTCGGGGCAGAGGCCAGTGGCTCTACAGCTCCCTGCTGACCTCCCTGCATGGCAGGCTGGCTGGCAGCGTGCTGGGGAGCCACGGGGGGCAGGCGGGGGGCACTTCATTCAGATGGTGAAAGGGCCCTGAGATGCCCAGGGGAGGCAGCAGGACCCTCCAGGAGCTGAGGGGCAGGCGGGCAGGGTGCTTGGATGGACTGGGGTGAGCGTCACGGTCAGGGCTCCATCTCAGGTCCCTGCCCAAGTCCCAGAGAGGGTGGGGGGAGCAGGTGCACAGGGAGGCCATGGGCCTGTCCTGGACACGCAGGTGGGGGCCGCCATGCGATGACCAGAAGAGGTCACTCAGGAGCCGTCGGCGTGTGGCCAGACTGATTTCCCTCCAGGTGGTCTCTGCCAGAGCCCCTCCCCTGAGGCCTCCCACCCTCAGCCCTGCCCCCCGCCCCTGTCCGCCCCACTGGACACCAGCCTCCCTGCGGTGGCTGCAGTGCACGGGCCCTCCCAGAGCACTGCGGGCGAAGGAATCCGTGCCCAAAGGGAGAGGAGCCCTGCAAACCCTGAGAGCGTCAGGGCGAACCTCCCCTCCCCCGCCCTGCCAGACTGGAGGTCCCCCCTTCCCGGTTCCCGGGGCGCCTGCCAGGACCCCTCTTGTCCCTGACAGTCGCAGCCTGGCTCCCGGGCAGGGCCTGTTCTCTGCCCTTCCTTGTTCATTCTTTTCACCACATGTGGTCACTAAAGCTCTTTTGTGGTTGCCAGAATTTCTCACCAACGTAATCTTTGTTGTTTTAATTTTGAAGTAACTACAAACTTACTGGAAAGTTGCAAAAATAATACAAAAACAAAACATAAAACTCCAACCTAACTTTCACCCAGATACCGAGATTTATCAACTTTTAATATTTTGGCACATTTCTTGTATCATCCTGAATACTCATCTGTCCATCCATCGTCCACCCATCATCCATCTGTCCGTCTGTCCATCTGTCCATCCACCTTCTAAACATTTGCACGTAGGTCGTACACACCACCCTTGGCTCCTGGCTACATCATGATCCCTCCAGGGACACTTCCTAAGCACAAGGTCTTCACGCGTGTAAGCGCTGCAGGTTCAGGCATCGAGCTCAAGAAACCCAGCGCTGGTGGAGAGCTTGCAGTCTGCTCTCGGTTTTCACAGCTGCCCCAGTGGTGTAGCCTAACCCTGCCCTGGCTCACATGTGCCCTACAGGTGTGTCTGCCTGCACAGGGCTGCGTTATTCCAGCGCTTCCTTCTCCAAGAGATGTGTCGGCTCCAGGCTGACGCCTTTTGTGTGTGTGGGGGTCGTGCCAGGCCCTCACACCTGGGTGGGGGGACAGCCTCTTGGGGCAGGGCCAACCCGGCAACACGCGTGTCCAGCTCCCCTGCGACCCTCCCTCAGTAACGGCCTCTCTGGATGGTGTGTGCAGAGGGTAGTTCCCACACGGCTTCGAGGGTCCCCAGCATTCGGTGACACTGGTCTTCGGGCAGAGACGAGGTCAGCCACCCCAGAGCTGGGCTGCGGTCTGGGGCCTGCTCTGACAGCCGGGGACAAACCACTTCCTCCTCCACCCCCACCACGCCCCTCCTGGGCCCCCCGCCGCCAAGCAAGCAGCTGGGCTCACAAGATTTTGGTTTGGGCCCAGCTGGGCAGCCCACTGCGGGGTCCTGGGGAAGCCGGTGAAGTTCTGTGCCTCAGTTTCCCCTTCTGCACGAAGAGCCGAGCACTATCCACCCTGGGTGGAGCAGAGCTGTGCCCGCCGGGGGCTGGGGTCTGCCACCTCCTGCCCTGCCTCTGGGAGCCCGGCATAGCTCAACCCCCACTTTGCAGGGCGCCGTGGCTCCTGCCCCAGAGGCCACCCTGGGGCTTCCCTTCCAAATCAAACACTGCCGCCCGCACTCACACCCCTTGTTTTGCAGCCTCAGTTTCCTCTTTGGCACAGCAGGGGGGCGGTCAGGCCCACCTGGGGGGCGGTCAGGCCCACCTGGGGGATGCAGAGGCCGTAGCTGGTGGCACCTACAGGCCAGGGGTCCCTCTGCCACCTGGGGCTTGGCTGTCTCTTCTCCACTGGTGCCTGCACAGTCCCCGGGGCCCAGCCACGCGCCAACGGCGACCCCCTCCCCAGAGCAGCTCGGCGACCCTCAGGAGCCCCATAAAAGGGCCCCGCGTGGCAGTAACAGGGAGGCCGGCTGCGCCCAGCCAGGACCACCCCAGGTCCAGGGCTTTGGGCCCTGCACGCCCCCCACCCCAGCTGCGGGCCATCCCGCCTCGGCCCCACGCTCCTATGTGACCCTTCGGACCACACCGGTAGGGCCCGGCCCCTTGGCCGGCCTCTTTTGGGCATGCAGAACTGGGGCTTCCAGACAGACCGGAAGGCAGGGGCAGCCTGAAGGTGGGGGCTGGACCCACGGGGCGCGAGGCTGGGGGGCCCGGGAGACAGAGCACCACCCCCAAACCAATCGCCAGCACCGACGGGGCGCCTGGCGGTTCACAAAGGCTGCTCAGATGCCCCACGTAAGGCCGCAGCAGCTCCCTTGACCAGCATCGCTGGTGGCACGACAGAGGGCTGGGGACAAGACAGCCTCCTGCACCCGCCCCAGCGGCTTCCTGCCTCGAGCACCTCGGCGCCCTCAGATGGCTCCGGCTCTGAGCTCCCCCCAGGGCCGCCCCGCCCGACAGCACCCCCTACAAAACCCCAGAGAGACCTCGGGGGTCCTGAGAGGCTCCAGGAGCTCATCTCACTCACCGGCCCCCGCACGCGCGCCTTTCTCCTAGGGGCTCGAACTTCATGCGACAGCAAAGTAGGACTTCCTTTTTCTAATTTTCACAATATGGGTCACAAAATGACAGCGCATTTGCATTTCCGCAGTGTCGCAGGAAAGGGACGGGGCTTGCACAGTGGTGAAGAGGAGAGAAAAGATGATCAAAACCCGCCGGCGTGTGGGCAACGCGCCCTGCGTAAGCCAGGCCAGGCCAGGCGGGCACCAGGAAACAGCCGGGGGGAGACTTGTGGGCTGGGGGTGCACCCCGCCCTGGCAGTCATCCCTCTGCTCTTGTCCTGGGGAGCTCGGCAGGCCCCCCAAGGCCCAGCCCCCAGCAGCAGAGGGGCAGCGGTACCAGCAGAGGCTTCTCGGAGCTTCTAGGGTGCAAACAGCGGGAATGAATGTTCCAAGGCAGCTGGAACGAAGCAGCCTAGCTGAAAATGAATGGTCTCAGGTGCTTCCACGCGGGAGGAGCCAGACCCCACCTGGGGAGCAGCTGCCCTCACGTGGACCTGCCCCGCCAGGCTGGAGCACACCCCCGGGAGGGCACCTGTCTTTCCTTTTGTGGTTTTAAGAAGAAAACTCATGAATAGAGACACTGCTTCCTAACAGGCCTGTGATGCATTGGGATCCAACTAAGCAATGTCTGCTTTCTAAATCCAGTTTTAAAGGCTGTTTTTTTAAAAGCAAGGTGATGTCTCTGAACGTCAGGTCCCCCGAGTCAGATGGGGGCAGAATGGGTGTTGAACGGGTGGCTGTGTAAGCGTGTGACAAACGAAACAAAAACAAGGAACAATACCCACACACGGAAACTTTCGTGCAGTGCTTTCTCCAATCACAGGGAGCATCCGTTCACACTTCCATGGGGCATGTTGTCGAGGGTGTGGCTTTAAATCACATCACCATGGCTGAAACAGAAACCTCGTTCCCACCTTTAGCTCCTTCAAAGAGTTGCCCAATTCGGGGGGGGGGGGCAAAATAAGTGCGAGGCTGGGAGCGGCTACCCCACGCTGGCCTCCTGGGGTCTACACAGCTGGCAGGCTCTGAGATGCCACGTGCTGGGCCCAGCGGGGGCAGAGACCAGCCTGCAGAGCTCAGCTATGGGCGACTCCCCCACATCTGAACACCAAGGTGATGGCAGAGCTCGTTCTCCAGCTCCGGTCTCTTGCTGGCTGCCACCCATTGCTGGGGACCCAGGATGGCCACTGCTCAGGATGGCCTGGTCTCACAGAGGGAGACAGGGCTTGGACCCGGGTTCAAATCCTGGCTCCACTGGCCGTGTGACCTTGGGGAAGTCACTGAGCCTCTCTGGGCCTGGATTTCTTCCTCCACCCAGTAGAGAAAGTGCAGAACACATGCTCTGGAATTTCTGAGCATGAGGAGGGCCTGCCTTGGCAGGTACTTCAGGGACATCAGCTGCTGTCCTCTGAGTAGCTGTGGCTGCAGCTGCTAAATGCCCCAGACCCTGAGTCTCCGCTCCCGAGGTGCTCCTGTGGACCACTCAGTTGCTTCCAGCTCAGGCCAGGAAAGAGCCTCTGCCACCGTCACCTGAGACCCTCCCCTCCACTGACAGCCCAGGACCTGGACACGGGGTGTGGGGTCCCACCAGGACCTGGGGCCCCCGATCTGGGTCCACCAAGAGCCACTGGAGACAGTGGAATTAGAAGTTCTCTGAGCACTGTGTTCTGGGAGGCTCCGGGAGACTCTATAAAACTTAGTGAGTCTGTCCCAGGCCAGGAAACAGCACCCCCTCCAGCCCCAAACCTGGTGGACACTACAGACTGGGGACATGGGGAGGAAAGCATGCCTAAGCATTCAGAGCTGGCCTAAGAAGGTCAAACTGGCTTCCGGGCAGCCAGCGCCAGCCAGGTGTGACCACCTGGAAGGCGAGGGGCGTGGGAGAAGCGGCAGCTCAGCTGGGAGGGGAAGCACAGTTGTGGTGGCAGCTGCCCCGCAGCCCTGGTGGGCCTCGCCAACTGGGATTCACGCTCCTGGACAGCCCCCTCTCCTGGGCACAGGGCTGCCTGTGTGACCAATGCAATGAGGCAGGGGTGCTGGGGGGCGTCTGCAGCTCGGTCCAAAGGCACTGCCGCTCCACCCTGCCCCACCTGTCTGTGCCGTGAGGACACTCAGGCAGCCCCGTGGGAAGGGTCACAGGGGGGCAGGGCGGCCTCCTGAGGCCACAGTCCCCGTCCCGGCCTCCAAGTCTCCTGCCACTATGGAAGAGGAGCCTCATAAAGCCGTCGGAGGATGGCAGCCTCCGGACCCGAAGCCAGCGTCAGGGGGACCCCAATTCCTCATCTACTTTACTAGTCGGAGGTAACAAAGGTCAGCTGCTGTTTTAAGGGGCTGAGTTTTGGGTGACCGTCATGTGTGAGGAGCGGCGTGGAGGGGACAGGGGACACCAGGCCACACCACATGAGGTGTCCGGAAACGGCGCCACGCGCTCGGGCCACGCTATCTGGGTATTTCACTGAACGTCCAAGCTCTGGGCTGGAGCTCTGCCGCACAGGGCTGCCTGCACAAGGGGCTTCACAGCAGTGAGGGGTCTGCCCTGTGCCACCCAGACGCGGGCGAAGGCCATGGGGCTCTCGTGATGTCCCCCATCGTCCTCAGGGGGCTGCTTGCCCCAGGACGAGCACTCCAAGGAGGGGCCTCCTGCTCGCCCTGCAGCTTCTCTCCGGGCCCTGCTCTATGCTAGAGACCCCCAGCCCCACCTGCCAGAATGGACAGCCATGCCCTGGGGTGCTGACCAGGGCCCCAAGCACCCCCAGACCCGGGGTCAGAGAGGGGAAGGCAGGGGGCCCTGTGAGAAGGGACCAGAAGTGACCCAGGAGGAACTGAAAAGGAGAACTGAAGAGAGCCTTCTAAACACCGGCAGGGAAATGGGGTCATGACACCAGGGTGTTCCCCCAAGAGCGTCCCTGGGGCCAGCAGGGAGGAGCAGGTTCAGGGCATGCCGGACACATGGTGCCCACACTGCAACCTGACAGGCCACCCCCTGCCTGGCGCTGCTGGAAGACCCCACCAGGCCCACTCAGACCCCAGAGGAAGGGCGGGCACCAGACAGCAGCGGCCTCCTTTCCAATAAGGGACAGGCTGGCTAGAGGGAAGGGAGGGCAGCGGCCAAGCCACAGGCTGCTTCCCAGGAAGCGTCACACAAAGCACAGGGCAGAGAAGGAAGAGGCTCAGAACGTGCAGTCAACAGTCTACAGGCTCCATAGAGCTTTCTTGTTTCCCACCCACTCCTAATGCACTCATTCACCCATTCACCCAAAGGCAGGTGTTAGCACCCACTGTGCACCAAGCACTCATTCCCCTGTGCACCAAGCAACCACATCCACAGTGCATCAAGCACTCACATCCACCTGCATCCACTGTGTGCCAAGCACTCACACCACTGTGCACCAAGCACTTGCACCACTGTGCACCAAGCACCCACACCCACTGTGTGCCAAGCACCCACACCACTGTCTGTTAACCACCCAGAATTCAAAGATGCCTATTAATAATGGGCATCGTGTACAAGTGCTTATTGTGCACCAAGCATCACAATCAGCACTTCACACGCACCACCATGTTTAATCCGCACAGGAAACCTATGCATGTGGTGGTAATATCCCTACTTTAGGAGGTTCAGAGAGGGGAACATGGGTTGCCCAAAATGTCACAGCTAGTAAAAGGAAGAGCAAAAATTTAAAACTGGTTGGAGTCCGCAGCGAAGCTCTGAAGGCCTGACGTGGTCCTTGCCTTGGGGTGCTCAGGGGGTAGTGAGGAGAGACTGGAAAGCCCAAGGAAGTGCCAGGTGTGACACCGAAGGTGGGTGATGCTATGGGGGTGTGTGTGTCACAGCACACATACAGAAACATGCCAGAGATGGCATCGCACACCCACCAGTGAGGGAACGGTGGACTACTCAGAACCTGGGGAAGGGTGAAACGGGGTCCCCCTGCGATGGTTTGGTGCCGCGTGTGCCCCGGGGATGTGCTGCTAAGCCTCAGCCCTCCCGAGCCTGTGGCCCCTGCACGCCCCGGACGCGCTCCGCCAGCTGGGGGGTTCCTCGGCCAGGGGGCTCCGCCCTATGCTGGGGCCCTTCGCAGGAGAATGAAATCCAGACAGAGGCACCCACGGGGATGGGACCCCGCTATCCAGCAGACAGCAGGAGAGAGGGGACGGGAGAGGCCGCCTCATGCCCTGCCACGTGCAGGCCCAGGACACCAGCACCTGGGGAGAACGCGTCATCTGGACGACCCCTGCTTTGGGCTTTCCTCAGCCTCCAGGCCACGACTGGAGTGACCCCCATGGTGTAACTGACCCACCTCGTGGTGTTCGCCTCGCAGCCTGGGAGCTGAAACACATACCCCAGCATGGACGAGCACGCCCCAGGGGACACGACAAGTGCAGGAAGGAAGAGAGCCTGAGAGCATTCAGGCCCAAATTAATGAAAAATGTCTGTGTGACTCCTGGTAAGAGGAACTTCTTACGCACAAACCCAGAAGGAAAAGGACTAGTAAATCAGACGTGAAAATCTCGACCATCTACAGGACAAAAGAAACCAAAACCAGAGGGGAGCAGCCAGGGGGCCTGGGAGGGTGCCCCCCACCCCCACAAGCTGCGCCAGAGGCTTCATCCAGAGGGGCCCAGGGCGGGGGTGTGGGGTACAGGGGCTGGGGGGGGCTTCTTGGCTGGCCTGAGGGGCCCCGGAAAGGGGAGCAGACAGAGGAGCCGGGCAGAGGGTTTCAGCAGCTGTGGCGGCCGGGCAGCGGGAGGGGAGAAGGGCACCGGGGGAGGGTCAGGGCTGGCGGCTTGCGGGCACACCTGACCCAATCCAAGCATGTGTCCTTAGGGGATTTTGATTTTTACATCTTTGTATCTATTTTTTAAGGATGTAATGCTGTAGAAGGTATGAAAATTCCAAAGGTTCAAAATAAGGCACGACATGAGGTGTCTCAGCCCTGCCCTCCAAGAAGTGTCAGAGCCAGGCTTGCCCACGTCCCTGCTGGGTCAGTACACGGCACCAGGACATGCTGGCCGGGACCCCACTTTCCTCACCAAAGCGCACGCTTCTGTGCGGCCACGTTCTCGAAGGGGCTGCGTGATTCTCCGCTGCATGGGCGCACGGCCGAACCGTGCGTTCCTGAGCCAGTCCCCTCCTAATCTTCAAGCAAAGCAACGATATTCTTAGAGTGCAATCTCGCCAGATATTTATAAGCAAGTCTTCTGGGTTGCAAAAATTTAGGAGATTTCATTATGCAGAAATAATCCATGGAATTAAGTACAGGATGATGGGCAGCCAGCCTTCAGGAACCAGACCTGGGGAATCACTGTGCAGTCAGGAGGGTTTTGAAGGCTATGTAGGAGTTTTCCAAACAAGTTCTGGCCAAAAGGAGGAGCATGAGTATGGCGTGTTGGGGGTCTGCGTAGCTGTGGTGACGCATGAATGAGGGGAGAAGGCAGCTGGAGAGGCAGGTAGGGGTCAGACCTTCAAAGGCCTGTAGCACTGGGGGAGCCAGGGAGGAATTTGAGGCAAGGGAAGCTCAACTAGTGGAAATTTGACAAGCAATGACAGCTTGGAGTCAGTTTACTCTCAGATGTGCTGGCCACTGCCCGGCCAATCCCTGCACACACACACTTCCCTCGTGGAACCTGAAGGCAGAGGGACCCCAAGCAGTGTCAAATCCACATCCCTAGGTTACCATGGAAATATAGAGAAACAGGCCCTTTTTGGAGTGTCTTCTTATAAATATCTGTTTTCTGTTCAAGGGCCTACAGAGGCTATCCAACATGTTGCAAAGCCTTGAGTCCCACTTCGCACCTCCCTGCTCCCAAGCCTGTGAGCGGCAGAGAATGTTCTCTTCGCCGTGACGGGGTGACACGGTGCGCGCCATCCCTGCCGGGCTCACAGACAGCGCGTGTTCAAAGACAATGCTGCCCAGAGGAAACACTACATCCAGCCCGGTTACGGCCGGCAGGGTCAGCAGATTCAAATACAGCCTGCCTGGTGACATGTGAAGTCCAGATCTATAGCACACCACTTTGCAGCATAAATAGATCCCGTGCGATGTTCGGGACAAACTTACACTGAAAAATTATTTGTGGTTGATCTGAGACTCAAATTAAATTGAGCATCCTGTATTTTACAGACCAACCCTATTTTCACGCTGGCAACGCAAGATGAGACAGCCCACGAGAGCCCAAAGGCCAGCTTACAGCAGCGGCACCTAACTGGACACGAGTGTTTCCTTCCACGGCTGCACGCACTTCCTGACAAACGGCACCGGGCACCTCGGCATGCAGTGACCCTATTCGGGAATGATAGCTCCAAGGTGTTGACCGTGTGCTCCCAGCCGGGCAGTCTGGCAGAGGTTCCGACCTCAAATAATGCCACAGTCTTGAACGTTCTTTTGGAAAACGCTCTCTTCCCTCCCTGCCCAGGGGTGTGCGCTCATCGAAAGCCCAGCACGCCGCTGTGCCCAGTGGAGGCAGTGGGGTGTGGGAAGTCACCCGCGATGGCTCGGGGTGCCAGGCTTCTCTGCAGAAGGTGGGACGATACACTCAAGCCTTCACCGCACACAGCACTTAATGACAGAAAGCGGCATGCACTAGGCCTCTAGAAATTAGCATGTTAAACTGACTCGATGGGAGCACACACACACAGGGCTGGTTTTCCAAAGAAAAGCATTGTTTAGGGCAGCACAATTTCTAAGACTGCCGACGCTGTCATAAAGCGAAGGGAAGGCTCATAGGCTCGCCTGGGGACATGTGCCCAAATCCTGGTAACACATACTGGTGAATAAAAAGGAAAGTTGTGTGAAAAAATAATAGTAAAAATATTAAGTGGCGCCTCGGGGTTGTTTTCTATTTGCATTACTTAGAGTACTAGGGCCGTGGAGCATGTTGTCTCCACCTGCATTTTCTTCTTTTTTTGGAGGGGTGTATGGTCAGGGAATCGAACCCAGGTCTCCTGCATGGAAGGCGAGCATTTTACCACTGAACCACCCATGCAGCTCTGCATGCTTTTGAAGGGTGATCTATCACATTGCAACAAACCTAAGATGCCATCAATGACAGATGCACTGCAGTTTTATGTACAGCTAAGAAAGAAAAATCACTGCCAATCAGAGTTGTAAGATGCCAATACCTATAAGACAAATTCCTGATTTGGGGGATAGGAAAAGTAGCTCAGAACCAGTGAATGTCATCTCAGAGTTACTGGTGCTTGGGCAGGTTTACGTGTATGGTAGAGGGGGTCCCATGCCCACCCAAAATGCTCCTCCATTCTTGGGCATCCCGGAGGGCCAGGCTTGCCAGCGTCTGCGGCCCAGCTCTGGACAGAGGTGATGTGTGCCTCCGGTGGGCATACGTGGGTGGCGAGGCCCCAGAGGCTGAGGCAGGTCTAGGGGTGGGCGCGGGCTCTGCATGGTACTCCAGGGACTGGGCTGGGCCTGCCCCTCCAGCTGGCTTTGAGCTAGGGCTGCACAAAAGAGCAGCGTGCGGGCAATTTGGAAGGCAGAAGCGAAGGGCACAGTGACGGGACGCCGGGAGAGAAAGGCGCAGGGGTGCTGGCAGATTCGAGGTCAGCCTTGCTCTTCCCTGCTCGGTGTCTAAGGTTCATCCAAAAGGACAAACCATTTCCGACCCAATGCAGGGGCTGCAGCTTTCCACCAGCATCCTCACCGGCTTGCCCTCACTGGTTTCTCTGCTGACCCTTACTCACCCTGCTGCTCTCACATGTGGGTGCCACCCTGCTCCTGTGAGAACCCCCTTTCCAGCACATCACTCGGGCAGGCCCTGGTCCCCAGTGAAACCCTGACCAGGACAGGTCCGAATGGACCACCTGCCACTGGGCAGCGTTGGACCACGACCGGGCAGGAACAAACCTCTGCCACGTAGACCCTGGGTGGCTTGTGCAGCAGCTGCCTGGCCCGGCCTCCCTGGCCACCGGTTTCATTCCCAGCTTATCCTTCATGGAGGGACGAGCTGAAACTTTGGAGCGCATTTTCACCCACAGTGCTTTTTAAGACTTTGAATGGAGTTCTTAGGAGGAACGCAAGTACATTTATTAAGCACGCACCAGAAGGCAGACCCTGCGAGCATTTAAGGGCTCCCGGCATTTCATCCTTTGCACATCTGCTGTCACGAGCTGTCAGGGTTCCTTCAACGTGAAGTTATTTTGGTTCTCGTCCACACTGCCTTCCTCTTTTATGTCACGGGTCCACCTTCGCTGAGTTCCTCCGGCCGCACATGGAGGGGTCTCCTGAATTGTGAAGCGTCCACACCCTGCAGTCAGCAGCTCCTTCTAGGGTCCGGGAACGGCGGAGTGGAATTTCACTCCCACTGGTGCTGCTTCTGTGGTTTGCTGCCACACATTCACCCCCGCTGGCCGGCTCCCTCTTTTCTTTGCAAACGTCTCACATTTGATCACTGGGAGGCAAGAGGGACTGGGAAGGAAGCGCCCGGGCTGGTGGGCCATGCACGGGGCGCGGATGGAGGCGCATGGACTGTAGAGCACACACCTCAGGGACTCGGGTGTGGACCGAGCTGCGCCACTTGCAGCCCGCACACCTGCAGCTGGGCCAGCCGGGGTCTCCTGCACTCAGGCGTGCGGCCACACGCCCTCTGCTGCAATCACTCAGCTCTCCTGCCATTCCAAAGGCAGTTGGTCACAAGCTATGGTTGGCCTGATTTACATCAGGGGTGCTTAAAGGGTGGCTCCTGGACCCCTGGGAACTTGCCCAAAATGCAAATTCTCAGCCCCATCCCAGACCTCTGAAGCAATGCTGCCTATAGTTTAAAACAGAGGCTTCAGACCACACCCAAACCATGTCACGGGGCCCTCCCTCCATAGGGGCTCTCCCTATCACCTAGAATGAAACCTCTGAGGCCCAGCAGTGAAGTGGGGCTTGCCCAGGTCACCCGGTGGGACAGGAGAAGGTGGGGGTCAAAGCCAGACCTCGTGAGACCCTGGAAACAGACAGCCTGGCAGGGACTAAATCTGACCGGCTCCGGCAGCCCAGCCCAGGGGTAATCCAGACCCCTCTTCACTGCAGAGATGTCTCCATGAAGTGAGTTCAGTGATGTGGACTTCACGGGATTGTTGTGAGGTGAAATAGCACATAGAGCCCCTGCCCTGCCTGCTGGGGAGCCGAGACGTGTGTGAGGATGTGATGGCAGGAATGGAGGCAGCTATCTTGCAACCACGAGGCCCCACCTTCTGAGGAGGAAATGAGGTCGTATATGTGGAAATGCTGGGTGACCCAGGGAACTTGATAAAAATTATCTGCTCCTAGGGACATGAACAGACATTTGCACCCAATGCTCTAGCAGCATTATTCACAATTACAGAAAGATGGAAACAACCCAGATGTCCATCAAGAGATGAGTGGATATACAATATGTGGCATATATATTTGATGGATTATTATTCAGCAGTAAGAAAGAATGAAATCCTGAAGCACACAGCAACACAGATGAATCTTGAGGACATTACGTTAAATAAAATAAGTCAGACACAAAGGACAAATATCGTTTGATCTCACTGACATGAACTAATTACACTATGTAAACTCATGGACATAAAATATAGGAGATAGGTTACTAGGGTATAGAATGAGGCTAAAGAAAGGGGAGCAGTAGCTTAATGTGTGCAGAATGTTTAGCTATGGGGAACTTAAGCGTTGGGACATGGACAGAGGCGACGACAGCACGCTGTTGTGAGAATGACATTGCTATGGCGTGTGAGTGTGGAAGGGGAGGGAGAGGCAGGTGTGCCACCAGCAGGAAAGCTGGAGTGAAACACGGGAATGTGTGACACAGTGACGCTTGTGGTGGGCAACGTCTGTGATTAATAGTGCAAGTATCAAAAATCTCCTTCATGAACTAGAGCAGATGTAAGAAACTATTACAAAGAGTTAACACTAGAGGGGTATATGGGGGAAAATGTACTGATTGCAAACTGTGGGTTACAGTTAACAGTTATACTTAGTATAAGAACGAGGCCTTTTACCTCGGTCTCAAGGTCTCAGTAAATTATCAGTAGATGTAGGTTTACAGGACAGAGTTTTCATAACCCCCTCCCAGGCAGATTTCCCTGCTATGCACATTTTCTATCACTGGGGTACTTTTGTTACAATTGTTGAAGCAATAATATTATAATGAGCTATTCTGCTATTAACTTTAGCCTCCTGGGGTTCACTCTCTGGTTTGTTTCTGTGTGCGTGGTAACTTGTACACAACCTAAAATCTCCCATTTTACCCCTTTTCAAATATCTAGCTTGGTGGTATTAACGACATCCCAAAAGCTGTGCCTCCGTCACCGGCCCCTTGCCAAGATTTCCCCATCACCTCAAACAGAAATACCCTCCTAATCAAACGCTGACACCTGCACCCCCCACACCCCACGCCACCAGCCCCAGGAGCCTGAATTCTAATTTCTGACTTTACAAATTTGCATATTCTGCTTAGTTCACAGAAGTGAGATCATACAGCATTCGTCTTTTTGTGCCCAGCTGGGAACTGTCTTTTAACAGAATTCTGGGCACAGACGAAATTAAAATTCCATCTTTAGTACATGTAACACGGTCTCCGGGCCTGGGTACCCGTGCAGGGAAAGGGCATTAGTGAAATCTGAATGAAGCTTGCAGTGAATGGCATTCTACCAAAGCAGCTTTCTCAGCAAACACACCACACTACACACAAATGTAACACTAGGGGAAGTCTGCACTATCTTTACAACTTTTCTGTACATCTAAAAACTTCAAAATAAAGCAGTTTTTAGGTGCAACATTTACTGCTTTTATAAGCTGCTGATATCCTGTTGTGGGGCGGGTACTGATCAGCTTTCTCCCCATCTCGGCCACAGAGAGACCCTGCAGGGCTCCGAGGCTGCGAGGAAGCTGGAGCCACTGGGGAGAGTGAGTGTCGGACTGAGGAAAGAGCCACGTAAAGGAAAGGTGGCAGGATCGCGCCTGCCTGTGCCCTCACCCGCCCCACCAGCACTGCCGCTGGCACGTGTCCGGGTCCCGGGTCGGGGCAGCAGCGCCTCCTCGGACGCGTCCCGCGATCACGCGGGTCTGGCCCAGCCTGTCTAGCTGTGGCCTGTGGGACTCACGGTCCCGAGCTGGTGGAAAGCTGGACTCTCTGACACGGGCTGTGGGAAAGCAGCCAAGCCCTGTGGCCTGGGGCGAGGGATAGCTGGCTTAGGACAACAGGGCAGCGCCCAGGACGCACGAGGAGGCTGTTTCCTGGCAGGCGGGGACAGGGAAGTCCTCGGGCCTGTCCAGCAAGGGAGGTTCCACACTTTGGCCTGGAGCTGCTCTCTGAACTCATCGTATGGATAACAGGCCAATCTGCAAAGACTCAGAAAGGCGTGTCTCTCCTCCTTCCTCTCCTGCTGGCACCTGGAAGGTGAGGAAAGGTCTGTCTCCACACTTGCTGGAGAGGAGCTTAAGGAGTGGATGCCTCAAAGTCTAAATCCCAGTGGTAACAGACAAAAGTATCACAACGTCCAGGTTTCAGAAAAAGCTTGCCAAACATACAAAGAAGCAGGAAGCAAGGGCCCAGGCAAAGGAGAAGATGAAAGGGTTACAAACAATCAACGGGCAGGGCCAGATCGGGACAATCCATTCACAGACTTTAAAAAGTGGTCCAGGGTATCCTCAAAGAACTGATGGAAAACACAGACAAAGAACTAAAGGAATCAAGGAAAGTGATAGATGCGCACAAAGAGAATACTAATAGAGGGATGGAAATGACAAAAAGGAACCAAAGAGAACTGGAGACCACGAGAACAGAAATCAAAATTCCCTAGAGGGGTTCAGCAGCAGACGAGGTGTCAGGAGAAAGCATAAGAGAACTTGAAGATAAAACAATTTGAATCATCCCATTTGAGGGGCAGGAAAGGAAAGAACAAAGAAAAGTGGACAGAGCCTGAGGCCCTGTGGGACACCATCAAGTGACCCGATATATTTATGCATGCAGGAGTCCCAGAGCGAGAAGAGAGGAAGCGGCAGAAAGGACACTCAAAGAAATAACAGTGGGAAACTTCCCAAACTTAACAGAGACATGAATATACACGTTCAAGTTTCTTAGAATTCTTAGAGCAGAAGCATAAAATGAACTCCAAACAGGACACATCCAGATAGATCTACACCACACCACTTTATCATCAAACTGTCAAACGCCAAAAAATAAAGGGAAAAATTTTAAAGCCACAAGAGAAAAGCGATGTGCCACACACAAGGGAGCTTCAGTGGGTTTAGGGGCAGATATCTCATCGGAAATCATGGAGGCAAGAAGGCAGTGAAATGACATATTAAACGTGCTGAAAGCAAAAAATTGTCAAACAAGAATTCTATAGCCGGCAACACTATCTTTCCAAAAACGAGGGAGAGCTGCATAGGCCTGGGAGGGGGCGGCACTCCCACACGTGTGGGAGGGTCCCTGCAGTGGGCCCAGGCCTGCCCACAGGGGAGGCAGCACTGCTCGGGCCGAGGCCGAGTGGAGCCCCAGCGCACGGTTCCCCCCGACCCACAGAGCCTGCCGGCCACAGCCAGCAACGCAGAGAAGACTGAGTGTCTGGTTTCGTCCCCCAGCACTGGGCGCATGTTCTCACAGCTCTGTTAGTGGCAGATACATCAGAACGGAAGCCGAATAAAGATGCTTTTCTCACAACCTGGTTATTGACACATGCATTGGCGTCGTTAATGGTTTGTGTGGCATACCACACCTGCCACTTACAGAGCTGTTTTATTAATAAGGATATCCTCCAGTGACATCAGTTCATATGGCCTTGAAGTATGCTTTCTTGGCATCATGTGCCCTTCGTTTTCAGAGAAAGATTCTTGAATTGGAAGGTAAGTTTTACAACTGCTATATCATGAAAAGCCTTTTGTTTGAACCCGTGGTCAAAGCATTTCTCAACGGCAGATTCCGGCACAATCTGATGAACTCTACTGTATCAAGATGTTTGAATTCTTAGAGCAGAGGCATAAAATCATTAACCGCTCACGTAACTGAAAATTACTGGAAAGCTCTGGAAGATGGAGCTTATGTACAGATATCGAAAGGATTGAAATTGAACAAAAAGAAAGGCAAAATAATCCCAAACATGAGCACATGCTTTCCATTGTGAGGGGTCAGAGGTGGAGAAGGCAGGCCAGGCAGTAGAGAGGGAGAGGTGTGGTTTCACACAGGCGGAGATGGCACGGATGACGGAGGGGCCGCAGGGCCCCCCCCTCCAACAAAACTGAAACTGACGGTGACATCATGGACTGGATAAGTAAATTCATGCAAAGGAACAAATTAAAAGAAAGCAAAGAAAAGAAGGTGCTTCTGAAAATGAATGTTTCTTGTCGGCAGAACCCAAGTTTGAAGCTTTCCTTCTCTAGTGGAACAAAGATGCACCCTGCCAGCCTGTCCCCTGCAACACAGGTGCCGGGCTGTCCAGGCCCTGGACGTGCCCCGAAGACCCGTCTCAGGTGGAGGGTCGCCACCGAGCGAGGCTCCTGGTCTGGGGATGACCCCGATGATGAAGATGAAGACAAGGAGAGACTCTACCACAGCCAGCAGCAGCAAAGTCTGAATGGTGACACGGGCAACTGTCCCCACTCGGTGCCTGTTGGAAACACCAGCTCTCTACCTCTCCCCCCACCACAAGGTAGGGGGCCCTGTGAGTGACCCGTGACCTCAGCTCATCAAGGGCCAACTTGGTGGAGCAGGGGGAGGGCACGGTCCACGCGGGGGGGACGAGGGTCTCAGCGCTCCAGCTCGGCCCTCAGCACAGGGCAGGGGTTTGGGAAGAGGGATTTGGGCTGGTCAGTTGCGAGAATTGGAATATGCTTTCTCGGATCCTGTTTGCAACTCAGAAGAATGGGTTTCTCAGCTGCAGCTCTTCACCTGCTAAGAATGCCAGCGGTTTCCTCATGTACAGAGACCCCCCTTTAAAATCACACATTCAGAGCAGTTTAGCCAAGCTATAAGAGGGGAGGGGCAAATGCAAAGTTTTCTCTTTTTCATTTGTTCCTTTTGCCCTTCAAAGTGCAGATTTTTAATTTTTTTTGAAGTGGGAATTTGTCCAACTTGATAAAAGAAACTGAGTGGAATTCTAGATGTGGTCATTTGTTCTTCGTTTCATTTTGTTTTTTTTCTTGCTCCCCTGTGTGTATGCTTGTTGTGTATGCTGTGTGTATGCTTAGTTGTCAAGTATCTATATTTGGGACCATCAAAGCTTTTTTGATGTGATGTCACCTTGATTCCTGCTTTACAATATGTAAGTTTTGCCTTCCATCACAGTTAATTTTTTTTTAAGTTTTATGAAAGATGTTATAGTCTTTATAGACAAAAAGCAAAGTAATAGTACAACTATGTGCCTACAAAAGCAATACTGTTTTGTGACTAAATATTTTATATTAAAATTTACATCAGCGACTGCCTTGAGAATTCAGGAATATAGAGCGAATTGAAAACTTCAACTCTTTTGTTGAACCTAGAAACGTGAAGTTTGTATCCCAAAGAGATTCTGAAATGTCCTATCTTGGAAAAATGATGGCGCATTAATGTAAATTGAGGATGGACGATTCCAAAATAACATTTAACTTTGGAGAAATAAAATTGAAGAGCGTGAGTTAAAAATAAATAAATATATAAGAGCGCCGTGAAGACCTTCCCAGTAAACAAAGCTGAGGGACTTACTGGTCCACTCGGCCTGCCCGAGGAGACGCTAACGGGAGCACTGAGGTGAAAGCAAAGCCCAAGAGAAACGAGACCAAAGACACGAGAAGGAACAAGGGCCTCTGGTGAGGGCAATGGCACGGGTAGGTATAAATGCTCATGTTTGGGTTTGTAACTCCACTTTTTACTTCTTACAGGATCTAAAAGGCAAACGCGTGAGAAGTAATGCTAAACCAGTGGTTTGGGACTCGTAATGTATCACCGTGTAATTGGTGACAAGAACTACATGTGTGTGTGTGTGTGTGTGTGTGTGTGTGTGTGTGTGTGCTGGGGACGTGCAGGAAAATAGTTTTGTATATTATTCAAGTTAAGCTGGTACCAAAGCGAACAAGACTGTGACTGATTTAGGATGTTAAATTTAAACCATCTGGTAACTACAAAGAAAATATCAGAATCCACAACCTCACAGAGGAGGAAATTAGAGTACAGATTGTCGGGAGGGTACGGGGGGGGGGGGAGTTAAAGCTCATGGGGGAGTCTCGGTGGGGAGAGATGGGGGTTTCAGAAATGGCAGGCAGTGAAGGCACTGCAATAATCTCTAGCGGCAGGCTTGGGAGGGGTTGAAATGGGAAAGTTTATGCTGCGTATATGCTCCTACGATGGAAAAAAAAAGAAAAAGCAATTAACAAGACAATGATAATTAAGTGCAACTCATGGATGGGATCTAACGAGGGAGGAGAAAAGGCTCAAAGGGACATTTTTGTGACACACAGAAATTGGAGTTGGACCAGACAAGTCCTGAAATGCAGAGCGCCCAACCTCTCCAGAATATCTGCTAGTTCCATCTCCTGTTCCAGTATCAACAGCCCCTTCCAACATGAAAAAGTTAGCGCAGGAATAGCCCAAATGCCCCTAAAGAGTGGGAGAAAGATTAAAGGTGATGGTGGAGTTACACAGAGAAGGTCGGGTTCAATAAATGATTATGAGTGCTGAATCTTTATAGTGACATTTCTTTTCGCCTCCAGTACCTTAGAGCAACTAGAAGAAAAACCTAAAATTGTGGGATTGTAACCCACACCAAACTCTGAAATCTGTTCTACAACGAATTGTTGCAATGTACTTTGAAATCTATTGCTTTTTTGGTACATAGGTAATTTTTCACAAGAAAAGAAAAACAAACAAAAAAGAATTGTGATTTGTAGGATGTTGGCTTGAAGATTGATTTCAAGATCTTTTTTTTGTAATTTGAATATGTACAGTGTGCAGGGAGTGTATTTGTTAATGAAAAAATACAGTACTTTTCCCCCTAAAGTAGAATAACTGATTGCTGCAGAATGAGAAACGGGAATGCGTAGGACAAAATGGATGGATGTAGAGAGTTGTAGGAGTCTTGTCGGAAGCGAATTTTATTGGTTGTGGTTAAGGTTGCTAAGTTATAGTTTTATGAGATTTTTAATAGTTTTCTTATCAGATGTATCTTCCTGCAAAACAAGAATTTGTTTTTCACCCTGTTAAAATGACAGTGTTTGCTTGGATTATTTGTTTGCTCTTAGTGAGAAGCAATACAAGGTTTTTAACCATCTGAGTAATCTGCTGAGGGGACAAAGATTCTAGGGCTTATCAAACCAATATACTTATTGACATGTATAGTGACGATTCAGACAACATGGCTTCACTTAAAAAAAATTGTCTTTTTAAAATCATGTTAACTCCTCTGTTACCTTTCAAACTTTTATGTCACCTTTCAAACTTTTATGTCCCCTTGATTAAATAAAAAGCCAAAAAAATTGGAGTGTAGACTGTAAGCTTTACATCAATGTTAAATTTCTAGAATTTGTTACGGCTCTTAAGGTGGTTACATATATGGATATTCTTGCTCATAGGAAATATACATGGAAATACTGTATTCAGGGGGCAAGATGGATTACAACCTGTACTCAAGTGTTTCCAGAAAAAGGATTGATAAATAGAAAGAAAGAACGGTAATCGTGGCAAAATTTTAAAACGGGTGGATCTGGACATGTGGGCGGATGGAGGGATATTGGATTTCTCTGAGGCTTGTGTTACTTATGTAACTGTAAAGCTGCAAGTCTTTTGAAATAAAATGTTAAAAATGAAAAAAAAAGTCTCACCTCTTATGTCATTTGATGTTCTGAATGAATCCTGGTTTCCATGTTGGTCAGTGAGACAGACCGACAGACGGAGAGATGACAAAACCCTTACCAAATACAAAAGGAGGGGTTTGACGTGTGCTGGTCTCCGCGCAGGGTAGGGGACTGCATTTGACTTAACCTACATTGGGCTGTTTCCTACGATTTGAAGCCTCGGGTGGCTGACAGCCGAGCCCCCCTCCATCCTTCAGCTGGGGGGGGGACTGGTGGGGGGCACAGCGGGGGGTGGAGGGAGGACAGTGAGTGCGCTACGGAACGAGCCAGAAAAAGGTTCCTCCAGCCAAGGACAGGAATTCCTGTGAAATCCACAGAAAAAGGAAACGTAAGTGGCTCCCGAACACGTGCAAAGCGGCTCCACCTTCCTCACCCCGAGAGTCTCAACGACAGAGGCCCTGAAGATCACGGGCAGGCGCGTGGGAAGAGGCCTCCGCGGGCGCTGCGGGTGGGCGGGCGCGTGGGAAGAGGCCCCCGTGGGCGCTGCGGGTGGGTGGGTGCGGCGGGACGGCCCCTGCGATGCCCCCAGGCAGGCTGTCCGACCTGCTGAGGCCCCTGCACCCCGATACAGCCCTCACCTCGCCGGGGTCCGGGGCTCAGGCGCGGCGACCTGCCCAGGGACCCGGTGAGAGCACGAGACTGTTCACTGCACCAGGCGTGCACAGACAGGGACCGCCCAGTGTCCAGCAGTGAGTGGACTCGGGGCCACCCGCTTCCTGCGGGAGGACATGTGCACGTGGAAGGGTCTGGCAAAGCCGCCTTCACGGAGCGGCAAAGCTTGGCATTAGTGACGATGATTGAGCCAACGCTATGGGCTGGAATGGAAACGTTCCAGGGGGAGACGCCGACCCTGTGCCTCGGGGTAAGAGACGACCCAGGCAAATCCAGGACAGGGCTGTGCTGGGAAACAGCTGCCCTGGGCTCTTACAAGATGCTGACGTCTGTGATAACAAACAAGCCACAAATCTACGGTGCTACACAGCAGCCAGCTGGGCCTTGATCCCAGCGCAGAAAGAAAGGGGGAAAAGCAGCCATAAGGGCCACTTGTGGCTGGTGGGGAGACGTCTAGCCCTGAGGCGGTATTCCCGCACCAACGCCTGCTCCCTGGTCCTGGGGACACGCCTTGCCCCACAGGGATGGCAGAGGACGGTGATGTCCTATAGCCCGGCTGCAGGGCGAGCGGCTCAGACAGAAAAACGTCCACCCGCAGAGACGGGCTCCCCACAGCAGAGGCCGCCAAATATTGACACTTGAGTGAATCCACTTTTCTGCAAGTTTGAAACATTTTGTAAACAGTTAAAAATGAGTATCTATGGCTGATGGGAGCAAAAGGTGGCAGGTGAGAAAAGGGGTAGGAGAGCAACTTCTCTTGTAACTTTTTTCTGTTTCTTTTTTTTCCCTTTCTTTTTCCATTTCTTTAAAAACCATGTAAACATATTGTTTATTTTAGAAATTCAAGCATTTAAAAAACAATTATAATAAAACAAACAAACAAAATCCAGCATACCCACCCCAAGGCCTGTGTCCACTGGGCAGAGGGAGGGCAGAGAGAGCTTGGAGAGGAAGCAGAGGGTATGTGAAGGGCAGGTGGAGAGAGGGAGAGGGGGTAGAGAAAGGGGGAGGGGTGGAGAGGGGGAGGGGTAGAGAGGGGGAGGGGTGGTAAAGGAACAGAGGAGGGGTACAGAGGGGAGCCCCCAGGGGGAACAGAAGGGAAGCTTCTGGCTGAAGGGGCCTGGGGGGTCTGGGGGTGCTTGACTATGCCCAGAAAGGCAGGAGAGCCTGAAGAAGGGGGTACCAGCAGGGAGGGGCTGGGGAGGGGTAGAAACTGACAACTAAATTAGCCAAAAAGGTGGCGCTCACAGGCAGTACACTCAAGACGTGCACCTAAGTATACCTAGAAAAAAGAAATACTCCACCAAAAAATTTAAATAAAGGCAAAGTAACAAAAAACTTTTTTTAATCGACTTATATTGATATATTTTCTTAATATTCATGAAGCAAGGGAAGCGGACTGTGCTTTGCAGTTCATGTCCAATTGCACCTTCATTTCATGGCCACCCCACCCCTAGCAGCCCCCGCAGGGCAGTGGCTCTGAGAATGGTCTAGAAGGGGGCACCTCAGCCTGCCAGAGTCGGGAGGCGACACCTGTGCTGCCGTATACCGGGACTCTATGTGAAAAGCATCTTCACTTTTACAGTTTAAAAAGAAACAGGAGTTCCAGGTCAAGATGGCGGCTTAACAACATGCGCGTTTTAGTTCGTCCTCTAGAACAACTGCTAAATAACCAGAAACAGTACAGAACAGCTCCTGGGGCCACGTCAGTGACCAGACACACAGCGTACCCCAGTCTGGACCAGCTGGACCGGCTGCGAGCACCCCCCAAAACCGTGAGTTCCCAAAGCTGCGGTGGCCAGCGCCCCTCCCCCACAGGCTGCTTCCCAGAGGGGAAAGGAAAGGACTTTACCAGCAGCAGTGACTGGTCACAATCAAACACCAATTGTGGAACTAATTAACAAATTCTGACTACTAAAAATAGGCCCCCAGCTTAGGTGAACCCAGTCAAAGCGGAGGTTGCTCATTTTTGCCCCGGCACCAAGGGGGCAGGACTGACAGAAAAAGGGGGAAAAAAAAAGAAGGAAACAGGTTTTTGTGGCTGTGTATCTACAAAGGCTTGACTGCCTCTGGATACAGTGGCAGGACTTTTCAGGCTGCAACTGCCCCAGGTATAGGCAGAAGTGAGCTCTTTTGGGGCTTATCTGGAGCTTGTGCCTTCCCCAGGGGAGGGGTGAAGCCCCACCCAGATGGAATCCCTCCATCATGGAATTCAGGCACCAGGGCTTGGTAATTTGAAGCCATTAAAACCAGCCTACAACCTCTCCTCTGTCTCCACCACGCCCCCAGCAGGGAGAGTCTGCCAAAGTTAAAGGTACCACATCATCTTACGCTGGTGGGACCTGCAGTCAGACAAGCGCTACACACAGGGCAGGATAAGAAAAACAGAGTCCAGAGACTTCACAGGAAAGTCTTTCAATCTGCTGGGTCTCACCCTCAGGGAAAACCGATGCAGGTGACTCTTTCCTCCTGATAGGAGGCCAGTTTGGTCTGGGAAAATCTGGCTGGGGTCTATAATATCTAAGCAGACCCTCCTAAGTGTGTGGGGGGAAGGCACCACACAAGCAGGGCAAAAAACAAGAAAATAAGAACTGAAAAATTCTCCTCTGTCAAACAAAACTTAAGCTAAAGGTTCAGATAAAGCTGAACAGAATGTCAAAGAACAGATAGACAACAAATTCATCCAGCAAGAAAACCCTAGATAAAAGAAGTGAAAGCAATCTCCAGAATAAACTAATTAAGGTAATTAAATGCCTAGACACCAGCAAAAAATAGTAAATCACACTAGGATAATTGAAGATACGGCTCAGTCATAGGAACAAACCAACAATTTAAATGACATACAGGAGCTGAAACAATCAATTCAGAATGTACGAACAGACATGGAAAACCTCATCAAAAACCAAATCAATGAATTGAGGGAGGATATAAAAAAGGCAAGGAAGGAACAAAAAGAAGAAACTGAAAGTCTGAAAAAACAAATCACAGAACTTATGGGAATGAAAGACACAGTAGAAGAGATGAAAAAAAACAATGGAAACCTAAAATGGTAGATTTCGAGAGACAGAACATAGGATTTCTGAACTGGAGGACAGAACATCTGAAATCCGACAAGAAACAGAAACTATAGGAAAAAAAATGGAAAAATATGAGCAGGGACTCAGGGAATTGAAAGACAATATGAAGCGCATGAATATACGTGTTGTGGGTGTCCCAGAAGGAGAAGAGAAGGGAAAAGGAGGAGAAAAACTAATGGAGGAAATTATCACTGAAAATTTCCCAACTCTTATGAAAGACTTAAAATTACAGATCCAAGAAGTGCAGCATACCCCAAAGAGAACAGATCCAAATAGACATACTCCAAGACATTTAATAATCAGAATGTCAGAGGTCAAAGAGAAAGAGAGAATCTTGAAAGCAGCAAGAAAAAAGCAATCCATCACATACAAGGGAAGCCCAGTAAGACTATGCGCAGATCTCTCAGCAGAAACCATGGAGGCGAGAAGACAGTGGGATAATATATTTAAATTATTAAAAGAGAAAAACTGCCAACCAAGAATTCTATATCCAGCAAAATTGTCCTTCAAAAATGAGGGAGAAATGAAAACATTTTCAGACAAAAAATCACTGAGAGAATTTGTGACCAAGAGACCAGCTCTGCAAGAAATACTAAAGGGAACACTAGAGACAGATATGAAGACAGAAGAGACAGGTGTGGAGAAGAGTGTAGAAAGGAAGACTATGAGTAAAGGTAAAAGGAAGGAAAATTAGATATGACATATAAAATCCAGAAGGCAAAATAGTAGAAGAAAGTACTACCCATGCAGTAATAACAATGAATGTTAATGGATTAAACTCTCCAATCAAAAGACATAGTCTGGCAGAATGGTTTAAAAAACAGGACCCATGTATATGCTGTCTCTACTCAAAGGTCACGAGGCCAAGGACAAAAATGGACATTTACATGTTTATAGCAGCATTATTAACAATTACCAAGTGATGGAAACAGCCAAAATGTCCATCAACAGACAGTTGACTAAACAAACTGTGACATTTACATAAGATGGAATATTATGCAGCTGTAAGACAGAATAAAGTTATGAAGTATGTAACAACATGAATGGACCTTAAGGACATTATGCTGAGTGTGATTAGCCAGAAACAAAAGGACAAATACTGTATGGTCTCACTTACATGAACTGACGTTAGTGAATAAACTTAGAATATTTCCTTGGTAACAGAGATCATCAGGAGATAGAAATAGGGTGAGATATTGGGTGATTGGAGCTGAAGGGATACAGATTGTGCAACAGGACTGAATATAAAATCTCAGATATGGACAGCACAATACTACCTACCAGTAATGTAATTATGTTAAAACAGTGAATGAAGCTGCATGTGAGAATGATAGAGGGAGGAGGGCTGGGGACATAGATGAAATCAGAAAGAAAGATGGATGTTAGAGATTGAGATGGTATAATCTAGGAATGCCTAGAGTGTATAATAATAGTGAAATGTACAATGTACAAATTTAAGAAATGTTTTTGCCTGAGGAAGAACAAAGGAATGTCATTATTGCAGGGTGTTGAAAATAGGTGATAATTAATACTTTAAAATGTCACCTTATGTGTGAGACTAAAGCAAAAAATGTTTATTTGTTACAAAATTTATATTTTGACTAGAGCATTTCCTAATATAACTCATGTAGATAGTCTGACTGAATGTCATAAGTACTTGGAATCTCAGGTAGGACATGAGAATTTGTTGGTTTGTCCAGAGTGATCTCCCAATGAATCCCAGAATGATTTGATCAGTGACTGGGAAAGTATTTCCAAGCCCCTTTCGGGGAATGGTGAGAGTGGGGAGAAATTCAACTTCCCCAAGTTGAATTCTTGATATTCTCACAAGCAATGTGGACAACCAAAGCTATAGGCTGAGCCCCCAGGCTTGGGGTTTGTTCACATGAAACTCAACCCCACAAAGGATAGGTCAAGTCTACTTAAAATTTAGGCCTAAGAGTCACCCCCAGGAGAGCCTCTTTTGTTGCTCAGATGTGGCCCCTCTCTCCAGCCAACACAACGAGCAGTCTCACCACCCTCCCCCTCTCTGCGTGGGACATGACTCCCAGGGGTGTGGACCTTCCTGGCAACGTGGGACGGGGATCCTGGAATGAGCTGAGGCTCAGTGTCAAGGGACTGAGAAAAACCCTAGAATGAGCTGAGACTTAGCATCAAGGGATTGAGAGAACCTTCTCGACCAAAGGGGGAAGAGTGAAATGAGACAAAGTGTCAATGGCTGAGAGATTCCAAACAGAGTTGAGAGGTTATCCTGGAGGTTATTCTTATGCATTAAGTACATATCACCTTGTTGTTCAAGATGTAGTGGAGAGGCTGGAGGGAACTGCCTGAAAATGTAGAGCTGTGTTCCAGTAGCCATGTTTCTTGATGATGATTGAACAATGATATAGCTTTCACAAGGAGACTCTGCGAATATGAAAACCTTGTGTCGGATGCTCCTTTTAGCTACTATATCAGCAGAAGAGTAGAACATATGGAATAAAAATAAATAATAGGGGGAACAAATTTTAAAATAAATTTAGTTTGAGATGCTAGTGGTAAATGAAAGCGAGGGGTAAGGGGTATGGTATGTATAATCTTTTTTTTCTCTGTTATCATTTTATTTCTTTTTCTAAATTGATGCAAATGTTCTAAGAAATGATGAATATGCAACTATGTGATGATATTAAGAATTACCGATTGTATATGTAGAATGGAATGATCTCTTAATGTTTTGCTTGTTAATTTTTTTAATTAATAAAAAAAGTTAAAAAAAAAAAAAAAGAAACAGGGGGCCATGGTGGCTCAGTGGCACAGTTCCCACCTGCCATGCAGGAGACCCAGGTTCGACTTCTGGTGCCCGTCCATGTAGAAATAAATAAATACATAAACCAATGTTCCCAAATCATTTGATGAATCTAGTATTACCCTGATCGCAAAATCAGACAAAACAAACAGTACACTAAAAAAAGAAAAAGAAAAAGATGCTACATGTCACTATTCCTCATGAATATAGGTGCAAAAGTCCTTAACAAAATATTAGCAAATAGGATTCAATAATATGTAAAAAGAATAAACACCAGGACCAAGGAGGATTTAGTGCAGGGATGTAAGGCTCGTTCAATATTTGAAAATAAATCAATAAATCTTGTGTTAACAGGTCAAAGAAGAAAAATCATACCATATCAAGGGGTGCAGGAAAAGAAATTGGCAAAACTCAACATTTATTTGTGATAAAAACCTCTCAGGGGTGGGCAACAGTGGCTCAGTGGCAGAGTTCTCACCTGCCATGCCAGAGGCCCAGGTTCAATTCCCAGAGCCTGCCCATACCAAAAACAAAACAAAACAAAAACTCTCAGAAATTAGAGGAGAACTTCCTCAATTTGATAAATAGCATTTACAAAAACCCCTACATTAACATTATAATAAATTGGGAAAGATAGAAAACTTTCCCCATAAGAAAGAGAACCAGGCAAGGGCATCTTCACTCACTATTCTTATTCAAAAGAGTGCTGGAAGTTCTAGCCAGTGTAATAAGGCAAGAAAAAGAAATAAATTAGATACAGAGCAGAAATGAAGAAATAAAACTGTCCTTATTTGCAGAAAACAAGATTGTCTACCAGGAAAACCCCAAGAGTCTACAAACACCAAACCCTCTAGAACAAGTGAGTCCCGCGATGCCATAGGCACAAGTTTAACATACAGAAAAATCCATTGTATTTCATTCTCCACCACCCAACTGAAACCACAATAAAGCCAAAAACTACAACAAAGAAATAAAGTTTTATTCTGAGCATTCTAGTAACTTTTTTTGAGTATTTGCTTAGCTGCATTATAAGTAGGTGGTTTGTATGGGATGGTTAAAAAGGCCAAAGAGATAAGTTTTAACCCCCTCCCCCACTTTTTCTTGTCTTTGTTTACTTAATTATTTTTGGCCTGTTTAATGTGTGAAACAGAGTTGTCCAACAATTAACTGAAATTTCATTTTGCTGAGTTCGTTCTAAAAAAAAATCAATTGTATTTCTACATACTGGCAACAAACATGCAGTCACTAAACTAAAAAACATAATACCATTAACAAGCACACACGAAAAAGAGAAAAAAGTAAAAAGAAAAAAATACTTATGTGTAAATCTAACAAAACAGGTACAAGACTTGTATGGCTAACACTAAAAAACACTGATGGAAGAAAACAAGGATCTAAATAAATAGACATATTGGGTTCATAGATTGATGACACAATATAGTTAAGTTGGCAATTCTCCCCAAAATGATCTACAGGAATAATGTAGTACCTAACAAAATATCAGCAAGATTTTTTCTAGATATAGACAAGTTTATCCTAAAATGCATATGGAAAACAAATTTTGGAAAGGAAGAATAAAGTGGGAAGAATCACTTTGCCTGACATTAATACTAGTTATATGGCCACACAGATCAATGGAACAAGAGAAAGCCCAGAGATAGATGCACACAAATATGCCCAACTGATTTTTGCAGGTACAAAAGCAATCCAGTGGTTCAACAATAAAAAGACAAACGACCCAATTAAAAAATGAGCAAAAGACTTGAATAGATATTTCTCAAAAGATATGCAAATGGTCCCTAAGCACATGGGAAGATGCTCAACAGTATTAGCCATTAGAGAAATGCTTATCAAAACCACAGTGAGCTACCGTCTCCTACCCTAGAGTGGATACTACTTTAAATGCAGTTAAGTAATAAGTGTTGGCAAGGATGTGGAGACATTGGAACTCTCATACATTGTTGGTGGGATTGCAAAATGGCATAAGTTTGATAGTTCCTCAAAAAGTTAAACATAGAACTACCACCTGACTTGGCAATGCCACTTCTAGGTATGTAGCCAAAAGATTTGAAAGCAGAAAGTTGGACAAATATTTGCACCCTGATACTCATAGTGGCATTATTCACAATTGCCAAAGGTGGAAGCAACACAAGTGTCTACCAACCGATGAATGGATAAATGGAATGAGCTATCTGCACACGACGGAATAGGACTTGGCGGCAGAATGGAATGAAGTTCTGATGGATGTGACCATGTGGCTCGCCCTTGAAGACATCAGGTTCAATGAATTAGCTAGATACAAAAGAACAGACATTGAATGAGTCCACATAAATGACATAACTAGAACAGGCAAATTCACAGAAACAGAAAGCAGAGTACAGGACTGGGAGGGGGCAGGGGGAGCTGATGCAGAGTAGATGCGGGGTCTTTCTGGGGTGAGGGGAAAGCTCAGGCAGTAGTGGCTGGCGATGTCAGTACACCGTCATGAACATGGGTTATGCCATGAACCTGCATGCCTGGGAGCAGATGAGATCGTAAGTTAAAGTTGGATATATTTCCCCACCATTAAAACAACAAAAAAGAGCAACTAAAGAAACTATGACAACTGAATGCAATACATGATCCTGGACTGGATCTAACAATGGAGGAAAAAAGGCTCAAAATGACATTACTGGAACATATAAAAGTTGGAACGTACACTGTAAGCTTTATATCAGTGTTTAAATTTTAAACTTGATAACTGCACTTAAGGTGGTTACATGAGTAAACATCTATGTTCTTAGGAAATGCATGTGGAAGGATTACGTATTCAAGGTGCAGGATGCATGCAACCTACTCCCAAATGCTTAGAGATTGATTAGGTAGCTAGATAGATGGATAGATGGATGGATGGATGGATGGATGGATGGATGGATGGATGGATGAATGGATGGATGGATGGATGGATGGATAGATGGATGGATGGATGGATGGGTGGGTGGATGGATGGATGGATGGATGGATGGATGGATGGATGGACGGACGGATGGATGGACGTATGGAGAGATAGATGGATGGATGGATGGGTGGATGGATGGATGGATAGAATGGAACAGCAGACGTGGAAGGTGTTAAAGTTGGTGAACTGGGTGCCAGAGTTTTCTGTATGGAGTTCATATTATTTCTGCAATTGTCCTGTAAGTTTGAAATTATCTCAAAATGAAAAGTTTGAAGACAGAGAGAGAGAAATAAAAATAATTCAGTGGAGGCAAAACAGCCTTTGCAACACAAGGTGCTGGAGCAATTGGATATTCATAGGTAAAACAATGGGTGTCAGCCTAAACCTCATACCTTATACAAAGATTAATTCAAAATGGATCACGGACTAAAATGTAAAACTATAAACTGTAAAGAAAAAAATAGAAGTTTTTCAAGAGCTACGGCTAGGCAAAGAGTTCCTAGACTGCTCCCAAAACACGGTCCATGAAAGGAAATACTTCATCAAAATTTACAACTTCTGCTCTGGGGAAAACCCAGGGGATGAAAAGACGAGCTACTTAAAGCTACATCTTTAGACGAGCTAAAAGATGAAAAGAGAGGGAGAAAATCCTTGCAAACCACACACGTCCAGCAAAGGACTAATACATAAAATATGAAGACAACTCTGAAGGCTCAACAGGAAAAAAACCAAGCACTCCTGTGAGAAACTGGGCAAAAGAGCGGGTTTCACCGAAGATGAGATATGGGCAGGAAGCAGGTGAACGGGCATGCAAGGCCTTTGGCCAAGAGGGCCCTGCAAACCAAAGCCACGATGAGCTGCCACCTCACGCCGATCAGAATTGATAAAAACAGAAAGTCACGTCACCAAACGCTGGGGAGGGGGCCCAGAAACTGGTCGGAATGCAAACTGGTACGGGCACACCGGAAAACAGTTTGGTAATTTCTTTTTAAAAAGGCAGCAGTCCAGGGATGAAGATTCCCTTCAGTTAAAAACCCATCCCTGAACATTCATAGCGGCTGGATTTGGAAAAGCCCTGGGAAAAGAAATAAAACAAAAATAGTCCCCACGGCTAAAGGGATTTAAAACGGAATCAGGAGCCCCCTGATAGGGTGGCTGTTCCGCAAACCTCAGCCAGACATCACAAACTGCCAAGGAGCACAACGCCTCAAGCAACAAATTTCCTCAAAGCCTAAGGCTATCTGGGCACCAGACAAACCACAAGACCAAGGAACCGGTCAGCTATCTGACCGGAAGGCCGTTCCGCAAGCCCTGAATACCCACCCCTCGCAAACCACTTACATAACCTTGGACTTTTCCTTAAAAGCCCTTGCCTGCCTGCACCACGGCGTGACTTCTCCGCGGACAGCCCCAGACTGGAGCGAGCCCGGTGCCCTGGTGGTTCCACAGACTGGACAGAGTGAGCTGCTGAGGTGCACACAAAGCCGCCTGGATCCCCGAAGATTTATGCAACGGGAAAAATTCCGGTTCCAAAATGTCGCCGACCCCATGAGGCCATTTACACAGTAATCGCAAACCATTTCAGAAGTGGAGAAAGGCGGTCGCAAGGTGCGGAGGGAAGGGGGTGCGGAGGGAAGGGGGTGCACCTGTGCAGAGGCGGTGGGCGGGCTCCCGTGCTGGCTGCTGTAAGGTCCGGCTGGGAATGGGGTACCCCCTGGACGAGGCTGGGGTTGGGCTCACGGGATGTCTAGATTAGTTCCTATGACTGCAAATAAAATGTTTCATTTGAAAACAAAGAAAAGAAAAAGCTGATGGCGTCAGCTTGGCTCTGGACAGGAGAAACAGAGAGACCAGGGAGACACACAGGAATGGCCAGAGACAGGTGGGGCCGCCCCGGGCCCTGCCACCCCCCCCTCCGGGAACCCAGCCTCACTGCTCCTTCCTCCAGGCTCTCCCGCTGCTGCCGGCTGCCTGCCCCCACCTCTCCTCACCCAAACCAGCCCAAGTCTCCTCTGCTGGAACCTTCTCCTCGGGGCACTCGCCCTCAGGCTACACTGTACCCTACCCAGGCCAGTGGGGCCCAGGGTGGGGCAGCCGTAGGGCCCCTGTGATCTCACTTCTCCGTGTCCAGAGGAAGCCGAGGTTCAGAGAGAAGAGGAGGCATCAAGGTCACAGCCCTGGAGGCCTAGAGGAGACCCCAGAGGTGGGGGTGGGGCCTGGAGGACTTCCTGGAGGAGGGGGAACCCGGAGGGTGAGTTCCTTTGAACCAAGGAAGAAACTGAGGTTCAGGGACTTTAAACACTTCCTTGGGTCAGTCAACAAACACTGGCTGAGCAGTGACCAGGGACAAAGACTCTGCAGCAGCCTAGAATCGGAGCCCCCCTGGAGGACCCACTAGCCAGGGAATAGCAGCCAGGTGGCCAAGTCCAGTACCAGCCTGTGGCCTGCTTTTGTACAGTCCACAAGCTAAAAAATGTTAGTTTTTGTTTTGTTTTTACATTTTAAGGAGTTGTAAGAAGGAAGCAAGGAAAAGGAAAAGGTTGCCTATTATATGAAGCCATTTAGACAATAATCTTGAAATGACAAAATTACAGAAATAGAGAACAGATGGTTTCTAAACAATTTCTTGCTCTCTCAAAGCTGGTCTTTTAAAAAGATTTGAGGTAATAATAATTTTTACATTTAATTATTAACTACCTGTATGACGAAGTAACTTATAGGAAATCACTGAATACCGACATTTTCGTAGGGTTCTTTATTCTGAGACGAACAGCTATGAGCTAAGATATGTAAAGTGCTGTAGAGATGAAGACGTGAGATTTTTAAACTCATACATCATAGTGATGAAAAGTGCGTGCACAAACTTTTGGGGGTAAATGTTGCTGTGACAGTTGTCTAGAAATGTACATCACTTCTGGGTTGCGAGCAGGACTTTCAGAATTAAATCTGTCCTTGACAGTGCCTTCCACAACAGGGCAAACTGCATCTTTGTACCTCCACGCCTCCTTGTCTTTTCAGGTGTGTCATCGGATGAGAATACTTGAATGCTAAATTCAAATGGGGGCGTGTTTATGTGGGGCGGGACTGTATGTGGGGGTGTGTGTATGTGGGGTGTGTATGCAGGGGGGTGTATGCGGGGTGTGTTTATGCAGGGGGGGTGTATGCGGGGTGTGCTTATGCAGGGGGTGTGTGTCTCTGCAGTGGGTAGGGTCTCTGCAGGGGTGTCTCTGCAGCGGGTGGGGTGTGTCTCTGCAGCGGGGGATGTCTCTGCAGCGGGGTGGTCTCTGCAGGGGGGGTCTCTGTGGCACCCTGGAAGCGACTCCCAGTGAGGGCAGAGGTGGTGGTCACCGTGGGATCTGCCCAGAGCTCAGGATGGCCCAGGACCCCTCCTCGCAGCCCAACAGCTCTTTACACCACTGACACGCTCTCAGGACCAAGGGCTGTGGACCCGGCCATGCTGGATTTACCTGAAGCCCCTGATACTGGAAAGCGGACAGGTGAGAGCGCCTTGAGTTTCCGTCCAAGCTGACCCTCACCTCCCTCAGTGCGAGCGAAGCTCAGAGAGCGCGAGGGCCCTGATCTCCCACCCTCACCCCCGCCTGCAGAACCCAGACCACATGCCCCCGGCCACTTGCATAAGCCCTCCGGCCTGCCCTCCCTGCCCGGACCCCTCCTGCCCTCAGCCTCAGGGGAGTGGACCGCCCCCTCCCGCCCCCCTGAGAGCCCCATCTGCCTGCACAGCAGCCACCCTCCCGCGCTCTCTTGCTGCTGCAAATGGCTTGGGTGAAGACATCGTGCCTGTTAACTCTGTCTCTTGCATGGCCCAGCTGCCCTTCCCGGACACTCACATGCCCGGGGGATGACAGAGGATGCACGCACTTCTCCTGGGCTCCAGAACACAAGCCCAAGCCACAGAAACACGGCCCCAGCGGGGGCTGGGGGGAAGCCGGAGGCCAGGACCCTCACTTCACAGCCAGCGCGGGGTGGGCCCTGGCCGGGCTGGGAGGACACCTTTGTCTGCTCTCACCACCCAAGACACGTTTTACTGATGCTTCGACCTAAAATTAGACAAGACCCGGAAGAGGTGGCTTCCCAGAAGCAGCGTGAAATGCTGACTGTGGTTATCGCGGGGTGACCAGCTTCTGGGACCCTTCCCAATAAAATATGAGTTTCTACAAACATGTATTATATTTGCAATCGGAGGGATAAACAATTGATTTGAAAATAAGACCAAAAAAAAAGTTTCTGGACTTCCAGAGAAGATGGCGGCTTAGTAAGGTGCGCGCGTCTTAGTTCCTCCTCGAGAACAACTACTAAATAACTAGAAACAGTGCAGAACAGCTCCCAGAAGGAGAAGAGAAGGGAAAAGGAGGAGAAAAAATAATGGAAGAAATTATCACTGAAAATTTCCCAACTCTTATGAAAGACCTAAAATTACAGATCCAAGAAGTGCAGCGCACCCCAAAGAGAATAGATCCAAATAGGCATTCTCCAAGACACTTACTAGTTAGAATGTCAGAGGTCAAAGAGAAAGAGAGGATCTTGAAAGCAGCAAGAGAAAAACAACCCATCACATACAAGGGAAACCCAGTAATACTACGTGTAGATTTCTCAGCAGAAACCATGGAGGCAAGAAGACAGTGGGATGATATATTTAAATTACTAAACGAGAAAAACTGCCAACCAAGACTTCTATATCCAGCAAAATTGCCTTCAAAAATGAGGGAGAAATTAAAACATTTTCAGAAAAAAAGTCATTGAGAGAATTTGTGACCAAGAGACCAGCTCTGCAAGAAATACTAAAGGGAGCACTAGAGTCAGATATGAAAAGACAGAAGAGAGAGGTATGGAGAAGAGTGTAGAAAGGAGGAAAATCAGATATGATATATATAATACAAAAGGCAAAATGGTAGAGGAAAGTATTACCCAAACAGTAATAACACTAAATGTTAATGGACTGAATTCCCCAATCAAAAGACATAGACTGGCAGAATGGATTAAAAAACAGGATCCTTCTATATGCGGTTTACAGGAAACACATCTTAGACCCAAAGATAAACATAGGTTGAAAGTGAAAGGTTGGGAAAAGATATTTCATGCAAATAACAACCAGAAAAGAGCAGGAGTAGCTATACTAATATCCAACAAATTAGACTTCAAATGTAAAACAGTTAAAAGAGACAAAGAAGGATACTATCTACTAATAAAAGGAACAATTCAACAAGAAGACATAACAATCATTAATATCTAGGCACCGAATCAAAATGCCCCAAAATACATGAGGAATACACTGCAATCACTGAAAAGGGAAATAGACACATCTACCATAGTAGTTGGAGACTTCAGTTCGCCACTCTCATCAATGGACAGAACATCTAGACAGAGGATCAATAAAGAAACAGAGAACTTTATATTACAATAAATGAGCTAGACTTAACAGACATTTATAGGACATTACACCCCACAACAGCAGGATATACCTTTTTCTCAAGTGCTCATGGATCATTCTCAAAGATAGACCATATGCTGGGTCACAAAGCAAGTCTCAACAAATTTAAAAAGATTGAAATCATACACAACACTTTCTCAAATCATAAAGGAATGAAGTTGGAATTCAATAATAGGCAGAGTGCCAGAAAATTCACAAATACGTGGAGGCTCAACAACACACTCTTAAACAACCAGTGGTACAAGGAAGAAATTACAAGAGAAATTAGTAAATATCTCGAGGCGAATGAAAATGAAAACACAACATATCAAAACCTATGGGACGCAGCAAAGGCAGTGCTAAGAGGGAAATTTATTGCCCTAAATACCTATATCAGAAAAGAAGAAAGGGCAAAAATTTGGGAATTAACTGTCCACTTGGAAGAACTGGAGAAAGAACAGCAAACTAACCCCAAAGCAAGCAAAAGGAAAGAAATAACAAAGATCAGAGCAGAAATAAATGAAATTGAGAACATGAAAACAATAGAGAAAATCAATAAAACCAGAAGTTGGTTCTATGAGAAAATCAACAAGACTGATGGCCCTTAGCAAGATTGACAAAAAGAAGAAGAGAGACAACGCAAATAAATAAGATCAGAAATGGAAGAGGAGACATAACCACTGACCTCACAGAAATAAAGGAGGTAATAACAGGATACTATGAACAACTTTACACTAATAAATACAACAATGTAGATGAAATGGACAAATTCCTAGAAAGGCATGAACAACCAACTTTGACTCAAGAAGAAATAGATGACCTCAACAAACCAATCACAAGTAAAGAAATTGAATCAGTCATTCAAAAGCTTCCCCAAAAGAAAAGTCCAGGACCAGACGGCTTCACATGTGAATTCTACCAAACATTCCAGAAAGAATTAGTACCAACTCTCCTCAAGCTCTTCAAAAAAATTGAAGTGGAGGGAAAGCTACCTAATTCATTCTATGAAGCCAACATCACCCTCATACCAAAACCAGGCAAAAATATTACAAAAAAAGAAAACTACAGACCAATCGCTCTAATGAATATAGATGCAAAAATCCTCAATAAAATTCTAGCAAATCGAATCCAGCAACACATTAAAAGAATTATACATCATGGCCAAGTAGGATTCATCCCAGGTATGCAAGGATGGTTCAACATAAGAAAATCAATTAATGTAATACACCATATCAACAAATCAAAGCAGAAAAATCACATGATCATCTCAATTGATGCAGAGAAGGCATTTGACAAGATTCAACATCCTTTCCTGTTGAAAACACTTCAAAGGATAGGAATACAAGGGAACCTCCTTAAAATGATAGAGGGAATATATGAAAAACCCACAGCTAATATCATCCTCAATGGGGAAAAATTGAAAACTTTCCCCCTAAGATCAGGAACAAGACAAGGATGTCCATTATCACCACTACTATTCAACATTGTGTTGGAGGTTCTAGCCAGAGCAATTAGACAAGAAAAAGAAATACAAGGCATCAAAATAGGAAAGGAAGGAGTAAAACTATCACTGTTTGCAGACGATATGATACTATACGTCGAAAACCTAGAAAAATCCACAACAAAACTACTAGAGCTAATAAATGAGTGCAGCAAAGTAGCAGGTTACAAGATCAACATTTAAAAATCTGTAGTGTTTCTATACACTAGCAATGAACAAGCTGAGGGGGAAATCAAGAAAGGAATTCCATTTACAATTGCAACTAAAAGAATAAAATACTTAGGAATAAATTTAACTAAAGAGACAAAGACCTATACAAAGAAAACTACAAAAAACTGTTAAAAGAAATCACAGAAGACCTAAACAGATGGAAGGGCATACTGTGTTCATGGATTGGAAGACTAAATATAGTTAAGATGTCAATTCTACTTTAATTGATTTACAGATTCAACGCAATACCAATCAAAATCCCAACAACTTATTTTTCAGAAATAGAAAAACCAATAAGCAAATTTTTCCGGAAGGGCAGGGTGCCCCGAATTGCTAAAAGTATCTTGAGGAAAAAAAACGAAGCTGGAGGTCTCACGCTGCCTAACTTTAAGGCATATTATGAAGCCACAGTGGTCAAAACAGCATGGTACTGGCATAAAGATAGATATATCGACCAATGGAATCAAATAGAGTGCTCAGATATAGACCCTCTCATCTATGGACATTTGATCTTTGATAAGGCAGTCAAGCCAACTCACCTGGGACAGAACAGTCTCTTCAATAAATGGTGCCTAGAGAACTGGATGTCCATATGCAAAAGAATGAAAGAGGACCCGTATCTCACACCCTATATAAAAGTTAACTCAAAATGGATCAAAGATCTAAACATTAGGTCTAAGACCATAAAACAGAGGAAAATGTAGGGAGATATCTTATGAATCTTACAATTGGAGGTGGTTTTATGGACCTTAAACCTAAAGCAAGAGCACTGAAGAAAGAAAGAAAGAAATGGGAGCTCCTCAAAATTAAACACTTTTGTGCATCAAAGAACTTCATCAAGAAAGTAGTAAGACAGCCTACACAATGGGAGACAATATTTGGAAATGACATATCAGATAAAGGTCTAGTATCCAGAATTTATAAAGAGATTGTTCATCTCAACAACAAAAGACAGCCAACCCAATTACAAAATGGGAAAAAGACTTGAACAGACACCTCTCAGAAGAGGAAATATGGATGGCCAAAAGACACATGAAGAGATGCTCAATGTCCCTGGCCATTAGAGAAATGCAAATCAAAACCACAATGAGATATCATCTCACACCCACCAGAATGGCCATTATCAACAAAACAGAAAATGACAAGTGCTGGAGAGGATGCGGAGAAAGAGGCACACTTATCCACTGTTGGTGGGAATGTCAAATGGTGCAACCACTGTGGAAGGCAGTTTGGCAGTTCCTCAAAAAGCTGAATATAGAATTGCCATACGACCCAGCAATACCATTGCTAGGTATCTACTCAAAGGACTTAAGGGCAAAGACACAAACGGACATTTGCACACCAATGTTTATAGCAGCATTATTTACAATTGCAAAGAGATGGAAACAGCCAAAATCTCCATCCACAGAAGAGTGGCTAAACAAACTGTGGTATATACATACGATGGAATATTATGCAGCTTTAAGACAAGATAAACTTATGAAGCATGTAATAACATGGATGGACCTAGAGAACATTATGCTGAGTGAGACTAGCCAAAAACTAAAGGACGAATACTGTATGGTCCCACTGATGTGAACCGACATTCGAGAATAAACTTGGAATATGTCATTGGTAACAGAGACCATCAGGAGTTAGAAGCAGGGTAAGATAATGGGTAATTGGAGCTGAAGGGATACAGACTGTGCAACAGGACTAAATATGAAAACTCAAAAATGGACAGCACAACACTACCTAATTGTAATGTAATTATGTTAAAACACTGAATGAAGCTGCATCTGAGCTATAGTTTTGTTTTTTACATATATATTTTTTTATTTTTATTTTTTCTATTATCATTTTATTTCTTTTTCTGTTGTCTTGCTATTTCTTTTTTAAATCGATGCAAATGTACTAAGAAATGATGATCATACATCTATGTGATGATACTAAGATTAGTGATTGTATATGTAGAATGGAATGATTTCTAAATGTTGTGTTAGTTAATTTTTTTTAATTAAAAAAAAAAAAGTTTCTCCACTGTATCATTCAAACTCCCAAACCTCTAGTGATTACACAATAAAAACCAACTGTCTCTGTGCTTGTTTATGTATGGAAAATTTATTTTCTACTTAGCTCTCCTAAGTTTCCTGAAGGAAAAATTTGGCTAAGACACCAAAAAAAGAAGGGATGTTGAGTATAATTTTACTTTCTGAAAATGCACTTTAGCAAAAGAGTTTCCCAATTTGCTTTAAACTGAAACTGCATTTTGTTTGGAGGCAGAAAATATTCCCTATATTTTTTGCACTGCCTTTAACTTTATCTGTATCTCCTGTTCAGGCAGCCAGGAGGTGGGAAAGTTCAGGACTTAGAATCAGTGAATCCTGAGGGTGAAATCTGTCTGGATCACTTCTGAGTTGGGAGAGGTTGAATGTCTTCACCCCTCTGAACCCCAACAAGGGAAAATATCTCCCCTCACCCCGCCCGGCCACGAGGCCATAGGGAATTCCTAGCAAAATGTCGTAAAATGCTAAGATGTGGGCTGTGACTCAATAACTGATTAATCACCGTTCATTTTACTTCCTTATTCAAAAAAAAAAAAAGCTGAATTGCCTCAAAAAAATTTGACGGTTTCATCTTAGCCAAAAGGAACCTTTAGCATTGTACTTGAAAAGCAATCCAAGCTTTAAATGCTTAGATGAAGTGACATTTTGAAAGCTTTCCAGAAAGGATCTGATAATTACAGAGCAGACTCTGGCAGTCTGCTAGGAAAACAGCTGAGCCCGAAGGGGAACCAATTGTTTCTTTTCTTTAGCAAAGAGCTCCGATGTTTCTATGTTTAAAAGCACTGGGCTGGGCCCCTTTTTAAAAAACATCTCCTATAAAAAAAAAAATCAATGTATGAAGAGTGTGATCCATAAAGAAGTAGGGATTGGAGGGTGGCCACGCCCCCTCCGCCATGCCAGCAGGGAGAAGGGGGACACAGCATTGTTGGGTCCACTTGTCAACCAGGACAACACAGAAGCCCAGGGACGCTGCCACTCCTTTTCCTTTCTTTCTTTTGTTTTTAACAACAAAACACATTGCTATTAGAAGGGTTGCTAGTACCAAGCATTTTTCTAGGTGCTTCATGTATATCATTTAATAACTTAACTCAGTCACAAGAGTCACTGAAGCTCTCTCATAAAATCATCATGTCTTTATATCTCTATATCTATAGAATATTACAAATGGCCTTGGGGAGTCACTTGCGTGCTCCGGCTGCAGAGATGCAACATCCAGCTCACTGCTGCATAAAAGTACAGACTTTCTTCCTGGCCGTGGGATGTGGAGTCTGCTCTTTACTGGAGTCATCACAGTACAATCATACCCTGTCTATCCTTCTGAGTCTGGCTTATTTCACGCAGCACCCCTTTCTCCCTAACGTCCCATGCAGACCCCCAGTTCTGCCGCCACGTGGACTGCCTCTTCGCTCCAGGTTCTGAGTCTGGACCGGAGTGTCCGGGTGGCCGAAAGCCACGAGCAGGTGGGTGTTCACAGACATCCTTTAAGGGCTCTGGGCTTTATTGGGGCCCACAGCAGGACTCCTGGAAGCGGGGGGCAGGGCCGAGAAGCCCCCTTTGCCACTGAAGATCTTAGCATCTCTGAGAGGTGTCGCTAAGCTATGCAGACTGACCACACGAGGTAGGGAGGCGGGTGGGAGGTGGGAGGAGAAGGAGGCCCTCTCTGCAGGGAGCAAGCAGGGGGCAGCTCCTAGCGTAAAGGGCCACCCCCAGCCCCAGCTCTGGGTTTCCTGCACACGGACACGCAGGCACTACACCAGCTTCCTCCTGCCTCTCCTGACCCCTGCCAGCCCCAACCGTGACCCTTTACTGTACCAAGAAGGGATCAGCCTCACTTCCCACGGCCTCGCCCTTGGAGAAGCGACACGATCCACGTGAGGTCTCGCTGGACGCCTAAGGCCTGGGGTGTGCCAAGATAAGCCCAGCTGCGGCGGGGCCAGGTCTGTCGGCCGACGGCTTCCTCCGGGAAGCTGCGAGCTCAGCGTGGGCAGCCTTTGGCCAAAGTCCCAGCCCAAAGCAGGGGAGACCAGCGGGGACATTCTGAAATGGTCTGCGCAGAGAAGACAGGCTGGAAATTACTGGAATCACTGGCGATAGATGCCTTGGGGACAAGAAGGCCCTCTTGCTTGCTCGTTCTGAAAGCAGGCATCGAAGGCAATCATTTTCATTTTCAAAGCTCCACGTGCACATTCCTAAAAAAGCCAGGGGCTGAAGCCAGTGCTGGGATTCCTAAGCCAGCAGGGGACACAGCCTGGGGCTCCCCAACCCAGGGACCCCCTGCCCCCCACTGCCCTGTCTTTGGGAGGACGAACGCGGGGGCTGCCTCTCGCCTCTCACCTGCTTTGTTTCCGCTCATTTTCGGCAGGGACGGGAAAAGCTGGGACCCAGGGGGTCAGGTGAGTCCAGGGCCCCCGGGGTGAGAAGCAGAGCTTCAGTCCCCAGAGAGGAAGGGGATGGGGTCTCACCCTCTCCTTCCCGGGCTCCCTCACCACAACACACCCACTCCTGGTAAAGGAAAGTCCCCCAGGGCAGGGGGGGGTGGCACATGTCCTTGAGCCTCCCCAAGGTCACCTGGGGGCTCCGCCCCTCCAGACCACCTCCCACAGCGTCCCGGGGCGGAGCTCGCGGGGGTCCCACCCAGGGATGGGGGGGCATGGACTAAATCTTGCCAGCGCTGGACCCACACCCTCCCCAGCCCCAGCAGGCGCTCACAGCCCATCTCCCGTCCCTCAGGCGCAGTGGGGACTCCGAGGGACTGGCTTCTGGCCAGCCTCCCCAGCCATCCGCTCTCGGGAAGGCGCGCTTCGGGGGCTCGAGGCCTTGGGTGACACGGGGGTCACAGCTGAGAGGGCTGCAGCCTCTCCCCCCACGGGACTCGCTATCACTTTCTCTCCTACAAGCTCTGTCTGGCAAAAGCAACTCACTCTTAACTTATATACATATATATTTTAGTTATTAAAAAATTAAATGACAAGTGCTGGCAAGGATGTGAAGAGCCTGGAGCCCATGTACACGGTGGGAGGGGATGCAGGACGGAGCAGCCACTGGGGAGCATTCTGCAGTTCCTTAGGAAGTGAAGCTCAGACCACCCACGCCCCCGCCCTCCCTCTTCATTCCCCAGGGAACCAAAAACGGGGACTCCAACAGGTGCTGTGCACCAGTGTCACCGCAGCACAACTCACCACAGCCAAAAGGTGGAAGCAACACACCTGTTTCAGTCTGCTAACGCCGCCAGAACGCAACACACGAGAGAGGCACCGGCTCCTAATGAAGGGATTTACTCAGTTGAAAACTTACAGCTCTTCAGAGGAAGGGCAGCTGGCTTCCACCTGAGGCTCTGTTACACGGGAAGGCACGTGGCGACGTCTGCTGGCTCCTGAGTTCCAACAGCTTTCCTGGAGGGATTCCTTTCTGCATCTCCACATGCCTGGCTGAGCCGCTGAGCTCTGTTCTGCCCTCTCTCTTTTAAGCCCCCAGCTAATTAAATTGAACCTTGCTCATTGCTGAAGGCACTCCCCTCAGCCGACCTGCAATCAGCCACAGATGAGTCTCACACACTGGTGATTTAAAGTCCACAGAACAGAACAATGGGGAGTTGTCACCTGCCCGAGTGGACACCTGCGCCTAACCACCACAACACCCAGAGTCCATCAACAGGGGAATGGATAAGCAAAATGCTACTGAAATAAATGGAATGTTATTCAGCTGTAAAAGGAATGAAGTCCTGACATACACTACAACACAGATGAACCTTGAAAAGACAATGTTGCGTGAAATAAACCAGACACAAAAGGACACATAGTGCATGTTTTCACTTATATGAAATACCTAAAATAAGCAAATTCATAGAGACAGGAGGAGGATGACAGGGTACCGGGAATGCGAGTTACAGCCTAATGGACGCAGAGTTTCAGCCCGGGACGATGGAAAGCTGTGCTCACGGATGGGGGTGGTGGCAGCACAACATTGCGAGTGCAACCAAGACTGCTGAATTGTAGGCTGGAAAGTGGCTTAAATGGGAAAGGTGTTGTACATATGCTGCTACAGTAAAATTTGAAAAAAAAAGGTGGGGGGAAGGATGGGGAGTGCGGTCAAAAGGGAGCAGAGTGGGAAGGCAGGAAGTGGAGTGGCCGCTGACGCATGGTGGGGGCTGCTGAGCTGAACCCAGGCGGCAGGGGAGCCTGTCCTGGAATCCCCGGGGAACGGGGCCCACTGGGGGCGTCCCTGCAGGGAGGGTGTGGCGAGGCCCGTCCCCCCACCCCCTGCACACAGGGACCCAGCGCTGTGCACGCCAGCCCTGGGGCAGGGGTGGGGGCAGCAGCACCCAGCAAGCACCTGGCCTCACCTTGGGCACGCAGGGGCCACACAAGCCCCTCCACGTTTTCCAGACACATCCCTGCAAACCGGGGCATGTCGCCCTCGCTGCAGCTGAGACCAGCACCCAGGACCCAAGCTGTATGGAGCTCACTGGCGCCCTGGGGTGGCTCGAGGACCCCGACCCATGGCCGACACTGACCCACATGCAGCCCAAAGGCTCTGCCATGCACTCCGTCCTCGGGCTGGCCTGGAAAACGCGGATGCCTCCCTCCGGCCCCCAACCCCCCCCCCCAGCCGACCCCCAGGCAGAGCTGAAGCTGCGATGCAGCCAGGGCCATGCCTGCTGGCTTGGAGGGCGGCAGGCGAGGGGACGAGAAGGACATGCGAGGACAGGCTTGGCCCCTCGCGCAGCCGGGCAGCCGGACCCCTGCTCGGGACAGCCCCAGAGAGGAGGGAGTCTGCGGCACCTCCGACCAGGAGCCGGCCACCGCACGGCAGATTCGGACCCTGGTCCCTCTGGCCTGTACCGCTCGCACCACCTGCCTAGTCTCCCTGGAACCCCCACAGGGAGAGCGTGGACAACCCTGGGTGTGCCCCGGGGCCTGGGACAAGACACCCTGCCACATCTCAGGCCACGGAAGGGGCCACCTGGCCCGGCCGACCCTTGGGACAGCGCAGAGACGGCCCCACACCCAGGGCCAGCTGGCTGGGCAGCAGCAGCCTCATGTGCCCCCCCCCCCCCCCCCACCGAGTGCGGCCCACCTCCGCCCCAGCGCAGAGCTCCTCCCTGCTGGGGCTGGCCGGCCAGTTTGTTAGCTCAACAAAATTAGGTTCTACCCCCATTATCCATGCATGCTCATGACCCGCGTGTAACACACATACAGCTCCCACAGCCGTACTTTTCCCTTCAAGCTGATTTTAGATGATAATGCAGGGCATCCCCCTACAGTCCTGGAAAGTCACGTCAGATAACACATCCAGCCCTCCTGATGTCACAGTCACAGAGCTGAAAAAGCACACCGCACACCCCAAGAGCCAGGGAAAATGCGGCATCCCCAAAGGACCCCAGGCACAAACCACAAACCAGCCGCTGCACATTTACAGCCTCTTATTAAAAAAGAAGACAAAAAGCAGTCCCTAAATCCACACTTCCTCATAAGCCGGGTTTACTTAATGAGCCTCCCATGTCCCCAGGACAGGAGACTCAAGAGGTGCCAGCTGGGGGACACATCTGGAGGCAGTAGTGAAATTTTAAAAAAGTCAAAAGCCAATTCCAACACCTGAAACTGGGTCTCTAGCAACTTGACAGGCGATGACAGTGTCAGGCGGGTTGTTGGTTTGTTGGTTTGAACTATGAGCCCTGGTTTTCCCTGACCATCCGGCTGAAAAGAAACAGGGACAGTGGGATGAGAGTGGGGGAAACGCAGGGTCTGCCCGTGACACAGCTTCAGCAGCCGCCCGCACCGCACCGCCTGGGACCTGTCGTGGGCCACTCCAGCCCCAGGCGCGGGTGCTCCGCGGCAGGAGGAGCTCCGCGCGCCCGAGGGAAAGGGAGGGACCCGGTTCCGGCCCGCGCAGGGCAGCTCCTCGCCCGCCCCCACACAGGGGTCCGCCCCGGCCCACCTTGGAAAAGCAGCCACAGGTGCACTCGGCTTTCCACCCCGGAAAAGGAATCACACAGACTGCAAGGCCACCTGAGGCCGAGGGTCTCCGCCTCTGCGACCCCGGCACCCTCGGCGCCTCCCCGGGTAGGAAGGCACGGGGAGCCCCGCGCGCAGCAGCCAGGCACGGCCGGCCCCTCGGACACCCCCCCCACCTCCACGCGCGCGGGCTGCCCACCTTCTGCAGGAGCCGGGCCGCGGGGGCGGTGGGGGGCGGCGGGGGGCGCCCAGGCGGGTTCCGCCCTTCTCCTGGGTTACGCCGCCAGAGCGGTCAGCCTGGGCCACCGCACAGCCACGCCGCCCTGGGCCTCTCCGCCCGCTTCGCGCACAGCTGCCGGCACACACTGAGCCTTTGACAAAGCCAGCCTGGGGGTGACAGCCCGGGGGGGGGGCGGGGCGGGGCCCAGGGAGGCGGCAGGACCGTCACCATGGCAACAGGGGGGGCGGGGGAGGCGCTGGGCGGGCCCCACAAGGAGGGAAAGTGCTTGAACCCGTCCCGGGAAACCGGCTTCCTGGCACTGCTGGATTCACTGACCACATGCCACCACAGCATTATACACACACACACACACACACACACACACACACACACACACACACTTCATCACACACACACCCCATCACACACACAATCACACACCCCGTCACACACACACCATCACACACACAATCACACACCCCATCACACACACACATACCCATCACACACACACCCTCCATCACACACACACCCTCCATCACACACACACACCATCACACACACACCCCATCACACACACACACACCATCACACACACACACACCCATCACACACACAATCACACACCCCATCACACACACTCATACCCATCACACACACACCCTCCATCACACACACACACCATCACACACACACCCTCATCACACACACACACACCATCACACACACACCCTCATCACACACACACACACCCATCACACACACACTTCCTCCACCTCCTCTTCTTCAAGAAGCATCTCATGTGTCATGTGTTAGGTGTTGAGAATTACTTACTGACATCTTCAGAAATTTAGTCATATTTAGGCTGGGACAGTGTTTTTACATACCACAAAGAAGTCTGGCATCTTGTTTCCAAAGTCTTAGGTCTTACTCATCAGCGCGTGGACGGCTCCTCTTTTAGAGACAAGGATGGTGTCCCCACGTTTTCTGATATGCGTGTTTTTCACTATTGCGCCTTCCTGAATCAAAGCAGCGGAGTTTTATTCAAGCTCCTTGTCATTTCCTCCAATAATTACCTCCACTGTCTGGGCTTGAGATGCTGAACAAGTAACGCCTGGCCCCATCTGAACCTGCAAATACATTATTCACCCCCAGAATTTCGGATTTTAGGTAGAGACCGACTGTCCTGAGCGCAGCTGGGACAAGAGAGCACGAGCCCTCATCTCGCAGCAGCCTGACCCCACGTCCCGTGCGTGGTCACAGACAGCAAAGTGCAGCCAGCTCCTGTCCCCCAGCTGTCCACCCAGCTGTCCACCTGAAGCCTCTTTTCTTCCCAAGGAGACTGGTGCCCTACGTTGATGGGGCTGACGTCCCCTGCAGCTTCCTCCGGGGCCCTGCGCGACGCCGCCGCCCCCTGCGCGACACCGCTGGCCCCTGCGCGACGCCGCTGGCCCCCTGCCCGACACCGCTGTCCCCTACCCGACGCCGCTGTCCCCCTGCGCGCCGCCGCCACCCCCTGCGCGACGCCGCCGCCCCCTGCCCGACACCGCCGCCCCCTGCCCGACACCGCTGTCCACTGCCCGACGCCGCCGCCCCCTGCCCGACGCCGCCGGCCCCTACCCGACGCCGCTGGCCCCTACCCGACGCCGCTGGCCCCTGCACTAGCCAGCAGCTCCTGGCCCGTCCACCACCTGCCTGCAGGGACGGGCTTCCTTCTCACTGCAGATGCGCAGGGGGCCCGGGCGACTTTTGAAGGAGAATCTACCATATTTGGGGTTTCAGGATGTGCCCATATGCTTTGTTGTTGTTTTCTCCTGGTTTTAAAATAATTTATTTCATAGGCCTGTTTAGCATCATGTCTCAGAGCTTGCATTACTTAACCAAGAGGTGCTGGGCTCAGGTTCGAAAAAGGGAAGAAACATTTAGGACAGGAATCGGCTGGATAGGCTTTGCTTAAATGAGAACCAACTGTATACACTGCTTTAGGGTGTGCTTCGCACTGCGCAAACCCCCTTAGTCAGTACTCTGCACAGCACTGACCGTGGGCCGGCCCGCTGCCCCCCTGCAGGGCTGTTGCCAGCGTCTCCCACCACTGCCCCTCCAGCTGCCCGGGCGGGGGCCGCGAGGGAATCGGCTGCGAGGTGCATCTCCTCCTCCTCTGCGGGGCTCCCCCCACTCCCATGGCCACCACACAGCGGCTGGAACCACCCCTCGGCCAGGCGTCCTGGCACTGCCCCAAGCAGGTGGCCCAACGTGCTCCAGGTTTCCTGGTCCTTTATGAACTGGAAAGGTGGGGTCCCTTGGGCCGGGCCCCTCCCGCAGATGCACATTCCGGGGTATTTCCTTGTCTGGGCACCTCCTCGCAGGAGGGGGGCAGCTCAGCCAGGCCCTGGGTCCCACGAAGCCCCACCCTCCGGCCACGTGGCCTTACAGGTGTGCCACCCCTTTGGGGCTCCGAGCACCGGCCTCGGGGACAAGAAAGCAGAGGGACGCCAGTGTCAGCTGGGGAGGCTGGGACCTGCCCCGTGGTGTAAATTGCCAGGGACGAGTCCTCTGAGCCCGGGGGTCGCGTAGGGGGCTCCCAGTGGCCTATAGATAACGGCGGCACCGGGCAGGGTCACACGCTTCCCCCCAACCCCTCACCTAGTGGCAGCAGGCGTGTCCCCAGCTGGCCTGGACCTGCCCTGAAACTCCATGCAAATAAAAGCATCACTTGTTGTCTGGGAACAAGGCCTTTGCTTCACTAAATGCTTTCGGTCCGGAAAAGCTGATGCCTGAAACATTATGTGGCCATTAAAATAAGTCTGAGGGTTTTGTAGCAATGTGGGAAAACACTCAGAGGGAAAAAAGGCAAGGATGGTAGACGCTGTGATTATCACTTTGTAAAAATTTTTTTAGCCAGCGAGAAGGAGACAGAGTATACGGGTGGTGGGACTGTAGGCGAATGTTCTTTTTCTCCTAATTGCACTCTTCTGCCATCGGGATGAAAAATGTCTAGTGAATAAAAACGAGGAAAGGAGGGAAGAGACTTGGTTTTCAGAGTACCCGTTTAGGCCAGGCACTTTCTGGAGGTGACCTCATCAGTCGGCTTGGTCAATGTGCCAGGCGCCCCCGGCAAGGGGTGGCAGAACTCAGATCCCAAATCTGCATCTTTTCAACCCAAAGCCACTCCAGACTGTCTCTCAGGGGAATGCTTCCTCACAACTCTTCCAAACAGTTGGGGTGGGGGTGGGGGGCTAACACTACAGCATTTTCAAGACTCAATCCTTCTTCTCTCTCTCAGCCAACTCGGCAGGTGAACTCGCTGCCCTCCCCCCAACATGGGATGTGACTCCCAGGGGTGTAAATCTCCCTGGCAATGTGGGGCAGGACTCCTGGGATAAGCCAGGACACAGCATCAAGGGATTGAGAAAGCCTTCTTGACCAAAAGGGGGAAAAGTGGCTGAGAGATTTCAAACAGAGTCTAGAGGTTCTCCTGGAGGTTATTCTTATGCATTATATAGATAATCCTTTTTAGTCTCTGGGTGTCTTGGAGAAGCTGGAGGGAAGTACCTGAAACTGTTGAGCTGTGTTCCAGTAGCCTAGACTCTTGAAAATGATTGTATAACTATATAGATTTTATAATGTGACTGTGTGATTGTGAAAAGCTTGTCTCTGATGCTCCTTTTTTCCAGGGTATGAACAGATAACTAAAAGTATGGATAAAAAATAAAAAAATAATAGGAGTACAAAGGTTAAAATAAATTGGGTTGATGGAAATACTAGTGGTCAATGAGAGGGGAAAGGTAAGGGGTATGGGATGTATGAGTTTTTTTCTTTTTTCTTTCTTTTTCTGGAGTGATGCAAATGCTCTAAAAATGATCATGGTGATGAATACACAACTATGTGATGATATTGTGAGCCACTGATTGTACACCATGTATGGAATGCTTATATGTTAAGATTTATCAATTAAAAAAAAAAGACTCACCTCCAAATCTGCCACACTCCATCCCCGCCCCGCTAAGAAAACCTTTGCCCCTGGTGTCGCCCACACACAGGCCTGGCCAGGGGTCACCAAGCCAACTCTTCACCAAGGGTCCCCCATGATTGGCTTCTTGATAAGAAAATCTCAGCAAAGAGGAACAGCGATGTTTCCTTGATGTTTGTAGAGTGCGGATCTTCCCAGGGCAAGCAGAAAAACTGCAGAAACGCCTTCATGTCAGACATCTATCTGCCTTGGGTTTGAAAATACCCAAGCTGCCAGCCAAGCAAATGCGACTTTCTCCTTTTGCTGCCAACACTGAATGAGAAAGTGCCCTCCTCCTCGGAAAGCAGGACAGGCTTTCTGTTCTTTGCAGCACCTGCCTGTGAAGTTTTGACATTTCAGTGGGAGAAGTGACTGAACTTCCTGCTACCTCCTGCGACACAGCCTCGAACCCGCATCCTCGGCCCCCAGCAGAGAAAGGGGTGGCTTACCCTCAGCCCCCCAGCTGGCCAGACCTGGAGCTTCCCAGGTCTGACACCAAGTTCTCCCTGGGCCGCCACCCTGCTGGTTTGCAGAAGTTGGCAGACATGCGGGGCCCGGCAGACACGCGGAGCACGTGCCAGCTCCAGGCCCTGCCTCTGGCCCCCGCTCTCTCCCACGACTCCCACAGAGAATCTCAATCCTATCATGATCCTCCGAGCAAAGCACAGCAGCTGAAGCAGAGTCAAGAGGCAGCTCCTTGCTCACAGCTGTTCACGTGTCTTCCTCTGGGCACGTAAATGAGGTAAAGAACAGCATGTTGGCAATCTGGGAAAAGGGTTCAAAATCCACGTCAGCTCTCCCTGGGAAAATAGCATATTGTGAAATCTCTATCTGGTAAACTTCCTCCACTGAGCAAAGATGACCACCTGGGGACCTAGAGGCCCGGGTGAGACCACTGCCTTGGCTTCCCCTTAGCTAGAAAAACCTGTCTGTGGAGGAGAGAAGACTCTGCACCCTGACCCACTTCCAGGGGCAGCAGCCAACCCCCCTTGCCATACCCTCTCCAGGTGCCTCAGGGTCCATCAATGCTGCACCTAAGGCCCCTTACAGGGAGTGGGGTCTCACTGCCCCAGGCCTTATCCTCAGCTTCCCACCTCTCTGTAGAGAGACTCTTCCAAGGACTCTGATGTCACAGTTCACAGAAAAAAACAAATCCACTGGGGAAGAAAAATGAACCACTGGTGTTGCATTAGAATCAGAGGTATCAGTATAATATATATATATAATCTGTACATAGATAAATGTAGAACTATAGATATGTACATAGGATTATTACACATGCATGCATTTCCTCCTTTGTCCACTGAGACCAGGCTTAAAAGCAGTGATGCCCAGTAACTGTAAGCACCCCTGGTGCCCAGAGTTAAGTCTCTAAACACCATTCTCCAACAAAAGGAAACAAGACTCCTAGGGGAGTGGTTGATTTCAGGGCATGGGCAGGGAAAATATAAGATGAGGGTGGAATATCTGTGGTGCCTGAAAGTAAGGACATACTCAAAAAAGGATGGGAACTTATCAAAGTAAGACAGGCTTGACCTGTGGGAGCTCCCAGCTGCCAAAGCTGGAAGAATTTGAGCCACAAAAGAAATGAAAATTACATTTTAACTCACAGAACACAATTACTATCCACAAGTAACTATGTTGATATAAATAACCAAAGAGGAAAGAGTGAGACAGAGAGAGAGAGGAGAGGAAAAACAAAGGAAGGAAGGGTGGAAGGAAGCTGCCAGAGTAGAGGCAGCTCTCTCTCACAGAAGAACTCTATTTAATAAATGCAGACAGAAAGAGAAAATAGAGAATCACCATTAGGGAACACCACAGTAATAAAATTTGCCAACAAAACCCATCAACAGATGCTAAACTTGTTGGATGGAAACTTGAGGAGAAGCAAGGTCTGCATACGCGGTGGTCTGAAGCTCTTCATGCCCCAAGCGTAACCCATCCTGCGGGTGAGGGCCCATTAAACAGGACCCTGGATGCGGCTCCTGGAGTTAGGGTGGGGACCACCTCAGCCAGGGCGGGGCTGCACCCCATCGTGGCAGCCCTTCATAAGAAAAGAGAGAGCAGCCAGAAGCAAACCCCAAGGGGACCCCAAGAGAGAGGAGAGGCCAGGAGACGCTGCCAGGGGCCTTGTCAAGGATACTTCGGGAAGAAGGCTTCACCTTGTGCATGCTCCATTTGCACGTTCCCCCCAACCTCAAAACCAGGAGCCAATAAATCCCTCTTGGTTAATCCGGCCCACGCCATGGTATTTGCTAGAGTAGGTCAGGAAAAGAAAGCACAGCGTCTTCCCCAAGACACCTGTCAACTGCAAAGGGAGAGCAAGTAGCCTTAGATGGAGAAACCAGCCAAGGGACCCCAGCAAGCAGCAGTGAGAAGGCGTCATACGTCCCCTGATACAGCACACCGAGGGAGGGTGCAGCATCACTTTCGTGGGATTCTTGCCCAAAATGCATAGCCTCACTCTGCTCGTGGGGAAACAGAGGACAAACCCAAACTGAGGCGCATTCTACAAAATAACTTATTGGCATTCTTTAATAAGATAGCAGAAGAGAAGGAAGGACTGAAGGGCTGCTACAGCTGATGGGAAACTAGAGAAATAACTGAATACAGTGTGGGGTCCTGGAACAGGAAAAGCCTGGAGTGGAGAGTTTAGGGAAATCTGAAAAGGTATGCACTTTAGTTAATAACATCACACTAATACAAATGTTCTTGCTTGATCATTATACAACGGTTATGTAAGAGTTTATGTTAAGGGAACTCTGTACTATTTTTTGTTTCACTTTGTTTTTACATTTCCTGTGTGTTGGTTTCTTAAAATTGTGGTAAAATACAAGTAACATAAATTTTTACATTTTTAAGAGTATAATTAGGTGGTATTAAATACACATTCACCAGGCTGTGTAGCCATCACCTATATTTATTTGAGCATTTATTTATATTTATTTATTTATTTTTATTGAAAAATCTTCACACTCATACATTCCATACACAGTGTACAAGTAATGGCTCACAATATCATCACATAGTTGTGTATTCATCACCACGATAATTTTTTAGAACATTTGCATCACTCCAGAAAAAGAAATAAATAGAAAAAACTCATACATACCCCTCCCTCTTATTGACCACTAGTGTTTTCATGTACCCAATTTATTTTACCCTTTGTGCCCCCTATTATTTGTTCATTTTTCATCCATATTTTTTACTCATCTGTCCATACCCTGGATATAAGGCACATCAGACACAAGGTTTTCACAATCACAGTCACATAGTAAAAGCTATATCATTATACAATCATCCTCAAGAATCTAGGCTACTGGAACACAGCTCTACAGTTTCAGGTACTTCCCTCCAGCCACTCCAATAAACCATAAACTAAAAAGGGATATCTATATAATGTATAAGAATAACCGCCAGGATAACCTCTAGACTCTGTTTGAAATCTCTCAGCCACTGACACTTTATTTTGTCTCATTTCTATCTTTCCCCTTGTTCTAGTTTGCTGACTGCCAGAATGCTATCCACTGGAAACAGAATGGCTTTTAAAAAGGAGAATTTAATAAGTGGCTAGTTTACAGTTCCAAGGCCGAGAAAATGTTCCAATTAAAGCAATTAAAGCATTGTAAAATGTTCAATCTAAGGCATCAGGCAAAGATACCTTGGTTCCAGAAGGCCCATCAAGTTCAGCATTTCTCTCTCAACTTTAGGAAAGGCACGTGGTGACACCTGTTAGCTTTCTCACCAGGTCTCTTGCTTCATGAAGCTCCCCCAGGGGCATATTCCTTCTTTATCTCTGAAGGTCTCTGGTTGCATGGACTCTGGCTTTTGTCATTCTCAAAACAGGGACTCTCCAAAATAATTCTTCTTTTAAAGGTTTAATGGGTGGAGTCCCAACTCCATGGGTCAAAAGTTACCACCCCAAATTGGGTGGTGGGGTCACATCTCCATAGGAACAATCAAAATGCTCCCAGACAGCAATATTGAATGAGGAGTAAAGGACATGGCTTTTCTGGGGTTCACCACAGATCCAAACCAGCACACCCCTTTTGGTCAAGAAGGCTTTCTCAATCTCTTGGTGCCGGGTCCCAGCTTATCCCAGGCTTTCTGTCCCATGTTGCCAGGGAGATTGACAGCCTCCTGTCCCATGTAGTGGGGAGGGCAGTGAATTCACCTGCTGAGTCAGCTTAGAGAGAGAGGCCACATGTGAGCAACAAAAGAGGTTCTCTGGAACCTCTTTTCTTATGCATAATTTAATAGGCTTAGCCCATCCTTTGCAGGAATACGTTTCATAGGGGTGAACCCCAGGATAACTCTATTTATTTAGAAACTTTATATCATCCCAAACAAACCTTATACCCATTAAGCAAGAACTCCCCATTCTTTACCCCATACTACTATCCTACTCTCTGTCATTATAGAATTTGCCTATTCTAGACATTTCATATTCATGGAATCATAGAATACATGGGCTTTTGTGTTTGGCTTCTTTTACTTAGCATAATACTTTCAAAGTTCATCCACACTGTAGCATGAATCAGAACTTCATGCCTCTGTACTGCTGAATAATAATACATTATGTATAATCATTGTCTAGACATTTTGTTTATCCATTCACCTGTTGATGGACACCGGGTTGTTTCCACCTTTTGGCTGTTGTGAATAACACTGCTATGAGCATCGGTGCACAAATGTCAGTCTGAGCATCTGTGTTCACTCCTTTGGGTCTATACCTGTGAGGAGGACCCCTGGGCCATATGGTGACCCTATGTTTATTTTTAAGGAACAGCGAAACTGTTTTACTCGGCGGCTACATCACCTTATGTTCTGTCCAACAATGTACGAAGGTTCCTATTTCCCTGCATCCTTGTTAGCACTTGTGATTTTCTGGGTTTTTTGAATTATAGTCATGTTAGTAGGTGTGAAGTGGGATTCACTGCGGTTTTGATGTGCATTTCCAGAATGACTAATGATGTTGGGTATCATGCTATTTGCTTCTTTGCATACCTCCTTTAGAGAAATAGCTATTGAAACCTTTCGCCCATTTTTAAGTTGGGTTGCTTGTCTTTTTGTGGTTGAGTGAAGGAACTCTTTATAAGGTATTTTATTCTTTTGGACGTTGTTATAAATGGAATTCCTTTATCAATGTTCTTTTTTATTGTTCATTGCTAGTGTATAGAAACACAACTAAATGTGCACGTTGATTTTGTAGCATGTAAACTTGCTACATTTATTTAACTATAACAGGTTTTTTGGGGTGGGGGGTGGATTCTCAAAAACCTCCAAGAAATAAGGTCATGCTATCTGCAAATACAGGAAGTCATTCTCCATCCTTTCCAATCTGGATGACTTTCATTTCCTTTTCTCACCAATTGCTCTGGCCAGGACTTCTCATATGTGGTGAAAGTGGCCATCCTTGTCTTGTTCCTGATCTTAGAAGAAGAGCTTTCAGTTAGGGTTTGGGACTTTTCAGCCATTATTTGTTTAATAAAGGCTGAAATTCTGCCCCTTTCTCCCTCTCCTGTCCTTCTAGAACTCTAGTGACGCATCTGCTGGAATGCTTGATGGTGCTGACAGCTCCCTCAGGCACTGTTGATTTTTCTTCATCATTTTTTCTTTTTGCTCCTCACCCTGGATAATTTCAATAGTCTCCTCTTCAAGTGTGTTGGTCCTTTCTTTTCCTTGTTCAAATCTGCTGCTGAATCTATCTAATGAGTTTCTCATTTCAATTACCACACACCGCAGCTCGAAAACGTCTGTTTGCTTTCTTTTATAATTTCCACCTCTCTACTTTTTTCACAGAACACTTTCCTTTTTTCCTTTAGCTCTTTGTGTATGGATTCCTTTCACTCACTGAACATGGTTGAAACAGTTGGTCTTTGACTCATGGTTTCAATGTGTGACCATCCTCAGAGATGCTTTCTGGCAAAGTCTTTTCTTGTGAATGGGCCACAGTTCCTGCTTCTTTGTGTGTATTGCAATTTTTTGTTGAGAACTGGACCTTCTGAGTACTATATTGTCATAACTCTGGAGATCTTTTTTCCCCATTCCTCTGGGATTACTAAATTTGTTGTTGTTGTTGAAGACAGGAGTTGTCAATTTGACTTTTCCAAAGTATTTTTGTTCCCAAGCAGGAAATGGAAAGAAAAAAAGAGAAAAAAGGGTACGGCCTCTTGAAGACCCCTCTGTAGCTTTTCCCTGAGGGGTTGGGGCAGTGGCCCCCCACAAGCTGGGCCCCCAGGGAGCTGGTGTAGCTGGACGAAGGCAGCGGTCAGCAGTCAGATACGAATCCCCGGGTGTGGAGGGCTGGGTAAGTCTAGCCCAGCCTGGCCCCGATGCTGCCCCAGGAGCCCGGGCTGCTGGGCCCCCACTGCCTTCAATCTAGGTGGTGGACGAGGAGTGGCCACTGCTGCCTGGAGGGGACGCTCACGGGTGATTACACAACTCACCAGCCTCTTCCTTTAGTCTCCCCTGCGTGCTGCACAGGGCTCACCCCCAAAATAGTTGGCTCAGACAGATCCTGCCAGCTCAATAGCTATTTTGGTAGAAGGACGGATTCCTGGAGCTTTCTATTCTGCCATCTTCCTACCATCCTCTCCCTTTTGGTACTATTTTTGCAGCTTTCCTTTAAGTCAGAAATTAGCTCACAATAAAAATGCTAAAAGAAATAAGACTTCAATGGTTCCTGTGGTCCCGGGACGAAGGATAAATTTCCTGAACCACAGTTTGACTGTGGTTCTACCTCCCCCTCGCTCCTCTTCTCAAAGCCTAAAAAGCATTTCTTTCTTTTGTTTTTTTTTTCCTAGCAAAAGAACATTTTGTTCAACCCTTAAGAAAAAACGCTGTTCTGGTTAAAGTAAAGTTGAGGACCACACATTACCGTTCTCGTGCCCTTCACATCTGTCTCAGAGGCCTGTCCTCACAGACACCCCAACCCCCCCACCCACCAGGCCAGACCCTTCCCTCCTCTGAGCTCTGGGGCATCTCACAGCACGCACACCTCTCCCCTCCATCTAGGGAGGCAGCAGAGTAGAGTGGGTACGGGCTTTGTGACTCATATACACACCCCAGCTGTGTGTCCTTGGGCTACTTATTTACCCTTTCTGAGCCTCTATTTCTACATCTATATAATGGGAATCCTAAGAGTAACAATCTCTCACCGTTATTGAGAGAATTAAAAGAGGCAACACATGTAAAGAGCTTAGCACAGAGCCTGGCATCTGGTCAACCCCTTATCTTGGCCCTTATTTCAGCCACTTGATACCATCTCCCCACGGGACGAGGAGTCCCTCAGAAGTAGAGACCACGGCCTGGACTGACCTATGACTCACCTCTGACATTCACTGCAGCACTCAGAGCAGGGCTCAACCCCACGTCACCACGAGCCCGCTGGAGCAGCAGAGCTGAACTCAAACAGAACTCCTGTGCTCAGCGTGCCTCAGCACCATTACTGCCCCCACTCTTCACCTCAGCACACTCACCAAGTTCAGATACTGCCAACTGCCGGCCGTCAGACACTGCCGTACCCGCTGCCGCGTGGGGCACAGCGCCCTCTCCAGGTCATCTTCTAGCCCACTTACTTTGGCTCCTGAGAGACGAGCTATGTCTTGCCCCATGCTGGGTCCAATAATTTGTGAATGAACTTTTTTTTTTTAACATTTCATTGAGGTAATATACAAACAAGTCAAAATTTTCCATTTTAACCACCTCAATGTGGGCAATTCAGCAGCATTAATTGTATTCACGAAGTTGTGCTACCAACATCCATTACAGAAGCTTTTTCATTAACCCAAATAGAAGCTCTGTACCCATTAACTCCCCAGCCCCTGGAAACCTCTACTTTCCCTTCTCTTTCCATGAATTTGCTTATTCTAGGTATTTCATATGAGGGGAATTACACAGTATTTTCCCTTTGGTATCTGGCTCATTTCACTCTTGATGTCTTCAAGGTTAATCCATGTTGTAGCACACATCAGAACTTTGTGGAAGGAACTCCTAAGAAATCTCCAGAATTATGTAACTCAACCGCCCATCACCCATTGAATATCTACTTAATCCCAAAGGCATTTGGCCCAGGCACTGCTCCACCCTCCACGTCCCTGAAATTTCTCAACAGAATATTTCAACAGCAGCAAAGCACCCGCTATTAAAAAAATAATTTAAAAAAAACATGTTTTTAATCTGGGAAAAAAAATGACCAAATATCAGGGGCATATGTTTTGTTTTAATACTTAAGAATAATGCAACATTGTAAATTATGAAGCTCATGGCAAAATCTGTTTAAAGTTTTTAGATTTAATATAGAATGGGGGAAAACTCTACAGGGGGGAGTTCAACAGCATATTTATGTTAAAATAAACCCAAAGAGAAGTCCTTGGTGATAGCAGAGGGATACTGAGTCTTCTTTCCTGCCCCCTCCCCTATCCAACCTCCCAAATTGTACCTGTTCTTTTTAACTCAGTGTGAAGAAAACGTGTAGAAAACTGCGAGACTATGGAAATTGTAGAAAACTGATATTAATGAAAATGATTCTTCTCCATAAAATTGCAAATGAACTGCATATGCTGAGAATGCAACTGACTGCATCCCGTGGATGGGCCAATTTGGCATATGTCTGTACGTTCCTTTGATGTTTTTCGATGCCTGTATGTGTGGTCTTTGAATTCTCCTTTCAACGGTGTAGCAACTCATTGACTCACTATTTAATGAATTAAATAAAATCTCTGGCATGTGCTTATTTTGTATCTGTATGAATCATGAATTTACCTTTTCAAAAAGTTAAAGGAATTTCATGAACAAGCTTTATTCAAATACCCAGACTCTGGCATTTCAATTACCATATGAATATCAAATATCAACATACTTGAAAAAGATCCCTCTTGGGGCTGTTGGCTCCCACCCGGGGTTTTGTTCTCAAAAAATGCCTGTGAATTGAACATTGAACGGGGTGCTACAGAAAAACCCAATCTTGTACCATATTGTGGGAGCCTCCGCAGTTCCTTTGTGAAGTCAGGTCTCAAGCACTGCAGCCGTGCTGACCCCAAGTTTTAAGCACTTCAAACTAGGGCCTCCCATCACTTTCCTTTAGAAACACCTGCATATTGGAAGTTGAAAAAATAATGTAAGCCTGGAAGGATAGGGGCATTGAAGTTTGAAGAATAGATCTTACCAAGCTCTCTTTTCTGAAAAGGAGATTTTTAAAACCATGATGCATTACGAACATGAGTAAAGAGAGAAACAAGACTTGTACATTTCACTTCTGCTCAGAAGCAGCCTCTGACCCCAGGCAGTAGGCGCGTTGTCAGTGCCCTGCGCTAACCTGCTGCCCATGTGAGCTTCCCCAACACACGGCATCAGCACGGTTGTCTGCAAAGAGGAATAAAGGCGGCCGTCTCCCAACCTCGCTGCCGAGCTTCCCGAGAGAGCAGATACACCCCAGGTCAACCCCTTCAATTCTCTACCACCAGAGAGATCACAAAGCCAGTGCCAGGTCTTGCTGGAGGAGCCCAGACCCCATAGTTTAAAGGCGGAAAAAAAGGCTCAGAGAAGGGCAGGAACGACCACACAGCCCGCAAGAGGGGCCCTTCTCCAGCACCCCGACCACGGAGTGCCGCCCGGCCCCGCCCCGCAAGGCCCCTGCCCGGCCCCACCCAACTCTGTGCAGCCGCCGCCTCCAGCTGCCCCCTAAGGAGCTGCAGCCCGGACCGCCCCCCGACACTGGCCCCACGGGGTGCGTTGTGTGGGTGGGGTGGGGTGCGGTCTGACTTTCCCCATCGGTACCCTCACCACCCGGCTTGTCCCTGCCGGGGCCACCAGTCCCCCTCAGTGTTTTGGTGGGGGGCGCGTTGCAAGGCTGCCCTGCCTGGGGACGCGGCCGCGGGGGTCGCGGGCCACCGCTGCCTGCCTCTAGCTGACCCGCTGCGCGGGGCCGGGGTCCGGGCAGGTCACGCTGTCCACCCAGCACCGCCCCTGACGCCCGTCACGTCACCCCCTGCCCACCTCCCACCCGCGCACCGAGCCTGCAGCCGGCCCGAGTGCCCCGCGGATAGGCGCCCCCCCCACCCCCTCGCCCACCCCTCGCCCCTCCCCAGCCCCTTCGCCCCCCTCCCCCGGCCCTCGTCCCCTCCCCCCCGCCAGAAGCAGAGTGGCCACACCTTTCTAATACCTTCAGCCAAGGCCGGTCTCTCCCTCCGGTGGCCTCAGTTCCCCATCTGGGGGGACAGCAAAGGCTTCTGCCAGGATTTCTGGAGCAGGTCTGAGGAAGGAGCCGCTCCTTCCTCCCAGAGATGCCCCCAACCCACCGGCCCCTGGGGGCCAGACCAGAGCAGGGGACACGGATAAAAGAGCCCGTGGGGGTGTAGGAAACTCCTACCAGGGACATCTGAGCCAGGGCCAAGGGGAGCTGTGGGGGCTGAATCCAATCCCCCAGAAAACCGTGCTCTTCACCCCAGCCCACCCTGCCGTGTGTGGGCCCACTGTAAATGCAACCGTTTTATTTTTAATATTTTTATTGACAAATCTCCGCATACATACGGCCCATATATAGTGTACGGTCAGTGGCTCACAACATCATCAGATGGTTGTGGATTCATCACCATGATCATTTCTCAGACCATCTACATCACTCCAGAAAAAGAAATAAAAAGAAAAAATATATACACATCCCATACCCCTTACCCCTCGCTCTCATTGACCACTAGTATTTCCATCTACTCAATTTATTTTAGCCCTTATCCCCCCATTACTTATTTATCTTTCATCCATATTTTTTTACTCATCTGTCCATATCCTGGACAAAAGGAGCATCAAACACGAGGTTTTCACAATCACACAGTCACACTGTAAAAGCTGTATCGTTACACAATCATCTTCAAGAATCAAGGCTACTGGACACAGCTCTACAGTTTCAGGTACTTCCCTCCAGCCTGTCCACTCCACCGTAAACTAATAAGGGGATATCTGTATAATGCGTAAGAATAACCTCCAGGAGAACCTGTCAGCTCTGTTTGAAATCTCTCGGCCACTGACACTTTATTGTCTCATTCCTCTCTTCCCCCTTTTGGTCAAGAAGGTTTTCTCACTCCCATGATGTCGGATTCAGGCGAATACCAAGAGTCCTGTCCCATGTTGCCAGGGAGATTTACACTCCTGGAAGTCATGGGACTTTTTTAAGATATATTTTTGTTTAGAAATATCCACACACATCCAGGCCAAACATCAGTGGCTCACAATATCATCACATAGTTGTGTATTCATCACCAAGATCATTGTTAGAACATTTGCATCACTCCAGAAAAAGAAATAAAGAGAAGAAAAAACTCACACATCCCATACCTCTTACCCCTCCCCTCTTGATTTTTTAAACTGATCTGTCCTACCCTGGATAAAAGGAGCATCAGACAAGGTTTTCACAATCACACAGTCACATTGCAAAAGCTATATCATTATACAATCGTCTTCCAGAATCAAGGCTACTGGACACAGCTCTACAGTTTTAGGCACTTCCCTCCAGCCTCTCCACTACCATAGACTAAAAAGGGATATCTATAAAATGCATAAGAATAATCTCCAGGATAACCTCTCCACTCTGAAATCTCTCAGCCACTGACGCGTTATTCTGTCTCTAACTGGGACGCTTTGAAGATGTTATTTTTATTAAGGTATGGCTAACTGAATCAGTTTGGACTTTAACCCAGATTTCGGGAGTCCTTGTAGGCAGAATAAGGTTCAGACACAGAGAGAGATCCAGGAAGCAAGAAGCTGGAAGGCAGCACAACCTGAAGAGAAAGGAGAAGGCAACTCCGTGTGCACTGCCCTGTGACGGGAAAGCCCGGGTTGGAGGGTGCCGGTGGCCAGAGACACCATCCTTCCAGGGCCTCTATATTTGTTTTTTCTAACTTCGTATTTTGACATAATTTCAAACTTACAGGACAGTTGCAAAACTAATACAAACCCATACAGAAAGCTCCAACCTACCCCCTCCAAGGAGCCCAGACCCACTAGCTTTTACTATTTTGCACCTTTGCTGTATCTGTCTACCCATCCATCCATCCATCGCCTATGTCTATTTATCTATTTTCTTACCATTTGAGAGTAGATTGTATATATCATGCTTTTTGCCACTTAATACTTCCATGCATATTTCCTAAGAACAAGTGCAGTAATCAAATTCAATAAATTCAGCACTGATATCAAGCTTAGAGTCTATACTACAACTTTTTAAAATGTCTCAACAATGTCCTTTTGAGCTTTTTCTCCACCATTATTAGATCCTGTCCAGGATTTGCTTTTGGTGGGTGGACCGAAGCCTTCTTTGGAGGGCCATGAGAAGGACACAAAGTTGGCCGGCTGTCACCTTTCCTTCTACCTCCCAGAGCGTCAGGTAAGGGGTTCTGGAATACTGCCGAGAGCAGCTGGGGCCAACACTCACCTCCAGTTCAGACAAAACAGAAACTAACCTTTGCTCCCATTTCCTACTTTTCTCAAGTGGAATGTAGAATGGATGCACCAAGAAAATCTCTCTCCTTATCATTTCCTGCCTTTGGGACCCAGATTGAAAACATCTGTATCAAGCACATGTTTAAAAAGATGGCAAGTCCATTCCAGATGGGTCCCTGCAGCATCTTCAGAACATGAGCTAGTTCCGTCTCCCTATCCTGTATGGGCATAGCCCAAATACCCCTAAAGAGTGGGAGAAACACCAAAGGTGATGATAAGGTTATAAAGAGAAGGCAGGGTTTAACAAATGAGTATGGTGCCGAATCATTACACGGATATTTCTTTTAGTCCCCAGTATCTTAGAGCAGCTAGAAGTAAAAACCACTAAAATTGTGAGATTGTAACCCATGTCAAACTCTGCAATCTGTTCTACAACTAATTGTTGTGATGTGCCTTGAAATTTATTGCTTGTTTGAATATATGTTATTTATCACACACAAAAAAAAGAAAGAGAAAAGAAGGAGTATAACAGAGAAGATAGGGTTTAACAAATGAGTATGGCTGCTGAATCATTATATTAATATTTCTTTTGGTCTCCAGTGTCTTGGAGCAGCTAGAAGGAAAAACGGAAAATCGTGAAACTATAACCCAAACCAAACTCTAAAATCTGTTCTATAACTACTTGTTCCAGTGCACTTGGAAATGTATTGCTTTTATATATATATGGTATATTTCACAATAAAAAAGTTAAAAAAAAAAAAAAAAGAAGGCGGAAGCCCAGCAGCTCAGCAGCCTGACAGCTGTGGTTTGCTGGTCTCACAAGAACAGTGCCCCCCATGAGGAGCCTTCTTTAGAAGAGTCTCTAGAATCTCCTTTAGAATGTTCTTTACTGAACATTCATTTAAGTGTGGGCGGTGCCCCGGTGTCGGGGAAGCTGCCCTGGCCCTGCCACACCTGTGTCCTCTGTCCCTGCTGCCCCCTTGGAACCTCGGTGTCTCACCTACAGGGTGGAGGCGACAGGAGGCCCAGGGCTGAAGGCCTGAGGAGACGGTGGCAGGGACACAGCCGGCCTCACCGCCGCCCCTCGATGGTCGCGTGCAGACGCTGAGCAGATGGAGCTCAGTGATGAGGATGGAGCCCAAAGCCAGCCAGCCTCCTGCTGCCTTAGCGTCCGCGGGAAACTTCCTGAGGCTGACCTTGGTTTGACTTTTCATTATGGACATTTCAAATACTTACAAAAGTAAGAAAATACTATTCTGAGCCCCTTGCCCACCCCGTGTCAGCAGCTGCCACCTCCCGCCCGGGGTCACCTGCCCCCACTCCCAACCTGGCAGCCTCCGTGGCCTGCACAAGCCCCAGACTTGCACGGTTTCCTCTGTAGCATGTGATCGCACCTAAAAGATATCAGCAATTCACAGCATCCCCTCATGGCCAGCCCGACAACTGGGTCTCCAAGTTCTGAGACCCAGCCAGGTTTCAACCTGCACTAAAGTGAGAGAAGGCGAGCTGAGAGCCAGGGTGCAGGATGGGGCGCCGGGGACACCCCACAGCTGGCCACTGGAGCAGGACCTGCCGCAGAGAAAGAAATGCAGCCCCAAGAGGCCCACCCGGCTCCCGCCGCTGCCCCTGCCCCAAGGCCACCGTCCGGCCCCTGCAGGATGCGGCCCCCAGGCCCCCGTTACACAAGCCCCCCGCTGGCCCCCTGCGGGTCCATCGAACAGCACTCAGCCCGGGAGGAGCCCACGTGGGCGGCCTCTCCTCCTTTCCTCTCGCACTAGCCCTGAGGAGGGGCCATTCCTATTCCCGCTGACAAGTAGGGACGCAGGGCCCAGGGAGCCCCAGTCCCACGCCCTGGACACGGCCCCTATGACCCAGTGGACTGGCTGCAGCGCTGACCTCTATGCCCCCCTGACACCCTCTGGGTCCCAGAGCCATGGACACAGGTCAGGGGTGCAGGGAATATTTCCCCCCTTATTCTTAACATTTGCATTCCTGTGGCACAGTGTCCTTATGATTACATGATTAACTGAAGTGATAGTTTGCTTTAGGGCTCGCTCTTTGGGTTATACAGTTCTGTTCTGTGTTGTTTTATTTTGTTCAGGGAAGCTATGGGTTTACAAAACTGGCGTGCATGAAATACAGGGTTCTCGCTTCCACCTTATCACTACGCCTTGCACTGGTGGGGCACCTTTGTTACAATTGGTGAGAACACGTTTTTATCATTAAAACTATTAACTAGAGTTCATGCTTTAACTGAAAGCTCACTGTTTGGGCTGTGCAGTTCCATAGATTTTTTAAAAATTCTCATTATCAGGATTTTAAAAAATTCTAGAAACATGTATACAACTAAGAATTTCCCTTTTTCACCACATTCTATGTTTCCGTGCTGTTAATTACACTCGCCACGTGCTGCCATCACCCCCCACCCATGACCAGAACTTTTCCATCGTCCTAACACATTCTATTTTAACTTTGCTTTTTGGAGTAGGGGTAGGATTTAGTAGGGCTTATGTGAGTGCGCCTACTGGATATAGCGAACATAAATATTTCCCATTTTCACGTCTTTCAAGTAAACGATTCAGCGGCGTTCGTCACAGCCACGGTGCTGGGTCACCATCACCACCACAAGGACCAAAACTTTTGCAAATGAGTCTTTCTCGCTTCCAGCACTTCCACAAAGCACCCCAGCCTTTCCCCCCGTTCTCACCACGGCCCCCCACGGAACACAGTCAACGGGGCGACTCGCCATCCCAGGACGCTGCCCCTGCCGGCCTCGGAAACCACCCTCTCCCCACTCCACCCCCGAAGTGCACAGAGCCAACCCCATGTGGCGGCGAGGATGGGGGGCCACAGGGACTTCCGGCCTGCCTGCTAAGACTGGACACATGCACCCCTCAGCCAGCCACTCCTGGGGGCAGCCCAAGGGAAACCTAGAGGGTCCGACACACGTGTAAGAAGGGGGGCGGCGGGCGTGCTCCCAGGAGACACAGAATGGACACCACCCAAGCAGTCAGCACCAAGGGAGCAGACTGGGCTCTCGCACCCCAGCGGGAACGCGCCCATTCCAGAATCAAGCACGCACTTCATCGTCATGACCTCTCCAGTCTCTCTCCTAACTGCAGAAACATACAGACTACTAAATCCTCCCAGCTCAGCCCCTCCCAAGCCTACCGTTCAGTAGAATGAATCACACCCCCAGTCTCCCATCACCATCCATTTCCAGAATGTTCCTTACACCCCAAACAAAATCCCTGCGCTAAGGATGAATCCCCTCCCCGTTGTTCTGTCTCCGCCCCACAACCTTTACTCGATGTTCTGTCTCTACGGGTTTGCACATTCTCTGATGTTCTCTTTGTGGTTTACCATGGGGCTTAAATTTAACATCCCAAACCTATAAAAACACTCATTTGCTTTTATACCAACTTAATAACTTCAGTAGTGCACACAAGCTGTGCTTCTCTACCCCTGTCCCCCCACCTTTAGATGGTTCTTGTCACGAGTGACATATCTATACAGTAAGAGCCCAAAACCATTGATACATTACCACACTTTATGCCTTCACCTTTTAAATCCCGTAGAAAGAAAAAGCGGAGATACAAATAAAAAATGCGATAGGACTGAGATTTATATTTTACCTGTCATTACCTTCACTGGATGTCTTTATTTTCTCGTGTGGCTTTACTCAACTGTCTCGCGTCCTTCCCTTTCCTGCAGATCTCTCTTCAGCATTTCTTGGAGGACAAGCTCAGTGGTGACCAAGTCCCTCCATATAGGTGGGAGTGTCTGAATTCCTCCCTCATATGAAAGACAGTCTTGCTGCATACAAGATTGTTGGTTGGCCATCTTTTGCTTTCAGCACTTTAAATATGTTATCCCCCGACCTCCTTGCATCTGTGGTTTCTGATGGGAAATCAGTACTTAATCTTCTTGACACTCTCTTGTCATGACACGTTGCTTCTCTCTTGCGGCAGTCAGGACTCTCTTTATCTTTGACATCCGGCAGTTAGTTATGACATGGTGTGGTTTAACATGAGGCTATTTGGGTTCATCCTGTTTGGAGTTCATTGAGTGTCTTGGAAGTGCATATTCATGACTATCTTTAAATTGGGGGGAGGTTTCAGCCGTCATTTCTTAGAGTACGCTCTCTGCCCTTTCTCTCTGGGCTCCCGCCGTGCACACATCACTGCACGCGATGGTGTCCCCCAGGAGTCCAGGCTCTGCCACTTCATTCTCTTCTCTTTCTGCTCCTCAGGCTGGATGATTTCAACCGTCTGACCTCCAAGGCATTCTTCTATCAGCTCCCATCTGCCGTCGTTACCCCTCTCGGGAACGTCTGGTTTCTGTTTCTGTGGTCATCTCCTGTCCCTGGTCTCCATCTCTCTATGATATCTGTTTATGTTCATCTATCATTTTCCATATTTCCTTTACCTCTTTGACCATATTTAAGACCGTTTTTTTCATTGTACAAATTAGTTTGTCTTCTATTTAACTAAACCTGTCAATACCCATTGCTTTCACTCACTGCAGACTGTATTATTGATTTTTTTCCGCTTTTTTTGAAATACTTTTTATTGTGAAACATAACTTATATACAAAAAAGTGATAAATTTCAAACTACATTTTAACAAGTAGTTATAGAACAAATTTCGAAGTATGGTATGGGTTACAATTCCACAATTTCAGGTACTTCCCTCTAGCGGCTCTAAGACACTGGAGACAAAAAGAAATAGCAATGTCATGACTCAGCAGTCATGCCCACTTGTTAAACCCTGTCTTCCCCGGGGCAGCCCCTCCTTCCCTCTCCTTTGTCCGTCTCCCAGTCTTCAGGGGTACTTGGGCAGGGACTGTTCTAACGTCTTCAGGTTGAGGGCTGTCGGTGTTACAGGGTACAGGGATGCAAATGGCTGATGCTCTGGGAGAGTCTGGTGCCTCTGGGTTTCAGGACTTATCTGGCCTGGGAACCATTGGAGGTTTTAGGTTTCTAAAAAATAAACTTAGTGAGTGAAACTTTTATAGAGTAGGACCATTTTTAAAAGAATTTGTCTGGTCTGTCCCAGGCCTGGGCCTCTTTATCAGTGGTTTCTAATGCTCTGATCACTTCCTTAACCTGAGTCATCGCTTCCTGTTTCTTTGTGTGTTTTGTAATCTTTTGTTGAAACCTGGACAATTTGATATTTTACTGTGTTTCAGCTGGAATGTAACTCTGAAGCATCTGTACCTTAAGCTTGTATCCAGTTTGTGTCAATGCAGAGCTTTCCTTGAATGCCAGGAGCTAACAACAACAAAAGAAGCAAAACAAGAAAGTATCTTTCCCACTGTTTGCAGCGTGACCTGTGTGAGTGCTGATCTCCAGGGCTTATCCATATCCGCAGGGCAAAGCACAGGGGCCTCCTGATTTTTTCTGCAGATGCACATATGGCCCTAGGAATTCCCCTGTGTACACAGATACAAATGTCCCCTCTTCCCTAGGAAACAATTTCTTCACAGTTTAGGGCACTGTGTCATATGTCCTGCAGGCAGCAGTCCCTGCCCCAGGCAGCACAGCTTCTCCATGCAGGGCAAGTTCTGGGACACTGAGTCCTGGGGTCACCACCAGACAGCCGGGTCCGGAAGCACAGGCTCTCACAATGTGCACAAGGGCTGCTCAGCTCCCCGGGGGCTGGGACGCTGCTCCATGTCCAGCCAGGGGGCCAGGGAGGGGCCGGCCAGGGCACCACAAGATCCTTCTGATTTTAAGTGTCCTCTCTCTGGTTCGGTGCCCACCCTGCCAAGGCAATGCCCTAACTGCTTTCTGGAGCTGTGAGAAAAATGTTCCTGCCAAATCGTGCTGGTTGTTCAGAGTTTCTGTGGAACCCTGAAGGGTCTCACTCTATTCTCTTGATTGGGACAGGACCTTAATAAACTTTTTATTTTGAAATAATTTCAGACTTACAAAATACAGTTACAAAAATAATGTATATACACACAAAATAATGCACAAGCCATACAGAGAACTCCAACACACCCAACACCCAGATCCCCCAACTTCTAACATTTTGTCACATAGGCCAGCCTTTCTATCTGTCTGTCTACCTATCTGTCCATCTATCCATCTATTTTCCTGCAGTGTGTGAAAGCAACGGGAACTGACGTGGTGTATACAGGTTGAGAGTATGCTGTATACACCACGCTCTTTGAACAGTTAATACTTCCACGTACAATTCTGAAAAACAGGACATCCACTTATGTAGCTACAGCTATCAAGTTCAAGAAATTTTACACTGATATAAAGCTGACAGCCTATATTACAGTTGTTCATATTTAACCCTAACATCAGCCCATAAGGTAAGTATCATTATCCTCTTACAGAGAGGGAAACTGAGGCTAAACAGCCAGGTGCATGGCTGGCATGTAGCAGTCACCCACAGACATCTGCTGAAAGGAACTGAACACAGATGGGATCCTCTTGCCTGGGGTAAAGCTGTAGTAGCGTTTGCCCAGCTCTTCACTCTGCTCTGGACCTCAGCCCTCTGCAAGTCTATAGAGCCCTGGCTTTCTCCACAGAGATCAGGACTGTGCCCTCCAGGGGGAGTCTCTACATTCACTCCAGATAATCTCAAAAGTCCCAGTGCCCCCCAAGAGAGCCTCTTTTGTTGCTCAGATGTGGCCCCTCTCTCCAGCTAACACAACAAGCAAACTCACCACCCTCCCTCTCTACGTGGGACATGACTCCCAGGGATGTGGACCTTCCTGGCAACATGGGACAGAGATCCTAGAATGAGCTGAGACTCAGCATCAAGGGATTGAGAAAAACCCTAAAATAAGCTGAGACTCAGAATCAAGGGACTGAGAAAACCTTCCCAACCAAAGTGAAATGAGACAAAGTGTCAATGGCTGAGAGATTCTAAACAGAGCTGAGAGGTTATCCTGGAGGTTATTCTTATGCATTAAATAGATATCACCTGTTTAGTTAAGGTATAATGGAGAGGCTGGAGGGAACTGCCTGAAAATGTAGAGCCGTGTTCCAGTAGCCATGTTTCTTGAAGATGACTATATAACTATATAGATTTTATAATGTGACTGCATGATTGTGAAAACCTTGTGTCTGATGCTCCTTTTATCTACCTTATGGACAGATGAGTAAAACATACAGATTAAAAATAAATAAACAATAGGGGGAACAAATGTTAAAATAAACTTAGTTTGAAATGCTAGTGATCAATGAAAGGAGGGATAAGGGGTATGGTATGTATGGATTTTTTTCTCTTTTCTTTTTATTTCTTTTTCTGAACTGATGCAGATGTTCTAAGAAATTATCATGATGATGAATATGTAACTATGTGATGAAAAAAAAGAACATTCATATTGTATGGCTGATTTCTCTAGCCATTTTTTCCTTGACCCACTGATTATTTAAGAGTGTATTGTTTAATCCCTATATATTTGTGAAAGCTCTGGTTCTTTGGTGATTATTGATTTCCAACTTTATTCTGTTGCAATTAAATTAGGGCAGGAAATTTTACTGCCCTAAACTATGTGAACATTCTTTTAAATAAAAAAATTTTTTTAAAAAGTCCCAGTGCTGGAAAACACAGCCACAATAAAATATTAGCAAATGAAATTCAACATGAATAAAGAGGATTATACACCATAATTGGGTGGTCTCTATCTGAGGAATGCAAGCTGGGTTAACTACAAGCTCGGAATAGAGGAAAATTCCACAAGCGGATCAAAGGCATTGAGGAAGAGCCCGCGGCTAACACCACGCTTCATGTGAAAACACTCACTGCTTCCTCCTAAGATTAGAAAATGGCAAAGCTGTCCACTCTTGCCACGTTAGTTCAACGTTGTACTAGAGGTTATAGACAGGGTGAGAAGGCAAGAAAGTGAAGTAAAAGTCACCCAAACTGGAAAGAATGATGTAAAACTATCTCTCTGACATACCTTGAGCATGGAAATCCTACAGAAAGCATGAAAAACTGTTGGAGGGGACTTCTGGAAGATGGCAGAGCAGGGAGGAGTGAGTTCACCCCTGCTCCATGAAACAGGATAGGGGGCGGGAAGGAAATGACCAGGACTGCAGGTCCCAGAGCTGAGTAAACAAGGAGGGTCGTCAGGCAGTTTTGGGAGGAGAGCATCAGCAGGATCGGGCAGGAGAGTGAGTGGGTCGGGGGACAGGACCCCCACCAGGTGGGCTGCAGTGCACCGGGAGGTACAAGAGGAGGGAGCTGACCCTCCTGGGCTCCAGCTGCACAGCGGCTGGCTGGAGAAACTCCCCACGTGGCTGGAGTGGACAGCACCCATGGGGAGACGAGAGGCCAAGTGTCCACGGTGGGGGCCAGGCCTCCGGCAGGGGCAGCGATCACCTGGCCGGGTGTGGGAATAGCTGATCCACAGTCGCGGTGTCTGGCAGGTCGGCTTCCCAGCCCCCTGGCAGAGACCCGCCAGACCCCAGGTGGAGCTGCCCCCTGTCCAGCACACCACATGAGCCAGGAGGGGTGGGGCTGGGGGAGAAGGCGCCCCATGGTCACCACCTGCTGGGGAGAAGGGCCTGGGAGTCGATAGTATTGGACAAAATAGACTTTCGATGTAAAGATGTCACGAGAGATAAAGAAGGATACTACAGATCAATAAAGGGGACAGTTCAACAGAAAGAAATAACAATCATAAATGTATATGCTCCCAATCAAGGAGCTCCAAAGTACATGAGGCACATATTGGAAACACTGAAAGGAGCGACAGACGTATCAACAGTAATAGTGGAAGACGTCAATACACCACCCTTCACTATAGATAGCACAACCACACAGAGGATCAACAAGGAAATAGAGAACCTAAACAATGGGATAAATTAATTAGATCTAATAGACATATAAATCATTACATCCCAAAACACCAGGATATATGTTCTTCTCTAGTGTACATGGAACATTCTCCAAGATAGATCATAAGCTGGGATGCAAACTGAGTCTTTATAAATTTAATAAGATTGAAATTATCCAAAGCATTTTCTCTGATCACAACAGAATAAAGTTGGAAATTAATAATCACCAAAGAACCAGAGCTTTCACAAATATATAGAGATTAAACAATACACTCTTAAATAATCAGTGGGTCAAGGAAAAAATGGCTAGAGAAATAGGTAAGTATCTGGAGATGAATAATAATGAGAATACGACATATCAAAACTTATGGGATGTAGCAAAGGCTGTGCTGAGAGGAAATTTTACTGCCCTAAACACCCATATTAAAAAAACAGAATGAGCAAAACTTGAGGATTTAATTGCTTACCTGGAGAATTTAGGGAAAAAAAACAGCAAACTAACCCCAAATCAAATAAAGGAAGAGAAATAATAAAGACTGAAGCAAAAATAAACAAACTGGAGAACGTAAAACAATAGAAAGAATCAACAAAACTAAAAGCTGATTCTTTGAGAAAAATCAATAAAATTGATGGTCCTCTAGTCAGACTAATGAAGAAAAAAGGAGCAAAGACACAAATAAACAAAATCAGATATGGGGGGGGTCATTATCACAGATAATGAAGAAATTTTAAAAATCATAAGAGAATATTATGAACAACAATATGCCAACAAACTAGACAACTTAGATGAAATGAGCAAATTCCTAGAAACACATGAATTCCTATACTGACTCAAGAAGAAACAGAAGATCTCAACAAGCCAATTACGAGTAAAGAGATCCAATCATCCATCACATAAAAAACCCCAGGACCAGATGGCTTCACAGAGAATGTTTTCAAACATTTCAAAAAGAACTAACATCAATCCTGCTCAAACTCTTCAAAAAATTTGAGAAAAAGAATGCTACCTAACTCATTTTATGAAGCTAACAGCACTCTAATAACAAAATTGAACAAAGATGATACAAAAAAAGAAAACTACAGCCTAATCTCCCTAATGGACATATATGTGAAAATTCTTAACAAAATACTAGCAAATCATATCCAACACCATATTAAAAGAATTATACATCATGACAAAGTAGAAATTCCACTTTTTTTTTTTAAGTGGGATTCATATGAGGAATGCAAGGGTGGTTCAGCATAAGAAAATCAATCAACATAATCCAGCACATTAACATGTCAAAAGGGAAAAATCGTATGATCATATCAATTGATACTGAAAAAGCATTTAATAAAATCCAGCATTCTTTCTTGATAAAAACACTTCACAAGTTAGGAATCAAAGGAAACTTTCTCAATTTCATAAAGGGTGTATGTGAAAAATCCATAGCCAGCATCACACTTAATGGTGAAAAACTTGAAAGCATTCCCCTTGAGATCAGGAATGAGACAAGGATGCCCATTGTCACCACTATTATTCAACATTGTATTAGAAGTACTAGCTGGAGCAATTAGACGAGAAAGAATGTAGGAGCCAAGGGTTAAAACAAGACCTGCAGGTTTTGTTGGGAGCAGCTGGCCTCACAATGGTGGCAGTAAACTGTGGAGATTGTTATGTAGAGCAGTCTGGGAGGAAGAGAATGTTTACCCCAAATGGTTATTTTAAGTATGAAGGAAGAACACTGAAAGATAAGAACTTTGTTCCCTCAGGAAATGCATGCATGCCTATTTTCATCCTGTGGTATATAACCAGGATCTGGTTAAGAATAAAATTGTCTGAAGTCTGTCTGAAGTAAACTCAAGCTTCAGACCCCCTGAGCCGTCTGTGTCTGTCTTTCTCTCCTTCTTCCTTTCTTTCTTTCTCATCATTCCTTAAATATCCTTCGAGCTCCATTTCAACAGGAAGCAACAAAAGAAATAAAAGGCATCCAAATAGGAAGGGAACAAGTACAACTTTCATTATTGGCAAATATCATGATCCTATACTTAGAAAATTCTGAGAAATCTATAGTAAAACTACTTGAGCTGATAAACAAATTCAGCAAAGTGGCAGGATACAAGATTAATATACAAAAATCAGTAATGTTTCTATATACAAGCAATGACTATCTGAGGTGACAACTAAGGAAAAAATTCTATTCAGAATAGTGGCCAGAGGAACCAGATCTCTAAGAATATGCCTAACCAGGAATGTCAAGGACTTTTACACAAAAAATTGCTAAAAGAAATAAAAATGACCTAAATAGATGGGAAGATAATCCATGCTCATGGACAGGAAGGTTGAATATCATAAAGATGTCAGTTCTACCCAAAGTGATCTATGGGTTCAAAGCAATACCAATAAAAATCCCAACAACCTTCTTTGAAGACTTGGAAAAGCTGGTGTGGTAGTTAGGTTCAGGTGTCAACTTGGCCAGGTGATGGTGCTAGTTCTGTTGCTGTGGATTTGAGTCATTAGCCTGTGAAACTCATCAATGGCTGATTACATCTGCAGTTTCTAAGGGGAGTGTCTTCCACAATGAATGATGTTTAATTTAATTCATGGGAAGCTTAAAAGAGAGCTCAATGCAGCACAGCCCAAGCAGCTCCACACACCTCATCTCAGCACTCACAGCTCAGCCCAGACCTTTGGAGATGCTGAAAGGAATCACCCCAGGGAAAGCTGTTGGAACTCAGAAGCCTGGAAATAAGGCCAGCAGAGAGTGTCCTGTGCCTTCCTGTAAGAGAGAACCTCAGATGAAAGTTAGCTGCCTTTCCTCTGAAGAACTAGATGTTTTTAACTAAATAAATCCTCTTTTTTTAAAAGCCTATCCATCTCTGGTATGTTGCATTTTGGCAGCTTTGGTAGACTAAAAGAGTTGGTTATCAAATTTATATGGAAGGGAAAGAGACCGCGAATAGCTAAAGATATCCTAAAAAAGAAGAGTGGATGGAAGGACTATCACTTCCTGACTTTAAAGCTTACTATAGGGCCACAGTGGTCAAAAGAGCATGGTACTGGTACAAATATCAAAAGATTGACTAGTAGAATCAAATCAAGAGTGCAGAAATTCACCACCAGATTTATGGACATTTGATCTTCGATAAGGCCCCTAAGCCCACTGAATTGAGACAGAATAGTCTTTTCAATAAATGGGAATGGGAGAACTGGATTTCAATAGCCAAAAGAATGAAAGAGGACCCTTACCTTACACCCTATACAAAAAATAACTTAAAATGGAGTTCCAGGAAAATGGCAGATGAGGATAGGTCAAATTCACCCCTGCTCCAAGGAACAGCTAGAGAAGGGATGGGAGGGACACTGAGATGGCAATTCCAGAGTGTAAGTGACCTGGGAGAGTCTTCTGCACCACCTAGAGTGACCCTGGTTGCAAAAGCTGAGGAACTGAGAAGCAGAGAACTGGAGTCCATCTGGCTGGTGTGAACAGCCTTACACAGAAGTGAGGAGCCCACAGGAGTGCACAAACAGGCCGGGGACTAGGAAGTAAGCCAAGCCATGTTCCTTGAACGCACTACCCTCACCAGTGCAGCCCTGTGACCTGCGACTCACCCCACCACAAGCACCTGAACCCCTTCACCCACCCACACTCCCTGTGCTCCAAGTGCCCCCGCCCCGCCAACTCCTCACACAGGTACCTGCCCCATACCCACACCCCAAGTACACCCCAACCCACCTCTCGTGTAACCCTCCCAAGCAGTGCTTCTCTCTCCCTGCTCCTTGCAGGCTGATGCCAGCACATAAAGGCTGCGGGCGCTTACTTCCATACCCAGGCTACACCCGCTCCCACCCCATACAGTCACACAGCCCTACCCCACACCTTGAAGCTCTGCTCATGGGTATATCTGTATAAAGTACTCCTAAATCCGCGCACGTGCACAGCCCCCAGCCGTGCCCCCCAGCTTTGGGAAAGCGCTAACCTGCACAGCCAGGTCACATCTGCCCCCAGCACATGCAGGCGTAATGGTTACCTGCTGCCATAGCTCTGCACATGTGCACAAAGGGTCCCACGCCCTAGACCAGCACACACCTGGGCCATGCCCCCCAGGTGTGTGCACCCACACAGCTACAGCCTCTCCATGCCACTGGGCACACACATTCACAGGCACCAGCAGAGCATCCCCAGCTTGCACGTAGAACTGTGCTGCAACATACTGCTGTGCCCCGCCCTGAGTCCTGCATCCTGCTGCACATCCATCCCACTAAGACAAGGCTCTAGACTACTGAAGGAAATCTACTTCCAAAGTAAACACATCAAGACACTTACATGCAGCAAAAATAATAGATCACTAAGCACATCACAATGCAGACAGAAATAGCCCAACCTAATGACAAAATTAAAACACCAGAGGAGACACAAACATTGGAACAACTAATCAAAGACGTTCATATAACTCTACTAAATAAAATAAATGAGATGGCTAATGACATAAAGATCAAGAAGACAAGAGCAGAGCACAAAGAGGAATTTGAGAGGAAAAACAGAAAAACAGAAGATATCACAGAGATTAAAGATTCTGCAGACCAAATAAAAAAAATGCTAGAGACACACAGCAGCAGATTTGAAGAGGCAGAAGAAAGAATAAGTGAACTAGAGGACAGGACAACTGATTTTGAACAATCAAAACAGCAAATGGCAAAATGATGGAAAAATTTGAATCAGATCTCAGGGAAATCATAGACAAAACAAGGCACACAAACATAAGAATCATTGGTGACCCAGAAGGAGAAGAGAGGGTAAAGGGCTAGAAATATTAGTTGAGGAAATAATGGTGGGAACATCCCAACCCTTATAAAGGACATAAATATACAAGTCAAAGAAACTCAATGAACTCCGAATAGAATAAATCCAAATAAGCCTTCCCCAAGACACATACTAATCAGTCTGTCCAATGTTGAAGAGAAGCAGAAAATCCTGAGAGCAGAAAGAGAAAAACAATCTACTACATACAAGGGAAATCAAATAAGACTGACTTCAGACTATTCAACTAGCACCCTGGAGACGAGAAGGCAGTGGTATGATATATTTAAGATCCTGAAAGAGAAAGACTTCAAGCCAAGAATTCTGTACCCATCTAAATTGTCCTTCAAAATTGAGGGAGAGATTAAAATTTTCACAGACAAGCAAGTCGTGAAAGAATTTGTCAACAAGAGACCAGCCCTACAAGAACCACTAAAGGGAGCTCCGTCAGTTGAAAAAAAAATGACAAATGGTGGGCTGAAGGAGGACAGAGAAGTAAAGAGTGCCAGTAAGGGTAACTTAAAGAATAAAAGAGAAAGAGGGAAAAGAACATATAGATCTGACAAATGAAATCCAAAAGATAAGATGGTGGATTCAAGAAATGTTTTTCAGTCATAACTTTGAATATTAATGGACTAAATTTACCAATTAAAAGTTACAGATTGGCAGAATGGATTAAGAAATATAATCCAGCTAAATGCTGCTTACAGGAAACTCATCTTAGACACAGGGATAAAATAGAATGAAAATGAAATGATGGAAAAAGATTTTCCACACAAGTTATAACCAAAAGAAAACAGGAGCGGCTATACTAATATCAGCCAAAATAGACTTTAAATGTAAAGACATCATAAGAGACAAAGAAGGACACTATATATTAATCAAAGGGATAATTCACCAAGAAGAAATAACAATCATAAATGTTTATGCTCCAATCAAGGAGCTCCACAGTACATGAGACAGACATTGGCAAAACTGAAGGGAGTGATAGATGTTTCAACAATAATAGTAGGAGACTTCAATACACCATTCTCCTCTATACATAGGACAACTAGACAGATAATCAACAAGGAAATAGAGAAGTTAAACAGCTTGATAAATTAATTAGACCAAACAGACATACATAGGTCATCTCACCCCAAAACACCAGGATATACATTTTTCTCTAGTGCTCATGGAACATTCTCCAGGATAGATCATATGCTGAGGCACAAAACAGGTCTTTATGAATTTAAAAACACTGAAATTATTCAAAGCACTTTCTCTGGTCACAATGGAACGAAGCTAGAGCTCAATAACCACCAAAGAATGAGAATATTCACAAAAATATGGAGATGAAATAATGCACCCTTAAATAACCAGTGAGTCAAAGAAGAAATGACTAAAGAAATCAGTAGCTATTTGGAGACAAATGAAAGTGAGAACATAATATATCAGAACTTATGGGATGCAGCAAAGCCTGTGTTGAAAGGGGGAATTTGTTGCCCTAAAAATGTCTATATTAAAAACAAAAAAGAACAAAAATCAAGGATTTAACTGCTCACCTGGAGGCACTTGAGAAAGAACAGCAAACAAGCCTTAAAGCAAATAGGAGAAGAGAAATAACAAAGATTAAAGCACTGTTAAAGGAATGAGAGAATAAAAGAACAATAGAAATAATCAACAAAACCAAAAGTTGGTTCTTTGAGAAAATTAATAAAATTGATAGGCCACTAGCAAGACTGACAAAGAAAAAAAAAAGAGAGGATGCAAATAAACAAAATTAGAAATGAGAAAGGGTGTGTTACCACAGACATTGAAGAAATAAAAGAAATCATAGGAGGATGTGACGGACAACTATATGCCAACAAATTAGACAACTTGGATGAAATGGACACATTCCTGGAAACACAAAAACAAGCTACATGGACTCAGGAAGAAATAAAAGATCTCAACAAACCAATTACAAGTAAAGAGATTCAAACAGTCATCAAAAATCTTCATACAAAGAAAAACCCAGGGCCAGATGGCTTCACAGGGGAATTTTAGTAAACATTTCAAAAGGAGTTAACACCAATCCTGCTCAAACTTTTCCAAAATATTGAGGAAAAAGGAACACAACCTAACTCTTTTTATGAAGCTTATACCATTTTAATACAAAAACTGGGTAAAGATGCTATAAGAAAGGAAAACTACAGGCCAATCTCCCTAATGACCATAGATGCAAAAATTCTCAACAAAGTATTAGCAAATTGAATCCAACAATATATTAAAAGAATTATACACCCCAACCAACTGGGGTTTATACCAGGAATGCAAAAATGATTCCACACCAGGAAATCAATGAATGTAATACAGCACATTAACAAATCAGAAAGGAAAACTCACATGATCATCCAATTGATGCTGAACAAGCATTTGACAAAATTCAACATCCTTTTCTGATAAAAAACACTTCAAAAGATAAGAATCAAAAGTAACTTCCTCAATATGATAAAGGGCAAATATGAAAAACTGATAGCCAGGATCATATTCAATGAAGAGAGGCTGAAAGCTTTTCCCCTAAGACCAGGAACAAGACAAGGATGCCCACTGTCACCAGTATAATTCAACATCATGCTGGAAGTTCTAGCTAGAGCAATCAGGCAGGACAAAGAAATAAAAGGCATTCAAATTGGAAAGGAAGAAGTAAAACTTTATTATTTGCAGCTGGCACGATACTATACTTGGAAAATCCTAAGAAATCTACAGCAAAGTTACTTAAGCTACTAAACAAATTCAGCAAGGTGACAGGATGTAAAATTAATGTGCAAAAACCAGTAACGTTTCTATATACCAGCAATGACCTAACTGAGGAGTCAATTAAGGAAAAAGATGCATTCAAAATAGCAACTAAAAGAATCAAGTACTTAAGAATGAACTTAAATAGAGATGTAAAGGACTTGTACACAGAAAACTACATAACATTGCTAAAAGAAATCAAAGATCTCAATAGGTGGAAAGATATTCCCTGCTCATGGATATGAAGGTTAAATATAGCTAAGATGCCAATTCTACCCAAAATGATCTACAGATTCAATGCAGTACCAATCAAAATTCTAACAACCTACTTCGAAGACTTGGAAAAGCTAGTTATCAAAGAGACCCTGAATAGCTAAAAGCATCCTAAAAGAAGAAGGAAATGGGAGAATTAACATTCCCTGACTTTAAAACTTATTATAAAGCCACAGTGGTCAAAACGGCATAGTACTGGCACAAAGATAGAAGCACTGACCAATGGAATCAAATCAAGAGTGCAGAAATAGACCACCAAATTTATGGTCAACTGATTTTTGACAAGGCCCTCAAATCCACTGAAATGGGTCAAAACAGTCTTATCAATAAATGGGCATGGGAGAACTGGATATCAATAGCCAATAGAATAAAAGAGGACCCTTACCTTATATAAAAATTAACTCAGAGTGGATCAAACACCTAAATATAAGAACTAGCACCATAAAGCTTCTAGAAGAAAATGTACGGAAACTTCAAGACCTAGTACAGGAGGTAGCTTCCTAAACTTTATACCCAAAGCACAAGCAGCAAAAGAAAAAATAGATCAATGGTAACTCCTCAAAATCAAATGCTTCTGCACCTCAAAAGACTTTGTCAAAAAGGTGAAGAGGTAGCCAACTCAATGGGAGAAAATATTTGGAAATCACGTATCGGACAAAGGTTTGATATCCTGTATACATAAAGAAATCATACAACTCAACAGCATGGTACTGGCACAAAGATAGAACAAACAACCCAATTTAAAAATGGGCTAAAGATATCAATAGGCATTTTTGTGAAGAGCAAATACAGATGGCTTAAAAGCACATGCACAGATTCTCATTTTTATTAGCTAAAAAGAGATGCAGATCAAGACTACAATAAGATACCATCTCACACCTGTAAGAATGGCTGCTATTAAACAGGAAACTATAAATGTTGGTGAGAATGTGGAGAAATTGGGACACACAGTCACTGCTGGTGGGAACAGCCCCTATGGAGGACAGTTTGGTGGTTCCTTTGGAAACTAAATATCAAGTCCTCCTGTGACCCAGCAATAGCACTACTTGGCACATACCCAGAAGAGCTGAAAGCAATGACACAAACAGATATTTTCACGCTGATGTTCATAGCAGCATTATTCACAATCGCCCGAAGATAGAAAGAAACCCATGCCCATCAACAGACAAGTGGATTAACAAAATGTGGCATATACATACGATGGAATATTATGCAGCAGTAAGATAAAATGATGTCTGAAGCACATGACAAGATGGATGAGCCTTGAGGACAAAAGGCTGAGTGAAATTAGCCAGACATGAAAGGACAGATACTGTATGATTCCACTTTTATGACCATGGTAAAGGTAAAATCAGAGGCTTACAATACAGAATATAGGGGACCTAGAGCTACACAGAAACTAGAGATGGGTGAACTGTTAGTTAATGAGGTTGAACTTAAATGTAAGGGAATAGACAGAGTGAAGGTGGTTCATTAATGGGTCTACAAGTAATATCACCATATTGAAGGTGAGCAAGATTGAAAGAGGGTGTGTAGAACTACGTGTCCCACTAATTAACACTAGAAATATAAATTAGTTCTTGCAAGAACTACTTCGAAGATATGCTTCGTGTACAAAGAGTATTAAGTCCAGGGTACAGGGGGAAACTGCTATTGCATGCTATGAGCTATGTTTAAAAGGAAACATCAGCACTACCACAGCCACAGCAGAGGTAAATAATGGGGGGAGGGACAAGAGTTAAGGGAAGGTTTAGATTTCCTATTTCCTGAGGGTGTATTTATTGGTTGTCTTTCTTTTGGGAACAATGAAATTATCTAAAATTGAGAGTGTTGATGGACTGTGGACTTTGGGCCCTCTACATGATGCCATTATACAAGTGCTGACTGAGAAAAAGATTGGCAAATGATGGTGTATATATAGGATTGGACATTGTGCTGCTACAAAAAGGAACTGAAGTCATGAGGCATGTAACGATGTGAATGAACTTGTGGGACATTTGATGAGGCAAAATAAGCCAGAAACGAAAGAACATTATTGTATGAGCTCCTTTAGAAAAAGCTTATAGGAAAACAGGGGGCTAGATTGTAAACTTTTATAGCAGACACATTTAGTCTACAATGGATTATTATTTCTGGATTTTGAGAGGCTGTTGTATACATGTATATAACCTGATATTTAAAGATAAGAATGAAGATGAACAGGTTGGGGTTAAAGTAATTCAAAGCACAGGGGTAAGGAAAACATTGACTATATTCTAGAATCACACATACTGTTTGAGACTAAAAGAATTGTTTATTTTGTCTGGAGCCTAAATTGTCTGTAGCACATAATCTAACTCATCCTGTCTGGATAGCTCATTTGAACAATTGAAACACAGGGAGCCCTTGTTTTACATTTTTTTAATTACATTAAGCTTTAATCCTGTATAGTTTAATGTAGTGCCTGGATACATCCTAGAATATATTAAGCAGATAATCAAAAAGTATTGGCAAAGTCCCCTGAGGGAAGGGAGAAAGACTATGGAGCTATTAAACTTTACCATGAGGGAATCCCCTGATACTGTGTCAAACTTCAGGGACACCCAAATCAATAGGCCATGCCCTTGATCTTGAGGTTTACTCTTGTGAAGCTTATGTAGGTAGCAGAGAAGTTTAGTCTACCTACAGGCATGCCTAAGAGTTACTTCTGGAGGACCTCTGTTGTTGCTCAGATGTGGCCTCTCTTTCTCTCTAAGCTCAGCTCTGCAAGTGAAGTCATTGCCCCCCCCCCTACATGGGACATGACATCCAGGGGTGAAAGTCTCCCTGGCAGCATGGGAGATGGCCCCCAGGGATGAATCCAGCCCTGGCACTATGGAATCAGCAACTCCATCCTGACCAAAATGGGGAAAAGAAGTGTAACTATTAAAGTATCAGTGGCAGAGAGAGTTCAAATAAGGTCAAGAGGCTACTCTGGAGGGTGTTCTTACACAAGCTTCTGTTAGACCTTGCTACCTGTCATAACCTGCCAAACCCCAACCAGGACCATTCCAGCCAATCCTAAAGAACACCTGGGGCAATATATAAGATTCCACAAAGGTTCCATGCACTAGAGAAACTTCCCAGAAACCTACAACCTCAAGATGGGTCCCTGGTCTGGATAAGTCCTGAAACCTAGAGGGCCCAGCTTCTCCAGAACATCAAATAGTTCTATCTCCCTACTCCACATTAGGGACAGACCCTTCCAACATGAAAAAGTTAGAATGGTCATAGCCCAAACACCCCTAAAGACAGGGATAGAAAGATCAAAGGTGATGGTGGAGTTATACAGAGAAGATCGGATTTAACAAATGAATATGAATGCTGGATCATTAAATTGATATCTCTTTAGTCTCCAATATCTTAGAGCAGTTAAGGTAAAAAATCTAAAATTGTGGAATTATAACCCATGCCAAACTCTGAAATCCACTCTACAACTAATTGTGGTGGTTTGCTTTGAAATTTATTGCATTTTTGTATATATGCTAGTTTTCACAAAATAAAAGTCAATTATGATGATAAAAAAATATTTATTTCTTCTAGCTTCCTATATTCTGGAGCAGCTAGAAGGAAAAATCTGAGAGGATCATATGGTAGCCCACGACAAACTCTGGGATCTGTCCTGTTACTACTAGTTGAAGAGGGCTTTAAAAACTATTGTTTTTTTATTTCTTTGCTTTGTATATGTATTATATTATACAATAAAAAAAGTTAAAAAAAATTCATTCAAAATGGGTTAAAGACCTAAATGTAAGACCCAGTATCATAAAATTTCTAGAAGAAAATATAGGGAACGTCAACATTTAGTAACAGGAGGTAGCTTCTTAAACTTATCATACAAACAGGCTTTGCAATGATAACTTAGATATTTTATTTAAATATGCCTATGGACAAGCTAACTAAGATATTCATTTTAGGTGGTTAAGATTTTCACATGCTAATTGTAAAAAAAAATTGTATCTTTGCATTTACCTGAAATCAGGAAAATGTTTAGTAACTTAGGTCATTACTATAGCAATGTGGGCATCTGTAAGACCTTTCTACTTGATATTTTGAAAACATTCACAGTTTTGACAGCTGATTAAATGGTATCTAAGTTAGTGTTTAATATTTAGAATTTTAAAACTCTGCTATTGAATTTGTAGATTTTTTCCTTGTTGCCTTAATTTTAGATTGGTTTATGTAACTTACTGTGCAAACACAGGTTTTACAATCCTTTTATGGATACTTTATTTAAATATGCCTATGGTTAAGCTAACTAAGATATCCATTTTTGGTGGTTCTAAGTGTATTGTTTGTTTTCTTAAGTAAAAGTATTAAAAAAAAAACAAAGATCAAGGGAGGCCTTTGGGCCAAGACCTGAACTAGCCAACGTGATAGCTGCTAGCCATGAGCACCTATCTAAATTAAAATTAATTAGTAAAAAATTTGGAATCAGTTAAAATGAAAAAAATAACTATTGGGGTGGCTGCAACCAAGATGAAGTCCAATGCCCACAGATGCGCTCCCTTTGAGACGTCTAGATAAAAGGGCAAACCCCACTCCCTTGGGACCCTGGAGGAAGACCATGACTGCGGAATGCTCAGTGAATGTGGAACTTAAAACAAACAGCAGCAAAGGCACCAAGCCGGGTAGGACAGCAGCGGGACGAGTTTCCCAATGTGGGCCCCTCCCCACTCAGGTCCGTGCACTTCATGCATTCACAGTGGTGGCCTCCTGACCTGGACACCTTCTCCTGTGGTCCTAGACTACAGAGCCACCCACGTGCCAGTTTAGCACCCACATCACTTACAAAGAAAGGGAAGGCCACAGCACCCCACGGTGCCTGAACAGTCTGCTCCTGCACATTCAAAATGGCTCCGCGAAGTCATGGTGGAACTTCTGGCAAGCTGTGCACCCAGATGAAAATATCAGGACTCTGGATACATTGGCCACCCCTGCTCAGTAGGGCCTTACCAGAAGTTACCAGCAGCAAAAAAGCTGCAGAGAAAGAGGAAACAGCCGCTGGATGAAGTGCGGATTCTGAGCTAAAAGCTGGAGGGAATGGGCAGTCCAGAGCATGCAAGTGCAGCTAAGCAAACTGCAGACCCAGGGAGGAAAAACTTAAAAAAGACCAGCTCCTGGCTCACAGAGGAGGGAACAGGGGAAAGGGAATCCTCTCCTAGAGGGGAAATAGTCACACATACAGGGTAATCTTTAAAGTTACTTCAAAGGGCTAGCACAAGACACAGGCTCAGAAGGGGCTGAGAAAGTAGGACTGTTGACCTCAGGCTGTCCTAAAGGTATAGTTTAAGGTGGGCCAAGCAATGAAGATGAGCCTTAGCACATAGCCAACCAACACTAAAACCCTTAGGCAACAAGGAAAAAATGAGGTCCAGAGTTAGCACCTCAAAATAATCAAAAGCCCAGACATCAACAAAAGATCCCAACTCTTACAAAGAAACAGGAAAAGATAAACCATCCAAGAGAACAAATTAAAACAACAGAGGAGGCAGAGACACTAGAATAATATCCAAAGGTATTCAGTCAAATCTCCTAAATAAGTTCAATGAGCTCAAGGAAAACATGGGCATAGAACTAAATGGAATCGAGATGATGATGTGAGAACAAAAATCAGAAATAGAACATTTAAAAAGGAATATAACACAACTTTGAGGATGAGACAATAATGGAGATTAAAAATAGGGTACACAGATGGTTCCATCGTAGAATGCTTGCCTTCCATAAGGGAGACCAGACCATGCACCCCCCCAAAAAAGACACAAAGTATATTTAAAAAAATACACAGAGCTATTTTTTCAACAGCAGATTTTGAACAGGTAGAAAGAAGGAATTAGCAAACTAGAGACAGGACAATCAAAATCATACAGTCTGAGAACAGAAAGAGAAAAAAATGAAAAAAAATGTGAGCATAGCCTAAGCAACCTGGGAACACTATGAAGCAGACAAATATACGTATTATGGGAGTGCAAAAGGAGAGGAGAAGGAAAAGAGGGCAGAAAGAACATTTGAGGAAATAATGGTTGAAAGCATCTTAAATCTGACAAAAGATGTAGATATATACCCAAGAAGCCAAGCGAACTTCAAACAGGATAAACCCAAGTAAACTAACCCCAAGACACATAGAATGCCAAACAGAAAGAAAGGATTCTGAAAGCAGAAGCAAGGAAAAGACTTGTCATGTTACAGGGATCCTCAATAAGAGTAAGTATTAATTCTCATCAGAAATCATGGAGGCAAGAAGGCAGTGGTATGACACACTTAAGGTACTAAAGAGAAAAACTGCCAGCTAAGAATTCTATATCTGGCAAAACTTTCCTTCAAAAAGGAAGGAAACTTAAGACATTCATGGGTAAACAAAAACTGAGAGCTGTTTTTACAAAGAGAACTGCCCTACAAGAAGGACTAGCAGAAGTTTAGGAAGGAAAAGGAGAGTAGATGGTAGCTTGGAGCAATACGGAGAATTAAAGATCCCCAATAATGATAATGATGTGGGTAAAAGGAAATCTCAGGGCCAAATCTCAGAGTTCTCGCCTGCCATGCTGGAGACCTGGGTTCAATTTCCGGTGCCTGCCCATGTAAAAAAGTAATCTCAGTAGTGTTGTATCCTCTGTATACAGCTCTACTCCATTTCCTATAAGATATACAATACACTTGAAGTGTAAATAACCATATTTCAATGTTATGGTCAAACTATAAAGAGGTAAGGTGTGACAAAAACAACATAAAGAGAGGGAATAGAAAGGTGCAGGAGCCGACTGTATATGCGATTGAAGTTAAATTGCCATCATTTTGAATTAGTAGATTACAGATTCAGATTGTTGAATACAAGCTCAAAGGTAATTACAAATGAGGCATTTAAAATATATTCAGAAACAAAAATAGGAAGGGATTAAATAATTACATTACAAATGGTCACCCATACCCAAATGAATCAAAGAAGGGACACAAAAGATATGACATACAAGAAACAAAAGACAAAATGGCTAAAGTCTTGCCTCATCAGTAACTACACTGAACATAAATAGATTAAACTCTCCAATCAACAAAAACACAGATTAGCAGAATAGCTTTTTTTTAAGGGCCATTCAATTATATGTTGCTTGCAAGAGACTGACCTTAGATGCAAAGACAGAATTTTTTTTTTTGCATTTTGAAGTGAGCTGGGGTAGCTATGTCAACCCCAGAGTTGAAGTTGAAATGAGCTGGGGTAGCTATGTCAACATCAGATAAATCAGGTTTTAAGTCAAAGTTTGTTACAAGAGATGAAGAAGGATACTATATATTAATAAAAGGGGCAATCCACTAAGGAGATATAACAAATATAAACATGTGTACACCTAATCACAAACTTCAAAATACATGAGGCAAAAACTGACAAAACTGAGGGGAGATACACTTGTACAATAATACAGACTGCTTTCAGCAATGGATAGAACTTCTAGACAGAGGAACAGTAAGAAAATGGAGAACCTGAACACTATAAATGAACTTTAACAGTCATATAGAGCAAACACTACACCCCAAAGTAGCGGAATGAACAATTTTTTAGAGTGCATATGGATCACTCTCAAGGATAGATCACTTGTTAGTTGACAAAACAAGTATCAAATTTTTTAAAAGTTGTAATTATACAAAGTATTTTCTCTGATAGCAACAGAATGAAGCTAGATATCAATAACAGATAGAGAATTAGAAAATCCATAACTATATGGAAGTTAAATATCACACTATTAAACAATGAATGGGGAACTTCCAGGGAAGATGATAAAGTAGGAATCCCAGGACTCAGTGCTTACACCAAAACAACCAGTAATCAGACAAGAACTGACTGAAACAACTATTTTGAAAAGCCAGACACCAGAAGAACACTACAGCACCTAGGGAAGAGCAGGAGAAAGAGGCTAATAAATTATGATAAACAACTGTCAATTGCTCCCTCCACCTGACAGAGAGCATCATCCATCCCCCCACTCTCACAATAGGCCACCTCAGGGTCCAGTCCCTGCCTAGCTGCTGGTAACAAAAGGGAAATAAAAATCCTCTTCCCCAAGAACAAGGGTGGGCACGGTCAACACTGATCATGACTTTTGATTAGCAAACTCTGATCACCTGGGTCCCAACTCTGAAGACAAATATAATTTAAATGTCAGTGGCAGCCATTGTTTCAACTCTACCCAGACAGGGGTGGAGAAGGTCACGATTTAAAGACGCAGTGCTTCCTCAGGGGAAATGTAGCTGAAGGGCTGCATTTCTGGGGAAGACAGGAAATCTCAACTTTGGGGAGCCATCAGAGAAGCTTTTGGAACCCTTCCTGACCCCTCCACAGGGCACCCTGGAGCTGATATGTGCCCTATTCATGGTTCCTGGAATACAGCAAAGGCAGTTTTGAAGGGAAATTTATAGCCCTACATTAAAAAGTAAGAAAGAGCTAAAATCCAAGACATAGCTAAACACCTGGAGGAATGAGAAAGAGAACAGATAACTACTCCCAAAGCAAGAAAAAAGAAAAAACAAAAATTAGAGAAGAAATAAATGCAGTTGAAAACAACAACAACAAGAAATAGAGAGAATCAACAAAACCAAAGGTTAGTTATTTGAGAAGATCAATAAAATCGACAAGTGCTTAGCTAAACTGAGAAAGAAAAAAGAGAACATGCAAATAAATAGAATAAAAAATGTGAAAGGGTACATTACTACTGACTCTATGGAAATAAAAAGGGTGATAAGGGTATTATAACAACTGTACACCAACAAACAAGACAACTTAATGAAATTGAAAATGTTCTAGAAACACACAAACAAACCACACTGACTGCAGAAGAAACAGAAGATCTCAACAAACCAGTCATGAGGAAAGAGATTGAAACAGTCATCAAAAACCTCCCAACAAAGAAAAGACCAGGATGAGATGGCTTCACAGGTGAATTCTACCAATCATTCCAAGAATTAATGCTAATCCTGTTCAAACTCTTCCAGAAAATTGAAAGGGAGGGATCACTACCTAACTCATTCTATGAAGCCAGTATCACCCTACTACCAGAACCAGATAAAGATGCCTACAAGAAAGGAAAACTATAGACCAATCTCTCTAATGAATATAGATGCAAAAATCTTCAATGAAATATTTACAAATCAAATCCAACTGCACATTAAAAGAATTGTTCATCATGACCAATCGAGATTTATCCCACATATGGAAGGCTGGTTCAGCAAGAGAAAGTCAGTCAATGTAATACACCACATGAAGAAATTGAAGGAGAAGAACCACATGACCACCTCAATGACACAGAAAAGGTATTTGAAAAAAAAATCCAGCATCCCTTCAAAAGATAGGAATAGAAGGAAACTTTCTCAAAATGATAAAGGACATATGTGAAAATTCAACAGCTAACATCTTACTCAGTGGGGAAAGACTGAAAGCTTTCCTGTTGAAATTGGGAACAAGACAAGGATGCCCACTGTCACCACTGTTATTCAACATTGTACTGGAAGTTCTTGCCAGAACAATTAGGCAAGAAAAAGATATCCAGATTGGAAGGGAAGAAGTAAAACTTTCCTTATTTGCAGACAATATGATCCTTTATACAGAAAATCCTGAAAAAATCCACAATGAAGCTCCTAGAGTGAATAAATGAATTCAGAAAAGTGGCAGGATACAAGATCAACAGCCAAAACCCAGTAGTGTTTCTGTATACAAGCAATGAACAATCAGGAGAATAAATCAGGAAAAAAATTCTATTTACAATAGCAACTAAAAGAACCAAATATCTAGGAATGAATCTAACTGAGGTTGTGAAGGGACTGCATTCAGAAAATTACAAAGCATCACTAAAAGACATCAAAGAAGGACATTGCATGTTCATGGATTGGAAGACTAAATATTGTTAAGATGTCAATTCTACCCAAATTGATTTACAGATTCAATGTAATCCCAATAAAAATTCTGACGTGTTTTTTAACCGAGTTGGAAAAGCCAATTGCCAAATTTACTTGGAAGGATAGAGGGCTCTGAATATCCAAAAACATCTTGAAAAAAAAATTAATTTGGAGGACTTGTGCTTCCTGAACTTAAAGCATATTACAAAGCTACAGTGATAAAAAGAAAGTTTGGTTCTGGCAAAAAGATAGACATGTGGCCCAGTGGAATTGAATTGAGAGTTCAGGAAAAGACCCTCACATTGATGGTCAATTGATTTTTCACAAGGCTGCCAAGGCCACTCAACAGGGACAGAGTAGTCCCTTCAATAAATTCTGCTGAAAGAACTGGATGTACATATCCAAGAGAATGAAAGAAGACCCTTATCTTACACTTTATACAAAAATTAACTCAAATTGGATAAAAGACTAACTATAAAAGCCAGAACCATAAAACTGCTAGAAGAAAATGTGGGGATGCCTCTTCAAAATCTTGTGGTAGGAGGTGGATTCTTAGACCTTACACCACAGGAAATGAAAGAAAAAATAGATAAATGGGACATCCTCTAAGGTGAATACTTTTGTGCTTCAAAGGACTTTATCAATGGGGTGAAAAGACAGCATACTCAATAGGAGAAAATATTTGGAAAACACATATCCAATTAGAATTTAATATCCAGGATATAGAAAGAGATCTGGCAACTCAATGATAAAAGACAAACCAATTTAAAAATGGGAAAAATACATAAATAAACATTCTTTTCTTAGAGTCTATACAGGTGGGGTAAGATGGCAGTGTAGTGATGTGTGGAATTTAGTTCATCTTCCAGAGCAGCCAGCAAATACCCAGGAACTATATGGAACAACTGTTGGGGGAGCATCAGTGAATGGACATACAGTACACACCAGTCTGGAATGGTGGAATGGCTGAGATCCTGGACAGAACTGTAAGTCTCCCAATCAGGGGAAGCCAGCACCCCTCTTCCATGGGCCCAGGTTCCCTAAGGGGAAAGGAAATTTTACTAGCAGCAAAGAAATAAGCTCAACCAAGCACTAAATGTAGAATTAATTAATAAATTCTGACTGCAGAAAAAAGGACCCAAACACAGATAAACCTGGAGTAAGTACTGAAGGAATCCAGTGTTTTTGCCCAGACAGAGAGGGAATGAGGCTGACAGAAAAAAAAAGGAAAAACCAAAACAAAAAACCCAGAGGCTTTTTGAGTTGGACAGCGCAAAATACTAGAAAAGGGCTGAGCCCCAAGAAAAGGGGGCACATAGAGCCTGAGGACACATAGAGCCATGTATCAACTCTGAAAAGTCTATTTTTACATTTTTTTTTTTTTTTACTTCTTAACAGCTCATTAGATAGAACTGCAAACACTCTCAGGCTTCAACACAGCCCCAGATGAGGGTGGAATTAAAACACGTCTGAAAGACAAAGTAAATAGTCAAGGGAATGGGGACAATTCCCTAAAGGATGTATCTTCCCAAGGAAAAAGGGGGCAGGGCTCAGCTCAAGTGGCAACTCTCCTTCAGGGTATTCAGGCCCCAGGTGTGGAAAAACAGAAGAACCAAAGCCCAGCCCCTACCTCAGACTCTGTCTCAACCACACCACTGGCAGGAAGAGGCCACTGAAGTTAAAGGCACTGCATCACGTTACCCTGGTGGGAAGCCTTGGGCAGACAAGCACCACATGCTGGGGAGGATAGGAAAAGCACAGAATCTAAAGGCTTCATAAGAGAGTCTGGTAACATGCTGGATTTCACCCTTAGGGAAACTTGAAACTGGCTACTCTCTCTTCCTGAAATGTGGGGCTGTCTGGTCTGGGAAAATCTGACTGGGGTTGATCATATCTGAGGAGACTCTCCTCAATAAAAGGTTCCAAATAGGCAGGGCAGGACACTGAAAAACAAGAGCTAACAAATCCTGATCAGGTAAACAGGACTTATGCAAGAGGTCTAAAATAACTTGAACTGAATGCCAAAGAACAGACAATAAACAAAGCCATCCAACATGAAAACCCCAGGCAAAAGAGTAAACTTGGCCTCCAGAATAAACTAATTAAGGAAGTCAAACGCTTAGAAGCCAGCAAAAAATAATGAGTCACACTAGGAGAATTGAAGATCTGGCCCAGGAAAGGAACAAACCAACATTTCAAATGAAATACAGGTGTTGAAATAACTAATTCAGGATGTTCAAACAGATATGCAATATCACATCAAAAATCAAATCAATGAGTTGAGGGAATATAGAGCAAACGACATGAAGAATATAAAGAAAACATTGGCTGAACATATAGTAGAAATTGAAAGTTTGAAAAAAAATCACAGAACTTGTGGGAATGAAAGGCACAATTAAAGAGATAAAAGAAAAACAATGAAGACCTACAACAGTAGATTTGAAGAGGCAGAAGAAAGGATTAGTGAACTAGAGGAAATGACATGTGAAATTCTATACACAAAAGAAAAATAGGGAAAAGATTGGGAAAGTAGTAGTAGGGGTCAGAGAATTGAATGAAGCACATGAATATACATGTTATGGGTGTCCAGGAGAAGAGAGGGGAAAAGGAGCAGAGAGACTAGTGGAAGAAATAATCACAGAAAATTTCCATCTCTTGTGAAAGATATAAAATTACAGATCCAAGAAGCGCAGTGAACCCAAAACAGAATAGATCCCAAAAGACCTACTCCAAGACACTTACTAATGAGAATGCCATATGTCAAGGGCAAAGAGAGGGTTTTGAAAGCAGCAAGAGAAAAGCAATCTGTCACATACAAGGAAAGCTTGATAAGACTGTATGTGGATTTATCAGAAACCATGGAGGCGAGAAGACAGTGGTATAATATATTGAAGATTATGAAAGAGAAAAACTGCCAATGAAGAATTCTATAGCCAGCAAAACTGACCTTCAAAAATGAGTCTAAAATATTTGAAGAGAAACAATCACTGAGAGAATTTGTGACTAAGAGATTGGCTCTACAAGAAATACTAAAGGGAGCACTACAGGCAGATAGGAAAAGATAGGAGAGAGAGGTCTGGAGAAAAATGTAGAAATGAAGACTATAAGTAAAGAAAGAGAATAAAAAAAGATATGACACATAAAATCCAAAGACAAAATGGTAGAAGAAAGTACTGCCTTTACAGAAATAACATTAAATGTTAAAGGATTATGCCATCCTGTCCAAAATGGGAGCAGAAATATACAAATAAGGTATCAGTGGCTGAGAGAATTCAAATAGAGTTGAGAGGCCACACTTGAGGATGCTTCTATGCAAACTTGAGTTAGACCGTGCTACCTATCATAACCTGCCAACCCCCAACCAGGACCATTCCAGCCAATCCTAAAGAACACCTAGAGCAGTATATAAGATTCCACAAGGGTTCCAGGCACTAGTGTAACTTTCCAGAAACCTACAACCTCCAGATGGGCCCAGCACCAGATAAGTCCTAAAACCTAGAGAGGCCCAGCCTCTACAGAACATCAACTAGTTCCATCTCCCTACCTCACATTATTGACAGCCCCTTACAACATGAAAACGTTCAGATGAACATAGCCCAAACACCCCTAAAGAGTGGAAGAAAGATCAAAGGTGATAATGGAATTATACAGAGAAGGTTGGGTTGAACAAATGAGCATGATTGCTGAATCATAATATTGATATTTCTTTTAGTCTCCAATATCTTAGAGCAGCTAGAAGTAAAAGCCTAAACTTCTGGAATTGTAACCCATTTCAAACTCTGAAATCTGTTCTACAACTAATTGTTGCAATGTGCTTTGAAATTTATTACTTTTTAGTATATATGTTATTTTTCACACACACAAAAAAGTTGATTGTGCTGAAAAAAATTATATATCTTCATTCTAGCATCCAGTGTTCTGGAACAGCTGGAAGGAAAAATCTCAGATGATGAAATGATAGCCCATGACAAACTCTGGGATTTGTTTTGTAACTACTTGTTAAAGAATGCTTTGAAAGTTATTTCTGTTTTCTTTCTCTGATTTGTATATATGTTATATTAAGCAATAAAAAAGTTTAAAAAATGTTAATGGATTAAACTTCCCAATCAAGACACAGACTGGCAGAATGGATTAAAAGCAGGACACATCTATATGTTGTCTACAGGAGACTCACTTTAGACCTTAGGACAAAAATAGGTTGAAAGTGAAAAGCTGGGAAAAGATATTTCACACAAACAGCAACCAGAAAAGAGCAGGGGTAGCTGTACTGATATCCAACAAATTAGACTTCATATGTAAAACAATTAAAACAGACAAAGAAGGACACTATTAATAAAAGGAACAATTCAGCAAGAAGACATCACAATCATAAATATTTATGCACCGAGCCAGAGTGCTTCAAAATACATGAGGCAAACACTGGCAACATTGAAGGAGAAACAGACATCTCTACAATAATAGTTGGAGACTTAAATTTCCCACTCTCATCAATGGATACAACATCTATACAGAGGACAAATAAGAAAATGGATTTTGAATAATATGATAAATGGCCTAGACCTAACAGATATTTATAGAACATTGCACCTCACAACAGCAGATACACATTTTTCTCAAGTCCTCATTGATCATTCTCAAGGATAGACTATATGCTGTATCACAGAGCAAGTCTCATTAAATTTTAAAAGATTGAAATTAAACAATACTTCCTCAGATCCTAATGGAATGAAGTTGGAAATTAACAACAGAGAGTGGGCCAGAAACCTCACAAATACATGGAGACGAAAAACACACTCTTAATCAGTGGATCAAGGAAGAAATTATAAGAGAAATCAGTAAATATCTTGAGGCAAATGAAAACAACATATCAAAATTTATAGGATGCAGGAAAGGTAGTACTTCTTATTTAAATTCAGCTATATTAAATAAGAAGAAAAAGCAAAAGTCAAGGAATTAACTGTTCACTTGGAAAAACTATAGAAAGAACAGCAAATAAACCCCAAAGTAAACAAAAGGAAAGAAATAATGAAGATTAGAGCAGAAATACATGAAACTGAGAATATGAAAACAATAGAGAAAATCAACAAAAACAGAAGTTTTTTTGAGAATATCAATAAATTGACAAACCCTTAGCTAGGTTGACAAAAATGAGAGAGACAGAGAGAGAGAGAGAGAGAGGATGGAAATAAATAAAAACAGAAATGGAAGAGTAGACATAACCACTAACTCCACAGAAATAAAGGACGTAATGAGAGGATACTATGAAGAATTAAATGCTAATAAATTAGACAATGTAGATGAAATGGACAACTTCCTAGAAAGGCAAAAACAAACAACATTGACTTGAGAAGAAATAGACAACATCAACAAACCAATCAGAAGTAAAGAGATTGAATCAATCATTAAGAAGCTCGAAAAAAAGAAAAGTCTAGGACCAGATGGCTTCACATGTGAATTCTACCAGCATTCAAGAAAGAATTAGTACCAATTCTGCTCAAACCCTTCAAATAAATTCAAGAGGAGGGAAAGCTACCTAACTCATTCTATGAAGCCAACATCAGCCTAATATCAAAGCCAGTCAAAGATACCATAAGAAAAGAAAATTACAGGCCAATCTCTTTCATGAATATAGATGCAGAAATCCTCAACAAAAGACTTGCAAATTGAATCCAGCAGTACGTTAAAAGAATTATACACCATGACCAAGTGGAATTTATTCCAGGTATGCAAACGTGGTTCAACACAGAAAATCAATTAATGTAATACACATATCAATAAGTCAAAGTGGAAAAACCACATGATCATCTCAGTTGATGCAGAAAAAGCATTTTACAAAATTCAACATCCTTTCTTGATGAAAACTCTTCAAAAGATAGGAATAGAAGGGGGCTTCCTCAACATGATAAAGGCAATATATGAGAAACCCATAGCAAACATCATCCTGGATGGGGAAAGACTGAAAGCTTTCCCTCTAAAATCAGGAACAACTCAAGGAGCCCACTGTCACCACTGCTATTCAACATTGTGCTGGAAGTTCTAGCCAGAGCAATTAGACAAGAAAAAGAAATAAAAGGCATCAGATTGGAAAGGAAGAAATAAAACTCTCACTGTTGCAGATGACATGATACTGTATGTCAAAAATCCTGAGAACTCTACAGCAAAGCTACTAGAGCTAATAAATAAATACAGCAAAGTGGCAGGGTACAAGATCAACACCCAAACATCAGTACTGTATATATACCCTAGTAATGAGTGATCTGAGGAGGAAATCAAGGAAGAAATCCATTTTCAATAGCAACCAAAAGAATAAAATACGTAAGAATAGATTTAACTAAGGACACAAAAGACCTATACATAGAAAACTACAAGCAATTGCTGAAAAAAAAAATCATGGAAGACAAATAAATGGAAGGGCATACCATCTTCATGAATTGGTAGACTAAATATAGTTAAGATGTCAATTCTACCTAAACTGATTTATAGATTCAATGCAATACCAATTAAAATCCCAATAACTTACTTTACAGAAATAGAAGAACCAATAATCAAATTTATTTGGAAGGTCAGGGTACCCTGAATAGCTAAAAATATCTTGAGAAAGAAAACTTAAGTGGGAGGTCTCACACTACCCAACAGTAAAGCCTATTACAAAGCTACAGTGGTCAAAACAGCATGGTACTGTCATAAAGATAGATATACTGATCAATGGAATCAAACTGAGTGTTCAGAAATAGACCCACTAGTCTATGGGCAATTAATCTTATTTTTTGTATATCTCCTTATATATATATATTTCTATATCTACACAGACATACACACACACAGAGGCTGGTATATGATATGAATATCATAGGGAATTTTATTCACAAAAATTTTTTTTGGGGGGGTACATGGGTCAGGAATCCAACCCAGGTCTCCCACACAGCAGGCAAAAATTCTACCACTTAACTGTCCATGCACCCTATGACAATGGATCTTTGATAAGATGGTCAAGCCAACCCAACTAGGACAGAGTAGTCTCTTCAATAAATGGTGCTTGGAGAGCTGGATATCCATATGCAAAAGAATGAAAAAGGATCCATATCTCACACCCTATGAAAAATTAACTCAAAAAGGATTAGAGACCTAAACATTAGAGCTAAGACCATAAAATTTTTAGAAGACAATGTAGGGAAATATCAAATGTATCTTGTGATAGGAGATGGTTTCTTAGCATGAGCAATGAAAAAAAGAAATAGATAAAATGGGATCTCCTTAAAATTAAATGCTTTTGTGCATCAAAGAACTTTATCAGGAAAGTAAAAAAGGCAGCCTATGCAACGGGAGACAGTATTTGGAAATCACATACCAGATAAGTATTTAATATCTAGAATATATAAAGAGAGTCTACAACTCAATAAGAAAAAGACAAACAACCCAATTAATAGGCAAAAGACATGAAGACACTTTTCAGAAGAGGAAAAACAATTGACTAAAAGGCACATGAAAAGATACTCAACTCCACTGGCTATTAAGTTTTGCAAATCAAAACTTCAGTGAGATATCATTTCAGATCCACTAGAATGGCCATTATATATATAAGAAAACAATAAGTGCTGGAGGGGATATGGGGAAAGAGGCACACTTACGCACTGTTGGTGGGAATGTAAAATGGTACAACCACTCTGGAAGGCAGTCTGGCGGTTCCTCAGGAAGCTAAGTATAGCACTGCCGTATGATCCAGCAATCCCATTACTAGGTATCTATTCTGAGGAACTGAAGGCAAGGACACAAATGGACAATTGCACACCAATGTTTATAGCAGCATTATTTAAGATTGCCAAGAGGTGGAAACAACCCTAATGTCCCTCAATGGACAACTGGCTGAACAAGCTGTGGTATATACATACAGTGGAATATTATGCAGCTGTAAGACAGAATGAAGGTCATGAAGCATGTAACAATGTAGATGAACCTTGAGGACATTATGCTGAGTAAATTTAGCCAGAAACAAAAGACGAGTATTGTATGGTTTCACTAACACGAACTAACATTAATGAGTGAACTTTAAGAATTAAAATTAAGGACACAGGTTATCAGGAGATAGAAAGAGGGTAGAGATTGGGCATTTCAGGTTGAAGGACAGATTATAAAGATTCAGAAATGGATAGCACAATACTATCTTATGATTGCACAATAATATAAGTGCAGTAATATATAAAACACTGAATGAAGCTGAATGTGAGTATGGTTGAGGAAGAAGGGCTGGGGCGGGGGGGATGCATGACACCAGAAGGAAAGATAGAGGATAAAGACTGAGATGGTATAACTTAGGAATGCCTAGAGTGGACAATGATGGTGATTAAATGTACAAACATAAGAATGTTCTTGCATGAGGGAAAACAAATGGCTGTCAGCATTGCAAGGAGTTGAAAATGGGATAGTATACAGGACAAAATACAATCAATAAAAGCTAGGGTCTATAGTCAACAGTAACATTGTAATATGCTTCTGATGAATGTAACAAAGACATTATGCCAAAAGTAAATGTCAACAATCAGAGGAGGTTCGGGGGGGAGGAGGGATTCTTTGTGGAAGAAAAGAAAATGTCTTCACATCGACTGTGGTGGTGAAGGCACGGTTATACGATTATACCAGGAACATTCATTTTTTTACTTAGGCTGGGTTGTACAAAGTGTGAATAAAACTGTCTAAGATATGAACAGAGAAAAACAAATGCTAGAGAAAATGTGGAGAAAGTGATGTGCCTGTTCACTGGAGGGAACTGTTACTTCTAAATTCTGAGATATTGAGCTATTTGTGTAAACCTGGTTGTTCTCTGAAGACTCAGGTATTTGTATGACACCTGAGATGCACAGTTAGAGCTCTGAAGCTATGAAAGTCAGCATTACCCCATAGAGCAACTGTTTAAAAAGTTGAAAAAGTGATCAGACTTCTACTAGAGATATGAATGAAGCTGATTTGGATAGAATACAGGGTAAAGGATGCTATAGTCTGTACTTTAAAACTTCAGCATCTGTGTGTGACCAAAGGAAGAAATGTGTATTTGGTGCAAAATTTATATTTTGGGTAATACATTATGTAATTTAACCTGTATGGTCAGTTTAGTTGAACATCATAATTACATGGAATCTTGAATAGGGCAGAAGCTCTTGTTGGTTTGTCCAGGTTAGTGTGATGCCCTGATACATCCCAGAGTAATTTGGGCAAAGAATAGAAAAAAGTATTTCCAAAGTCTCCTTGGGGGACTGGGGAGAAAGGAGGAAATAGTAAACTTCACTACCTGGAGAATTCCTGATAGTCTCACAGTGGGAACAACCAATTCCATAGGCTGAGCCCTTGTTCTTAGGGTCTGCCCATATGAAACTTATTCCTGCAAAGGAGAACCTAAGCTTACTTATAATTATGCTAAAGAGTCACCCCCAGAGAACCTCTGTTGTTGCTCAGATGTGGCCTCTCTCTCTAAGCCAACTCTGCAGGTGAACTCACTGCCCTCCCCTATGTAGGACATGACTCCCAGAGGTGTCAATCTCCCTGGCAATATGGGACAGGACTCCTGGGGGATGAGCCAGGGCCCAGCATCATGCGACTGAGAAAGCCTTCTTGACCAAAAGAGGGAAGAGAGAAATGAGACAAAAAAAATTTCAGTGTCAGAGATTTCAAAGAGAGTTGAAAAGTTATCCTGGAAGATTATTCTTATACGTTATATCAATATCCTGTTTTGGTTTATGAAGCATTGGAGTAGCTAGAGGGAAGTGCCTGAAACTGCTGAGCTGTGTTCCAGTAGCCTTGATTCTTGAGGATGATTGTACAACTATAGCTTTTACACTGTGACCATGTGATTGTGAAAACCTTGGGTCTGATGCTCCCTTTATTCAGGGTATGGACAGATGAGTAAACAAAGACAAAAAATAAATAAATAATGGCAGGGGGATAAGGGGTAAAAAAAATTGGGGGTAGATTGAAATACTAGTGGTCAGTAAGAAGGAAAGGTAAGGAATATGGGATGTATGGGTCTTTTCTTTTTTCTTTTTATTTCTTTTTTGGAGTGATGCAGAGGTTTTAAAAATGATCATGGTGATGAATCCACAACTATGTGATGTCATCGTGAGCCACTGATTATGTCCCATGTATGGACCATATGTGTGTGAAGGTTTCTCAATAAAAATGTTTTTTTAAAAAGAAGATGTACAAATGACTAAGAACACATGAAAAGATGTTCAACATTACTAGCTTGTAGGGAAATGAAAATCAAAACCACATGAGATGTCATTTCACACCTATTGGAATGTCCACTATTAAAAAAAAAAGACAGAAAACTGCAAGTGTGGGAGAGGATGTGGAGAAGCAGGCACACTTATCCATGGCTGGTGGGAATGTAGAATGGTGAGGCCACTGTGGAAGGCAGTTCAGAGTTTAACAGGAAGCTAAGGATAGAACTACCATATGATCCAGCAACCCTACTACTAGATGTACTCAAAAGAGCAAAGAGACATCTGGACACCAATTTTCATAGCAGCATTATTTACAATTGCCAAAAAATGGAAGCACAGGTGTCCATCAACCAATAAATGTATAGGCAAAATGTGGTTTATACATATGATAGAACATTATTCATCTGTAAAAAAAAAAATGAAGTCATGATGCATCTGATTACATGGATGATCCTTGAGGACATTTTGTTGAATGAAATAAGGCAGACACAAAAGGATAGATATTGTATGACCTCAATAATATGGATTAACTATAACTAGCAAACTCGGGGTGTTGAGATCTACAACAGAGGTCACCAGAAGGTAGAATAAGGGCAGAGGATGGGGAGTTAATGCTTAATTTGGGCAGAATATGTAGCAAGGTTGATTGCAGGTGTTTGAAAATGGATGGAGGTGATGGGAGTACATTACAGCGAATGTAGCTAAGTGAAGAATTGTGGGTGTGACTGTGGTTAAGGGAAATTTTAGGGTCATGTATGTCACTAGGAGGAAAGTCAGAGGATGAAGCCTGGGACTGTATTATACAGCAAACCCTCTTCAGGGTGAAAATGTTCTAGAACTGATGATGGTGATGAAGGACAACTCTATGAATACACTGGAAGACATGGACGGTACACGTTAGATGGATTGTATGACATGTTAATTTATGTCCGTAAAACTGCTTTTAAAATTATCTTTAAAATGCTCACAGACAGGAAAGCTAAGGACTTCCAAAGATTGTCAGTCGATCAGAAGACACCGACCACAGGAGTGAGCAAGCCATCTAGCCTCTGAAACTGTAAACCAATAAATTCCTGTTGTTAAACAAAAACAAAAAATGCTCACAGAGGTGAAGAAGAGTAGAGAGAAAGAACCAAAAGATGTCAGGAAAACAGTGAATGAACAATATGACAGTCTAAGTAAAGAGATAGAAATTTTAAAAAGGAACCAAGTAGAACTAATGCAGTTAAAAACCTCAATATTGAAATGAAAAATGCCCAGGAGGGTTTCAAGAGCTTTTGAAGCTGGCAGAAGAGTCAGTGAATTTAAAGACAAGAAACTTGAAATGAGTTAGGCTAAGGAGCTGAAAGAAAAAAGATTTTTTTTTCATCCTAGAGTAATGAAAATGTTCAAAAATTGATTGTGGTGATGAATGCACAAGGATGTGATGATATTATGACCCATTGATTGTATACTGTGGATGGATTGTATGGTGTGTGAATATATTTCAGTAAAAGTACATTAAAGGGAAGAAATACTAAAAAATTTTAAAAATAAAAAAAGGGGAAGGAATACTTATCACTAGAGGGTGTATCTAGTTTCTCTCTGTTTTCCTCTCCTTCTTCCCCTCTTTTGGCAGGCTTAGTTTGAACGAGAGAGTGAAATCTTTCTGGTTTGCATCAAATATTTCCCAATGCTTGGAAAATACTAAGGTTACCAGGGACCCTTCTTTTTTGGGTAAACCAAGAGTTTGCATACCACACATTTTAGAAAGGAAAATCAAGAACTCATCTTCTTGCCTGTCACATCCTCCATGTCATGAATCCATGCATTATAAATATCCCTCCTGGAAGAAGCCATGTATTTTTATGTATCATGGGCATCTCAGAGCTCCCATTAAACTGCTGGACACACACACATAAAGCCAAAAATAGCTTAAGACAGCTCTGGGACACCATAAAGCATACCAATATATGCATTATGGGAGTCCCAGAAGAAGTAGAGAGAGAAAAAGGGGCAGAAAGGATAATTAAAGGGATAATGACAGGGAACTTAGCAAAAGAAGTGAAATATGCACATCCAAGAAGCTAAGAGAACACCAAACAGGATAAACATGAAGAAAAATACATTCCATCATATGGTTACAAATGCAAAGGATAAGGAGAGAGTTTTAAAAGGCACAAGAAAAAGCAATGTGTTATATGAAAGGAAGTCCAAATGAGATTAAGTTCCATTTTCTCATCAGAAACCACTGAGGCAAGAAGGAAGTGTGTTGGAAAATTAAAGTGCTGAAGGAAAACAATTGCCAACCAAGAATTTTATACCTAGTGAGATTATCTTTCAAAAATAAGGGCAGCTCCCACTTCCCACCTTTGGGAGGACACACCAGTGCTCATGGTCTGAGGAATCTATGCCCGGCCCTCAAGGATGCCGCCAGTGCCCTGTTAGCACTTTTGGAGTTCTGGGCAGCAACTGTGAGCATGCCAGGGCACACCGTGTGGGGCTGCTCAGGTCTCCAGGATGCCTCCTTTCAGGGCCGTGCCACCTGTGCAGCCAGATTGTGGAGGACAGCCCACTGCAGGCCTCTCTGAGCATGAAATTTTCCTTGCTGCTGCTTAACTTACAGGAGTACTACTTTAAACAGCACATAGCTACTCATATTCAACCTGAAGGCAATCAGAATGAAAGGTTTGGGAATCCAGATGTAACCAGAAGAACACCAGTGCCTCCAGGTTTGATCACCTTTTCCCTGGTTCCAATGGAGTTGCAATAGAAGGAAGCACCTGAATGTAGCATCACCTCCAGTTTCGACTTGGGGGCCCTTGCATAAGTGCTGCAGTAGCACCACCTCAAACAATCCTCAGGTCCATCACTAGGCTGACATTCCATCAGGCCCCAGAAGCTGTAGCTGACTACATCTGCAATCAACTAAGGCATGCCTCCCACAACAGAGATAATCTAATCAGTTGAAGACTTTTTTTTTTTTGAAGGAAGAAGGGAGACTTCCCCACAGCTTCTTCAGCCATCAGGCCTCTCCTGTGGTCTTTGTGAAGACCCTTCATCAGAGCTGAAAGATCAAATGATGCATGGATAGACAGGATGGTGGCTGTGCCACAGCATTCAAGACCTTCTGAGTTGTTGACATTACAACAGCAAAAATTAGGACCAGGAAATACAACTAATATTTTTGTACAATGACCCTTACTCAGTCTCCTTTTGGTCAGGACCAAATTATTGGAAAAGCTATGACAGGCTGGTTTGACCCACTATGAGGAAAAATCTGACATGGTCTTTAAAATTTTACAGAGGGAACTCAGGTAAAAAGCGATGTCAGCCAGTACACCTTAACCATCTTATATTGTCAGGAAAATATTTAGAGCAATTCTATTGCACAACCACATTTCGGCAAGAAGAATGAAAGATGGCTGCCCCCACAAGATTAGATCAGGTAAAGATACAGCTATTTTGGGTTATACATCAGCTTTAAACTGGCAGATTCCACTCTCTGGCTCCCAAAAAGACATGTTCCTTCCACATGCAAAATGCATTCATTCCATCACAAAAGGTTTAAAACATTTCAGTAACAATACAAATGCAATACAAAGTCAGAAACACTAAAAAAGCTCATCCAAGTCAATTAAAGGCATGGTCTGCCCTAAGGCCAAAAATTCTCCTCTGGCTGTTGACCTATGAAATTCAGAAAAAGTTATCTGCTGCCAATATACAAAGGATGGACAGTCATAAGATACATGCTTTCATTGCCATAAAGGGAAATTGAAAAGAAAGACAGGGGTCACTGGATCAAAACTGTTCTGAAAAAAACAGCAGAGCACCCTCCACTGGATTTCAAAGTCTGAGAATCATTTATCATCTGGGCTTTAGAAAACAGCAATCCCACCCTTTCCAAGGGCCTATGCAATGGCCCTGATCTCTTCAAATGTTGGGGTGATTATTGCAACATTGGGGCACATTCGGGGGACTGGCCTTCTCTTGGCTATACCCTCTCCAGCACTGAGGCAGCATCAGAATCTCTGCCATCTGCTGGGCACATGCTCATCACATCTAGAAAAACAGGTTGGCAGCCAAGCCCCCTCCAAGCCCCTCTACAAGGCCTGGGGCAGTGACACTCTTCTAAGCAATGAAGTGGAAGCCCCACTCTGCTTCCAGGGAAAACTAACCCTCTCCATGTGTATGAATGGGTCAGCTTTCCTGGCCTGACATTTCTTGGCTCCAGACTTTAGCTTCCATGGTTCTGCATCAAAATAATTTTTCCCTCCAATTGTCCCCTCTCTGTCCCTTTTTAGTCCAGACTGACAGTGGTTCAATTTATACCGATCCCACAATAAATTTGTTGATTTCCCATAAAGGAACAGGGATCAAAGCCATCCGATAATAGGACATTCCAAAAGTTCTTTCTGGATAACTCCATTTCCAATCCTGACATTTCCTGTAATGGCTGACCTTTCCATGATTGATTAACTCTTCACCTAGGGCCCTATTCACTGGGGTCTCACCTTCTGGAAGCCCAGAATTTTCCAGACCATCAATTTCAGTTTTCTTTGTGCTCAAGAGTTCGGTTATCAACTTATCTCTTTCCTGTCACATTTCATTATAATCTGCAAGGAGCAGTCAGGCAGCATTTTCCACATTTTGATTGGAAACCTCTGCAACTAAGTATCAAAGGTCATCACCTTCAGATTCTGCCTTCCATTCACAAAGATCACATTCCTTTCAGTTTAACATGACACATTCATCACTTCTGTCTGAACCCTCATCAGCTATCTGTAGAGTCCACATTTCTATCAATAGTCTCTTCAAAGCATTCGAGGCCTTCTCTGTCAACATCCTCACAACTGTTCCATGATATTCCCGTTATCCATTAATAAAGTCATTCCAACATGTTTGGTATTTGTAAACTGCAGCACCCCACTTCTCTGGCTCCAAAATCTGTTTTGGTTTGTGTTCTAGTTTTCTAGCTGCCAGAATGCAACACACCAGAGAGGGACTGACTTTTAATGAAAGGGGATTTATTTCATTGGTTCTTCAGAGGAAAGGCAGCTAACTTTCAATACAAGAACACTTTCATACATGGTAAGGCACAGGATGGTCTCTGCTGGCCTTCTCTCCAGGCCTCTGGGTTCCAACAACTTTCCCCAGGGTGATTTCTTTCTGTATCTCCAAAGGCCTGGGCTGAGCTGCAAGTGCTGAGATGAGATATGCTGAGCTGCTTGGCTGTGCTATGTTGCGCTCTCTCATTTAAGCACCAGCCAATTAAATCAAACATCATTCATTGCACCAGGCACACCTCCTAGCCAACTGCAGATGTAATCAGCAACAGATGAGGTTCACATGCCATTGGCTCATGTCCACAGTAACAGAACTAAGCACCTTCACCTAGCCAAGTTGACACTTGAATCTAACTACCATAGTTTGTAAAGCTAGCAGAATGCAATATACCAGAAATGGAATGGCTTTTAGAAAGGGAACTTACTGTGTTGCAAATTTATAGTTCTAAGGCCATAAAAATGTTCAAACTAAGACATCCAGGAAAAGTTACCTTGACTCAAAAAAGGCCGATGTGTCCAGAACACCTCTCACCTGGGAAAGCTTGTAGTTGGTGTCTGCTAGTCCTTTGGCCTCTGGTTTCAAACAACTTCCTCAGTGGAGTTTTACTTCTCCATCTCCAAACCTCTGGGTTTCATGTTTGCTCTGTCACTTCTGTTCTCTAAGTATCTAAGATTCCTCCAAAATATTTTTGGAGTCTTTTAAAGGACTCCAGTAAACTATACATGACCTATCTTGAATTGGCAGAATCACATATCCATCTACTCAAAAGGCCACATCTCCATGGAGGTAATCTAATCAAAAGGGTTTCAGCCCTACAATGTTGAATCATGATTAAAGAAATATGACTGCCCCCAAATGACTGGATCAGGAAAAATACATGGCTTTTTGGGGGCATATAACAGCTTTAAACTGGCCCAAATGAGAAGGCCCATGGCAGTGTCTCCTGGCCCTTTTCTCTCCTGGTCTTCACTTCTTTCAGCTTCTCATCCCATAGGCCTGCTCTCTGAGCTTCTATGAGCCCCACGTAGCTTCTTTGGGACAAACTTTGAATTTCATGTCTTACCTTAGCATTTCCAAATATCTATGTCTTGGTTTCATTTCTCTTCTCTTCATGTTGGTTCTGCGAGCATCTCCCAATGTCTGTGTCTCAGCATCTGATTTCTGTGTCAGATCTTTTAAGGACTCCAGTAAACTAATTAAGGACCACCTTGAATGGATGGGATCACAATTCCATGGAAATAATCTAATCAAAAGGTCACAAACACAATTGGTTGGGTCATATCTCCATGAAAGAATCTAATCAAAAGACCCCACCCTACAATACATCTACCCCCAAAAGAATGAATTAGGATTAAAAGAGCATGGCTTTTCAGAGCTCTATGACAGTTTCAGACAGGAACAGGGTGGTATCACAGTTCCTATATATTCACATATCATTTCACAATGTCAAAGACTTTCAACCTTGGATGCAATCTTTGTGTCCCATCCCCCACTCCAACCCCTTCTGGTGTTTGAGTGTACTTTTACAGATCATCCAAACCAAGGAATTAAACCTTAAGTTGAAAAAAAATGTGTAGAATATTGCCTCAGCAGAATGAATTTTGCATAAAGGATTATCTAAATACAAATAAACAAGACCCACTATCCTGCAAGGAAATACTCTGCAAGGCAAATCAATGGAGTCTTTCCTCGTAGAGTTGAGGACTTCTAGGTGAGACAAAGCCATGTAAAAAAGCAGCCACACTACAAGGCAATGAATACAAATGCTTCATGAGAAAGGCAAACAAAGCATCATGGACACATACTCAGTAAGTAAAACGTTTTCTATCTGGTCATAATTCCATGTTTACCAAGAGTGGGATAAAATGATTTGATCTTGGTATGGTCCCTGGAATTTTTACTGGTGTTCCTGTCATGCATGTAAAGTGTGGGGGTGTGAAATGAAAAATGGGTTAGCTTATCCACATGCTCCAGGATGAGTTACGGAAAGAGAGCTTAATTATCTTTCTAATTAAACCTGATTGGAAGAAAGCAAGAATGAATATTATCAAGAAATTACTCCCTATGTTAGAATTATGAAACTAATTGGATTTTTCTCTGCATAGGGTGATTCCTTTGTCATGTTTTTTTTTTTCAATATAATGGTGTTTTCTGACCACTGGTGCTTTCCAGAGCCCTCCTTGATAAGGTAGTACATGAAAATAAAACATAAAAAATCTCTAAAGATTAATTTTTCCAATTTCTCTGTTTTTCTCTTTTTCTTTTGGAGGGCTTAGTTAGAATGAGATAGTGAAATCTTTCCATTTGGTATCTGATATTTTTCAATCCTTGGAAAATACTAAGGGCACCAAAGACCTACCTGTTTGGGGTAAATAAAGAGTCTCCATAACACACATTTTACAAAAGAATAGACCGGAACCATTTCCTGCCTGTCATGCCCTCCATGTCAATAAAATATTTATTGTAAATACCTCATCAGGGGGATGGTATTTATTTTTATGTATCACAGACAACTCAACGCTCCCATTAAAGTATTTGGACAAAGTTAAAAAAAAAAAAAAAAGAATGAGGACACCTGACTCGGGATGAGCAGGGACTGAGCATCATGGGATTGAGAAAGACTTCTTGACCAAAAAGGGGAAGAGAAAAATGAGACAATAAAGTTTCAATGGCTGAGAGATTTCAAACAGAGTCGAGAGGTTATCCTGGAGGCTATTCTTATGCATTATATAGATACTCCTCTTTAGTCTATGGTTTAGCTTAGTTTATGGCTGGAAGGAAGTACCTGCAACTGTTGAGCTGTGTTCTAGTAGCCTTGATTCTTGAAGATGACTGTATAACTGTATAGCTTTTACAGTGTGACTGTGTGATTGTGAAAACCTTGTGTCTGATGCACCTTTTACCCAGGATATGGACAGATGAGAAAAAAATAATAATAGTAAAGATAAAAATAAAGAAATAATAGAGGGAGATAAAGGGTAAAAATTGGGTTGATTGAAATACTGTGAGTCAGTATATGAGAGGAAATGGTAAGGCATATGGGATATATGAGTTCTTTTTTTTGTCTTTTTATTTCTTTTTCTGGAATGATGCAAATGCTCTAAAAATGATCATGGTGATGAATACTCAACTATGTGATGATATTGTGAGCCACTGATTGTATAATAGGTTGAACTGTGTGTGTGTGGCTATTTCTCTATAAAAATATATTTTTTAATGTGGGAAAGATTAAGACATTCCCAGATAAACAAAAGCTGAACGAGTTCATCACCATTAGACCTTCCCCATGAGCAATGCTAAAGAGAGTTCTCTAGTAGACTGAAATGAAGGGGCACTAGATAGTGGTTCAAAGCAACATGGAGAAATAAAGGCCTTTGGTAAAGGTAACCATATGGGTAATTATAAATGCTAGTATTATTGTATTGTTTGGTGTGTAATTCCACTTCTTTCTTTCCTAAAGGTGCTGAAATACAAGTGCATAAAAAGTAATAATAAATCTAGGTTTTTAGACACACAAAGATATAGGTGGTAATATGTACCAAAAAAAGGGTCAGGGGACAGAGGCATATAGAAAAAGTATAGGTGCATGTTATTGATGTTAAGTAGGTATCAAACAAAATATAATTGTTATATATATAATATATCTAGGATTTAAATTTTAACCCCATGTTAACCACAAAGAAAACACATGAAAAATACATCCAGATAGAAATGAGAAGGCACTCAACATGGTATAACACAAGAAAGCAAATAAATATAAAAGTAGACTTTAATGGAAGTGAAGGACAAAAAAGGTGTAAGACTTAGAAAGGCTAAATAGTAAAATGGCAGAAGAAATTCCTGTCTTATCAGTAGTGACTTTAAATGTAAATGGATTGAACTCTCCAGTCAAAAAGTAGAGATTGGCAGAATGGATAAGAAAGCAGGACCCATCTATATGCTGTCTGAAAGAGTCAAAGACAAAAAAAGGTGGAGGTGAAAGGATGGAAAAAATATACCATGTAAGTAGTAACCAAAAGAGAGCTGGGGTATCTTTGTCTCTCTTTAACCAAGACTAATACTGGGTAAAATAGACTTTAGGTAAAAAAACAATTAGGAGAAACAAAGATCAAAGTGTCATTGCATACTATAAAGGGAACTATTCAAAAGTAAATGTATATACATATACACCTAAAAGTAGAGTGCCAAAACATATGAAGCAAATAATGATAAATTTGAAGGGAGAAATTGATGGCTCTACATCAGTAGCAGAAGACTCTAACACACCACTGTCAACAACGATTAGATTACCTGGTCAGAAAATCAATAAGGAAGTACAGAACTTTAATGATACACTAAACCAATTAGATCTAACAGATATACATAGAATACTGCACCAAAAAAAAAAACAGAATACAAGTTCTTCTTAAGTGCACATGAATCATTCCACAGGATAGACCACATGTTAGCTCACAAAAAAGTCTCAGTAAATTAAAAAATATTGAAATCATACTATGTACATTCTCCACATATGGAGTGAAGCTAGAAATTAATAACACAAGGAGAAAGGAAAAATTCACAAACATATGGCAATTAAACAACATACCCTTAAACAACCAATAGGTTAAAAGGGAAATCAAAAGTGAAATTAGGAAATACCTTGGGGCAAATGAAAATGAAAGTACAACATATCAAAACATATGGGTTACAGTGGGTTACAGTGAAGGCAGTGCTGACAGAAAAATTTATACCTCTAAATGCATACGTTAAAAAAGAAGAAAGATTTCAAATCAGAGGCCTAACTCAAAATTAGAAGAACTAGAAAAAGAAAGCAAGTTAAACACACAAGGAGCAGAAGGAAGGAAATAAGGATTAGAGCAGAGATCAGTGAAATAGAAAAAAAAGGAGAGAGAGTCAACAAAACCAAAAGTTGTTTTTCTTGAGAATATCAATAAAACTGATAAGCCAGTAGCTAGACTGACAAAGAAAAAGAGAGGAGACAAATAATGAAAATCAGAAATGAGAAGAGGGATGTTACTAATGATCTTGCTGAAATAGAAAGAACTATAAGAGACTATGAACAACTGGACGCCAATAAATTAGATAACCTAGATGAAATGGACAATTCCTAGAAACACACAATTACCTACACTAACTCAAGAAGAAATAGACTATCTCAACAAACAAATTACTAATAAAGAGATTGAACCAGTAATAAAAAATCTCCCAACAAAGAATTGCCCAGGACCAGATGGCTTCTCAGGAAATTCCACCAAATTTTCTAGGTATGCTTAACACCAGTTCTGATCAAACTCTTCCAGAAAAACCGAAGAGGAAGGAACACTCCCTAACTCATTCTGTGAGGCCAAAGTCACCCTCATACCAAAGCCAGATAAAGATACCACAAGAAAAGAAAACCACAGAACAATATGTCTTATGTACACAGATGCAAAAATTCCCCAACAAAATATTAGCAAACCAAATCCAACAGTCTTTGAAAAGAACTATATGCACCATGATCAAGTGGACTTTATACCTGTTATGCAAGGTTGGCTCAATGTAAGAAAATCAATTAGAGTAGTACACCACATTAAGAGAAAATGGAAATAAAACACATGATCATCTCAATCAATACAGAAAAGGTATTTGATAAAATGCAGCACCTTTCTTGATAAAAACACTTTGAAGGAAAAAAACCAAAGGAAACTTACCTCAACATGATAAATGGCATATATGAAAAGCCCACAGCTAACATCCTACTTAATGGTAAAAGACGTCAGTCTTTTTAGATATCCTGTAAGATCAGCAACAAGACAAGGATGCCTATTGTCACCACTGTTATTCAATATTGTACTGGAAGTTCTTGCCAAAATTAGTCAAGAAAAAGAAATAAAAGGCATCCAAATGGGAAAGGAAGAAATAAAACTTTTCCTATGTGCAAATAATATGATCCTATATACAGAGAATCCTGAAAAATCCACAGTGAAGCTCCTAGAGCTAATAAATGTATTCATCAAAGTGGTGGGGTACAAAATCTCACCCACAAATCAATAGTGTTTCTATATATAAGCAATGAGCAATCAGAAGAAATCTGGGGAAAATCCATTTGCAATAGATTATCATAGAAAAGAATCAAATATCTAGGGGAAAAAATCTAGCCAAGGATGCAAAGGACCTGTACTCAGAAAACTACAAACATTACTAAAAGAAATCAGAGAAATCCTAAATAAATGGAAGAACATTCCATGTTCAGGGACTGAAAGAAAAAATATCCTTAAGATATCAATACCACCCAAAGCAATTTGTATATTCAATGCAATCACAGTCAAAATTCCAAAAGGCCCATTTGTGGAAAAGGAAAAGCCAATTTTATATGGAAGGGTAAGGGCTCCCAAATAGCTAAAACCATCTTGAAAATGAATGAAGTTGGAGAACTCACAAATCCCCATTTTAAAACTTACTGCAAAACTCCAGTAATCAAAACAGCATTGCATTGGCCTAATGACAGGCATATAGACCAACGGATTAGAATCGAGAGCTCAGATTCTATTCTGGTAAAGACTACTCAGTTGGGAAAGAATAGTTTCTTAAACAAATGGAGCTGGGAAAACTGGATCTCTATTTGCAAGGGAAAAAAAGGAAGGTCCCTACCTCACACAATATAGAAAAATCAACTCAAAAAATGGATCAAAGACCTAAATATAAGAGTCAGACTATCAACATTTTAAAGGAAAACATAGGGAAGCATCTTCAGGACCTTGTATTAGGCAATGGTTTTTTATACTTTACACCAAAAGCACAAGCAATGAAAGAAAAAAATAAATAGGGGGGCGGGCCGCGGTGGCTCAGCGGGCAAAGTGCTTGCCTGCTATGCCGGAGGACCTCGGTTCGATTCCCGGCCCCAGCCCATGTAACAAAAACGGAGAAACAGAACACAATAAAACAAGAAAATGTTTCCCTTTCTTCCTTCCTTCCTTCCTTCTATCCTTCCTTCCTTCTCTCTGTCTTTCCTTTAAAAAAAAAAAAATAAATAAATAAATAAATAAATAAATAAATAGGACTTCATCAGAATTAAAAACTTGTTTTATGTATGATAGTTCTGCAAACCCACCATTTCTCTAATAAAGGAAAACAAACAAAAATCAGTGGGTCAAGAAGAAATCACAGGGAAAATCAGGATTTATCTTGAGATGAATGAAAAGGAGAACACAACATATAAAAACTTCTGGAATATAGTAGAGCCAGTTCTCAAAGGAAATTTATAGGTATGAGTGCCTATATTTAAAAAGAAGAAAGATCTCAAGGCAAAAACCTAACTACTTATCTGGAGGAACTATAAAAAAAAAGAGCACAGCCTGCAGTAAGGATGGGGTGTGTATTATTTGTATAACTGTTCTATAAGATTTAAAGTTATTTCAAAATACAAAATAAAAAAATGAAAGAAGGCATTACTTTGTGAACTGGTGTACAAATCTCATTAGTGTGCCAGTTTGAAAGTATTATGTACCCCAGGAAAGCCATGTTTTAATTCTGATCCAATCTTGCGAAGACAGCTGTTTCTTTTAATCCTGATTCCATATATAGGTTGGATTATCTTTAGACATGTGGCACACCCAATTGTGGGTGTGCCCTTTGATTAGATGGAGATGTGACTCCACCCATTCCAGGTGGGTCTTGACTAGTTTACTGGAGTCCTTTAAAAGAGCAGACATCTTGGAGAGAGCCAGAAATGACAGAAGCCTCAGAGCCAACAAAAGGAGAGAGTTGACAGAAACTTAAGAGCAGAGTTGACATAGATGCTGACATTTGGAGAACAAAGACACAGATGTTTGGAGATGCTTGGACCCTAGCAGACGTTGCCATAAGATGTTAAGCAAGCCAGAACTTGAGACAGTCAACAGAAGCTAAAAAATGAAACCCAGCCCCAGAGAAGCCAAGTGAGGAACCCCACAGGACCAGAGACTGAAAGAAACAGAGTCCAGGAGCAACGGACCAGCAAGGAACCAGCATGCCTTCCCAGCTGACAGAGGTTCCAGATGCATCAGCCTGTTTTGAATTATGGTATCCTTCCCTGGATGCCTTAGTTTGGACATTTCCATAGACTCAGAACTGTAAACTTGCAACTTATTAAATTCCATTTATAAAAGCCATTCCAGTTCTGGCAATGGTTGACAGCTTTCTTCGCTCAACTTATTTAAAATGTTTTATATTGCCAGATAGTTAATATTTTTCTAGTGTCCTGAATGTGCACATAGAAAAACATACAGGCACACACACACACATATGCATATATTCTTGATGGTGATTTTAAATTTTAATATGCTTTAATGGTATTATGGAAATCGTTAGTGTAATTCCTAGCTACATGATATATAATCAATCATTTTTTACATAGAATTTTGGTTTTTCTGTATCCTATGTGTTCTGGTTTGCTAGCCGCCGGCATGCAACACATCAGAGACGGATTGGCTTTTAATAAAAGGAGATTTATTTTGTTGGCTCTTCAGAGGAAAGGCAGCTAACTTTCCACTGAGGTTCTTTCTTACGTGGAAGGCACAAGATGGTCTCTGCTGGTCTTCTCTCCAGGCCCCTGGGTTCCAACAACTTTCCCCGGGGTGACTTCTTTCTACATCTCCAAAGGCCTGGGCTGAGCTGCAAGTGCTGAGATGAGGAATGCCGAGCTGCTTAGGCTGTGCTACATTGCGTTCTCTCATTTAAGCACCAGCCAATTAAGTCAAACGTCACTCATTGCAGCAGACACGCCTCCTAGCCGACTGCAGATGTAATTGGCAACAGATGAGGTTCATGTACCCTTGGCTTATGTCCGCAGCAACAAGATTAGGTGTGCTCACCTGGCCAAGTTGACAACTGAATCTAACTAACACACTATGAAAAAAGAAAAATTCTCAACTGTAATATAATTAAAGGTATCAATGTTTTCATTGTCATAAAAATGAAAGGGGGAGCATTACAATTGACCTTATAGATATTTAAAGGATTATAGGAGAATAATATGAACAACTGCATGCTAACAAATTAGATAATCTAGAGGAAATGGACTAATTCTTAGAAACACACAATTTACCTAAACTGATACAAGTAGAAATAGAAGTTCTCTACAGACTGATAGCAAATAAAGACATTGAATCAAATAAGAAACTCCCAACAAAGTAAAGTCAAGGACCAGACAGCTTCACTAATGAAGTCTCCCAAACATACAAAGAATTAACACTAATCCTTCCCAAACTTTTAAAAAATTTTGAAGAGTAGGAAACCCTTCCTAACTCCTTTTATGAACCCAACATCACCCTAATACCAAAATCAGATAAGGACATGATAAGAAAAGAAATCTTCAGTCTAAATCTCCCTTAAGTACTAGATGAAAGATCCTTAATAAAATAACAGCAAATTGAATTCAATAGCATATTAAAAGAATTCTACACCATGATCAGGTTGGATTTATTCCAGGAATGTAAGGGTGAACCAACATAAGAAAATCAAATAACATAATATTCCACATTAACAGAATGAATGGGGAAAATCACATAAAATCTCAATTGATACAGTAAAGACTTTTGACAAAATCCAACACACTTTCATGATAAAAACACTCAGAAAAATAGGGACAGAAGATAACTTCTTCAACATGATAAAGGGCACATAAGAAAAACTTGCAGCCAATCTTATAACCGACAGTGAAAGATTGAAAGCCTTCTCCCTGAGATCAGGGACAAGATTAGGTTAGCTATCATCACCACTGCCATTCAACATTGGACTGGAAGTGCTTGCCAGAGCAGTTAGGCAAGAAAAAGAAATAAAAGGCACCCAAACTCGAAGGGAGGAAGTAACACTATCTCTATTCACAGATGACATGATCCTTTATATAGAAGAGCCCATAGATTTCACAAGAAAATTGCTAGACCTGAAAACAAATTCAGCAAAGTTGCAGGCCGTAAGATGAACTCAAAAATAAGTTTCGCCAAAGATATTCTTAAATGGAAATTTTTAAAATAATCCCATTTGCAATAGCTGAAAATAAACAATTAAATATTAGGAATACATTTAACTAAGGAGGTGAAGGACATGTACCCTTGTACACTTCTTTCACCATTGCTGAAAGAAATAAAAGAACCTCAATACATGGCAATATCTTGAGGTTGCCAAGTCTTCATATTGTTAAGATGTCAATTTGCCAAAATCTATCTACAGATTTAACACAACACCTATCAAAATTCAGCTGCCTTTTTTTGTAGAAAGATGAAAGTTCAAATTCACATGGAACACAAGGGGCCCCAGTAGCCAAATCAATATTACAAAGGAAAAAAAAGTTTGTGATCTCATACTTTCCAATATCAAAACTTATTACAAAGTTATAGTAATCAAACAGTGTAGAATTAGTATAAAGACGAACACATAGATGAGTAGAATTGAACTAAGAATCCAGAAATGAATCAACACAAGATATGTGTTGATTTTTTTTTATTAGAGCAAGTGTAGGTTTACAGAACTACAGGAAGTACAGTTCTCCTATAACCTCCTTTCACACGCAGTTTTCCCTATTATATACACTTTGCTTTACTGTGGTAGCTTTGTAATAACTCATGAAGCAATATTATTATATAATATGCTATTAACTTTAGCCCACTGTTCAACTTAAGGTTAACTCTTTGTGTTGTACAATACCATGGGTGTGTACATGTGTGGTAACTTACAGACAACTAAAATTTCCTCTTTCTTATCCCTTTTGTAATATACAATCCAATGGTGTTAATTACATACACAAACTGTGCCTCATCACCATCATCCATTGCCAAAGCTTTTCCATCACCCCCAGCAGAAACTCCTTTGCTCCTCCCCTACTCACCCCCTAGGAATCTGTATTCTAGTTTCTAACTTCATAAATATGCATATTCTGTTTGTTTCATATAAGTGACATCGTATAGTTTGTATCTGCTTTACATCACTGAGCATGATGTCTTCAAGGTTCATCCATGTTGTAGCATCATTTTTATGGCCAAATAATATTCCATTGTGTATGTATACCACATTTAGTTTAGCCATTTAACTGCTGATGGATACTTGGGTTGCTTCCACCTTTTTGGTAATTGTGAATAATACCACCATGAATACTAACTTGCAAAGGTCTGTGTAAGTCTCTGCTTTTGTTCCTTTTGGGTATATATCTAAAAGAAGTGGGATTGCTAAGTCATATGATAATTCTATGCTTAACTTTCTGAAGAATTGCCAAACTGTTTTCCACAGTGGCTGCACCATTTCACATTCCCACCAGCAATGAATTGCTCCTGTTTCTCCACATCCTCTCCAACGCTTGTTACTTTCCATTTGTGTAATAGACTTAGTCATTCTAGTGGGTGTAAAATGGCATCTCTTGTTTGACTTACATTTCCCTGATGGTTAATGACTTTGAGCACCTTTTTAGGTGCTCATTGGCCATTTGTATATCTTCGGAGAAATGTCTGTTCAAGTCTTTTCCCCATTTCTTAACTGGGTAGTTTGTCTTTTTGTTGCTGAGTTATAGAAATTCTTTATATATTCTGGATGTTAAACCTTGGTTTCCAAATATTTTTTTTCCATTCTTTAAGTTGTCTTTTTACTTTCTTGAAAAGTCCTTTGATGCACCAAAGCTTTTAATTTTGATGAAGTTCCATTTATGTATTCTTTTCTTTTGTTGTTTGTGTTTTAGGTGTAAAGTCTAAGAACCTAACACAAAGTTCTGATGGTGCTTCCCTATGTTTTCTTCTAGCAGTTTCATAGCTTTAAATTTTATTTTAGGTATTTAATCCATTTGAGTTCATTTTTGTATATAGTATACAGTAGAGGTCCAACTTCATTGTTTTGCATATGGCTGTCCAGTTCTCCTACCATCATTTGTTGTAGAGATTATTCTTTCCTCAGTGAGTGGACTTGGACCCTTTGTCAAAAACCAGTTGGGCAAAGGTATGAGGGTTTATTTCTTAGCTTTCAATTTTATTCCATTGGTCTATATGTCTGTCCTTGTGCCAGTATCATACTGTTTTGATTACTGAAGCTTTGTAGCAAATTATAAAATCAGGTGGTGTAAGTCCTCAAAATTTGTTCTTCTTTTTCAAAATGGATTTTGCTATTCACGTCTGGCCAACTGATTTTCTTTTTAGTAGTTCATGCAATAATTATTTACATTTGCAGGGTTAATTAATAAATACATTACTTTAAACAACCCTTATCAATTCATCTTCAATATGGCACTATTACTTATAATCCCAATAATGAAGTACCATCCTCTCTATCCATTCCCAAACATTTAAGCTCAACCTGATTAACAATTCTGTACGTATTTGGTAACTGTTCCCCCTTTCCTAGCTTCTGTATATCTTGAGGTCCCTTATATCCTACATTTTAAGACTCTGAGTTTTACATTTTCTAGGTGGTTCATGCTAGTGAAATCATACAATTTCCTTTTTATCTGGCTTCGGATTATGTCCTCAAGATTAATTCATGTTTTTGCATGCTTCAGGATCTCACTCCTTCTTAATGTTGCATAATATTCCATTCAACATATGTATATACCAAATTTTGTTTATCCACTCATCTGTTGATGGGCACTTGGGTTGTTTCCATCTTTTGCCAATTGTGTATCATGCCACTATGAACATCAGTGTGCAAATATCTGTTCCTGTCACTGCTTTCAGATCTTATATTTACCGAGTAGCAGAATTTCCAGATTGTAGGGCAACTCAATATTTAATCTTCTGAAGAACTGCCAAACTGTCTTCCACAGCAACTGTATCCTTTTACATCCCACCAGCAGTGAATAATATCTCCACATCCTCTTCAATGTTTGTAGTTTCCTGTTTTTTTCTAATAGCAGCCACTCTTACAGGTGTGAGATGGTATCTCATTGTGGTTTTGATTTGCAGTTTCCTAATAACTACGAAGATGAGCATCTTTTCATATGTGTTTTATCCATTTGTATTTCCTTTTTGAAAAAAAAAGGCTATTCATATCTTTTGCCCATCTTATAATTGGGTTGTGTGTCCTCTTGTTGCTGGATTGTAGGATTTCTCTATATACACTGGATATCCATCACTTATCAGATATATATAGCTTCCAAATATTTTCTCCCATTGTGTTGGCTGTCTCTTCACCTTTTTGACAAAGTCCCTTGAGGAACAGAAATGTTCAATCTTGGGGCTTTTTATCTATCTATCTTTTCTTTTGTTGTTTCTGCTTTGGGTGTAAGGTCTAAGAAGTTATCTCCTATCACTAGGTCTTGATGAATGTTTATCTATATTTTCTTTGTCCAGCTGGTTTTTGAGAAGGGTATTGTGCTGGTTTGAAAGGAAGTATGCCCCCTAAGAAAAGCCATGTTTTAATATAAATCCCATTTCATAAAGGTAGAATAATCTCTATTCAATACTGTATGTTTGAAACTGTAATGAGATCATCTCTCTGATTGATGAGATTTAGTTAAGAATGGTTGTTAAACTGGATTAGGGAATGACATGTCTCCACCCATTTGAGTGGGTCTTGATTAGTTTCTGAAGTCCTATAAAAGAGGAAACATTTTGGAGAATGAGAGATTCAGAGAGAGCTACACTACAAAGCAGAGAGTCCACCAGCCAGTGACCTTTGGAGATGAAGAAGGAAGACGCCTCCTGGGGAGCTTCATGAAATAGGAAGCCAGGAGAGAAAGCTAGCAGATGACACCATATTTGCCATGTGCCCTTCCAGCTGAGAGAGAAGCCCTCACTGTGTTCGCCATGTGCCGTCTCACTTGAGAGAGAAGCCCTGAACTTCATCGGCCTTCTTGAACCAAGGTATCTTTTCCCTGGATGCTTTTGATTGGACATTTCTATAGACTTGTTTTAATTGGGACATTTTCTCGGCATTAGAACTGTAAACTAGCAACTCATTAAATTCCCCTTTTTAAAAGCCATTCCGTTTCTGGTATACTGCATTCCAGCAGCTAGCAAACTAGAACAGGTATCAAGTACGTTAACTGGGGGGAAGAATGGTCTCCTCAGCAAATGGTGTGGGGAAAACTGGCATCCACATGCTAAGGAATGGAGTTGGACCCCTATCTCATATTAAGTACAAAAATTACCTCAAAATGGAATGGGGGAAAATTCAACTTCCCCAAGTTGAATTCTTGATATTCTTACAAGCTGTGGGGACAATTAAAGGTATAGACTGAGCCCCCAGTCTTGGGGTTTGTTCATATGAAACTTAACCCCACAAAGGATAGGTCAAGCCTACTTAAAATTAGGCCTAAGAGTCACCCCCAAGAGAGCCTCTTTTCTTGCTCAGATGTGGCCTCTCTCTCCAGCCAACACAACAAGCAAACACACCACCCTCCCCCTGTCTATGTGGGACATGACTCCCAGCGGTGTGAACCTTCCTGCTAACATGGGACAGAAATTCTAGAATGAGCTGAGACTCAGCATCAAGGGATTGAGAAAAACCCTAAAATGAGCTGAGACTCAGCATTAAGGGATTGAGAAAACCTTCTCGACCAAAAGGGGGAAGAGTGAAATGAGACAAAATAAAGTGTCAATGGCTGAGAGATTCCAAACAGAGTCAAGAGGTTATCCTGGAGGTTATTCTTACGCATTAAGTAGACATCACCTTGTTATTCAAGATGTAATGGAGAGGCTGGAGGGAATTGCCTGAAAATGAAGAGCTGTGTTCCAGTAGCCATGTTTCTTCATGATGACTGTATAATGCTATAGCTTTCACAATGTGACTGGGTGATTGCAAAAACCTTGTCTCTGATGGTCCTCTTATTTACCTTATCAACAGATGAGTAGAACATATTAAATAAAAATAAATAACAGGGGGAACAAATGTTAAAATAAATTTAGTTTGAAATGCTAGTGATCAATGAAAGGGAGGGGTAATATGGTATGTATAAATTTTTTTTCTGTTTTCATTTTATTTCTTTGTCTGAATAGATGCAAATGTTCCAAGAAATGATCATGATGAATATGCAACTATGTGATCATATTGTGAATTACTGATTATATATGTAGAATGGAATGATCAAAAATTACAAAAGTTTGCATTTGTTTGGTGTTTTTTGGTATTTAAAAAAAATAAAAAAATAAATTACCTCAAAATGGATTAATGGCCTAAATTTAAGAGCTAAGACCACAGAACTCTTAGAAGAAAACATATGAGAGACTTTATAGCCATGGATTTGGTGTCAATTTCTTTGGTATGACACCATAAGCAACAAAAGGAAAAATACATAAAATGGACTTTGACAAAATTAAAAACTTAAAAAAATATATTTTTATTGAGAAATAGCCACGTACGTACAGTGCAACCATATTACACAATCAATGGCTCACAACTGAAATTTAAAACTTTTGCTTGTCAAAGGACATTATCAAGAAAGTGAAAAGACAAGCTAGAAGAAAATACTATGGGATACACTGGGAAATGATATATGTGAAAAGGGTTTAATACTTAAGAAATCCTACAAACAGTCCAATTTAAAAATGGGTAAAGGATCTGAACACACGTTTCGCCAAAGAAGGTAGACAAATGGTCAGTAAGAAGATGCCCAACATTGTTAGTCATCAGGGAAATGCAAATCAAAATCCCAACAATTTTGAGATACTACTTCACATACTCTAGAGTGCTATAATAAAAATTAAAGACAATAACAAGTGTAGGCAAGGATATGGGAAAATTGGAATCTCCATACACTGCTGGTAGAAATTTAGAATGGTGCAGCTGCACTGGGAAACAGACTGGAGTTCCTCAAACAATGAAACATAGAGCTACCATATGATCCAGCAATTCTCCCCCTAGATATGTATCTAAGAGAAATTAAAACATCTGTCCACACAAAAATGTGCACACAGATGGTAGCAGCATTATTTATAACAGCAAAAAGTGGAAAAAAACTAAATGCTCATCAACTGAAAGATGGATAAATAAAATGTGGTATAACAATACAAGAGGATATTATTTGATCTTAAAAAGAAATGAAAATAAGGGCAGTACAAAGGTAACTCAGGGGCGGAGTTCTCGCCTGCCATGTGGGAGACCCAGGATCCAGTCCTAAACCTTGTACTTCCCCTGCAAATTTAAGAAATTAAAAATAATGAAAATTAAAAAGGAAAGCAGTAGAGATACATGCTACAATATTTGGTGTCACTATGCTGAGTGAAAGAAGACATACAAAAGGCCACACCTTGTGTTATTCCATTTATATGAACTATTTGAACCAGGCAAATCTGTAGGGGCAGAAAGGGTATCAGTGGTCTCCAGTGGCTGGTAAGGAGGGAGTGGTGTGAGGGGGGAGTGTTAGAGGATAATAGCTAAGGGGAAGGATTTCCTTTAGGGTAATGAATATGTTCTAAGTGATTGCAGTGGTGGATGAAACAACTATGTGAATATGCTAAAATTTATCCATAATATGGGTAAATCATGTAGTACGTTAATTATATCTCAATAGAGCTGTTTTTTTTTTAAGTACAGCAACAAGTTTCTTAGAAAATCATTTTATAATATTATACAGAGATTTTTTAAGGTTCATTCTCAGTAACCCTGCTCTTGGCATGTAACTTAAGGAAATATTCTGAAATCAATGCACAGAGATGCTCAAGTTTACTTATTAACAGGAAATGAGAGTGGAAGCATTCTAATTATCCTAAATGAACTACATAAATCATAGTAAATTCTGATATCTGTTTGATGGGTTTCTTAGGATTTTCTATATATGAGACCATTTCATCTATAAGTAGGGACAGTTTTACTCCTTCCATTTTCATCTGAATGCCTTTTATTTCTCTCACTTAACTTTCCTGGCTAGAGCCTCCAGGACAGCACTGAAGAGAAGTGGCAAAGGTGGACATTCCTGCGTTTTTCCTCATCATAGGGGAAAGCACCCACTCTTTCACCATTAAGTCTGATACTCACCGTAGGTTTTTTTGTAAGTGTCCTTTATCAGGTTGAGGAATTTCCCCTCTATTCCTAGTTCATTGAGTGCTTTTTATTAGGAAAGTTGTTGGATTTTGTCAAATAGTTTTCCTGCCTTAATTGAAATGGTCAAGTTTCTTCTGTCTTTACTCTGCTAAAGTGGTATCTTACATTGATTGATGGTTGACAGTTAAACTAAGCTTGCATTCCTGGGATAAATGCTACTTGTTGATTCTCTATAATCTTTTCATATTTTGCCAGATTTAGTTTTCTGGTCTTTTGTGGAGGATTTTGCATCTATAGTCATGAGAGTTATCAGTCTGTATTTTTCTTTTCTTATGTTGTATTTGCCTACTTTTTATATCAGGGTAATCCTGGCCTCATAGATTGTATTGGGAAGTGTGTTTTCCTCTTCCATTTTTTGAAGAGTTTGAGAAATAATGGTGTTATTTATGCTTTAAATGTCTTGTAAATGTCTTCACCATGAAGCCATCTGGCCCTGGGCTTTTCTTGTGGGAAATTTTTAGATTACTAATTCAACCTTTTTATTTGTTATAGGTCTACTCAGACTTTTTATTTCTTCTCGGAGAGTTTTGATAGCTTGTGTCGTTCTAGGAATTTATCCATTTCATCTAGGATATCTAATTTGTTGGCACAAAATTGTTCATATTATGCCTTTATACTCCTTTTATAAAGGCATATAAAAAACTGGTTTCACCAGTTTTTAAAATTCTTTTTCTATTCTCTACTTCATTAATTTCCATTCTAATCCTTATTATTTCTTTCCTTCTTTTGCTTGCTTTGGGTACAGCTTGTGTAGTGGTTTGAAACTGGGTGCACCCCCAGAAAAACAGGCTCTCAAATGGAATCTATTCCTGTGGGGGGTGAACCTTGAAAACAGGAGTTCTCATGAGGTTCTTTCGGTTAAGGTGCGGCATCCTCCCTGAAGATGCTCTGAATCCCTTTACCAGAGTCCTTTACGGGAGAAGGAAATTCAGAGAAGGAGAGAGACCACAGAGGAGCAGCCAGGACTGAACATCAAGGAGCCAGAAGAGAAGGGACTGGCCGGGAGAGGCGCCCACGCACTGCGGCGGGACTGGGCAGCCCCGGTGGGGAGCTGGGCCGCCAGCCTCAGAAGGCCAGTCTCCGAGAAAAGCGTCACCTTGAAATCACCAGGATTTGGACTTTCTTTTAGGCTCAAATCCATGAGGAACAAATTTCGACTGTATCGCCCGACCCATTTCATGGGCATATCTGCTCGAGTAGTCCAGGAAAGCCAAGACAATTTCTGCCCTTCCTAGTGTCTGAAGGTGGACATTTGGATGCCTTTAGAATATACATCAGACCGCGTGGTCCTGTCCTCAGAACCCTCCATGGCTCCCGTGACACTTAGAATAAGACGCTGGACACACAAGAACCGTAGTGAGTCCACCCCCCACCCCACCCCCCCGCCCTGGAGCGCCCCCCTGCTGCCCACGGGCTCCCGGCTCCGGCTTCGGGCCACGTCTGCCTTTCCGCACTTGTCACAGCTGCTGCCCTAGCCACCTGTCTGCGGAGGCCCCAGGGCCACTTGTCCCCACCCCATCCCCAGCCCTCACCTTTCCTCTGTTTCTTCCCAGCACTTAGTACCATCTGATCCTCTCCCCTTTATTTGCTTCCTTTACTTTCCTTCTACTCCAACCAGAGCGCAAATTCCAGGCGGCCCCACCGCCCTGGCCCTGCCCTCGAGACGGCTTTCCTTTCCGCGCCCCCACCCCGCCCGCCAGCCTCCAGTTTCCACCCCCCCCACCCTACAGGGTGGCCCCAGGGCAGACGCTCCAGGCGACGCGACAGGGATCGCCAGCCCCTCCAGCCCAGGCCAGGTTCTGACGTGAGCCCTGGCGGATGATCCGCGTGGATAGGGAGAATTCAGTGACCTTTGGGGCCCGGCCCGAGGTCGCCGGTGGGCAGAGTGCAAGGGCTGCGCCCGGCACCGCGTCCTTCATGTGGGCCACTGCGACTTTTGTCATCGAAGGCAGGACCGAGCGCTCAGGATGTGCGAGGCACAATCGCACTTGCACTCCCAGGTCCGGGAGGGGATCTGCCGGCCGCACACCCGAGCGCTGGAGCGTCACCGCGCCGCCCGCCGGGCCTCCCCGGCAGCAGGACCGGGTGCGGGGAGGGCGCCCGGGGCCTGGGCGGGTGGGGCCTCTGGGCCGGGGCGCCCCGCACCGGGACAGCGAGCAGCCCGCACGCAGTCCACCCACTGCCTGTGCTATTTCAACCTGGGGACCCCCGAAGCACCAGGGAGCGCGTATCACCCCATTCCACTGGGGTGCCCAGACTCAGAGAAGTTAAACCACGTGGACAACGCTGCAGGGGCCACCGAGCGCGAGCGTGACGGCGCCCGCAGCGGGTCGCGACCCAAGCCCCGCGGGCCGCCCAGCCTCGCCGGCCCCTCCCCCCGCGCCCGCCCCGGCGCTTTGCGGGACGCGCCCCCACTCCTTGGCCCGCACCAGGGGCAGACCCGAGAGCTCAGCGCCAGCGCTGCTCACCCTTCGGATCCATCGGGCCACCGGCTCGGGACGTCTACACTCGCTCACTCCTACACTCGCGCGCCTGGACGCTCACTGGGAGAGGGGGCTGGGGGGCGGGCAGAGATGGGAAAGGGGTGGGGAAGAAGGGGCGGGGCCTGGAGATGGAGGGCAGGGGGCGAGGGGAGGGAACTAGAGGAAGGGAGGGATGGGAGAGGGGAGGAGGGGGAGGGGAAGGGAGGGGGTGGGAGGCCTGGAGAGCAGAGGCGGGGCGAGCCCGCCGGGCGCCGGTCCCTCCCCTCTCCTCCTGTCTCCGCTCCCCTCCCCCAGCCCCAGGACTCCCCCTCCCCCTCCCTCCCCAGGTCCGGCGCTGTCCCGGGCACCTGCGGGCCCAAGACTCCCACCCCCGCCGCTTCTGGGCGCCGGGGCGGGTTCCCACCTCTTCTGCTTCGGCTTCCCCATTGGTGGACCAGAGCACACAGCCTGCACGTGCCGGCCAGGCGACCTCTGTCAGCACTGCCACCACCATCATCTCACCTCCGAGTAGGACCAGGGGTGACCAGGGAAGAGGGGAGGGGGAGAAAAGAGTCCCCAGGAGAGGCCCCGGGACTGCGAGGGGCTCAAGGTGGGTTGAGCTGGGCCCCGATGGGTGAGCCACAGAGCGGGGGTCTAGGGGGACCCGGAACCGCCTCTCCACCTTCCCGCCTGCCTGCATCCTGCAGGTGGGATCGGTTTGCTGTTTGCCTACTGGAGCCGCAGGGGCTATTCCCTGCAGGCTGAGAAACCCGCTCAGTTTTGGCGTGGGGAGCACCTGGCTTGCAGGAGATGCACACCTGCAAGTAGACAGCTTTGAGCTCCAAGCTGCTCAGGGAGGGCGTCTGTTCTAGAATGATGTTTCAGCCGCCTGCACCTGGTAGGCAGACCAGATGTCAGCACAGGATCATGGAAGGGCTGGAAGGAGGGCTGTGACAGGAGAGAGGTCAGGGAGCCTTCTGGAAATCATTACCCACTTACCCCCAACAATGGCCAACACTGCACTAGGACCTGGGGCCACAGAGGAGAATGGGGAAGGAGGCAGATGAGGTCCAAGCCCTTTATGGGCTCACGTTATGTAGGGGAGACAAAAAGTAGCTAAGTACATGAACCAGGAAAACTCCAAAACTGTTAAGTCCAAGGAATATTGTGGAGACCCAGGCAGGGGCTTGCCTTCCATATTGAGAGTAAGTGGCTTCACTTAGCCGTCTATGTGACTGAGACAGAAGTGAAAGGTCAACAGGCCTCAAGAAGGAAAGAATGTACAGATAGTATCACAAACCAGGTATCTTGTAAAGCATAAAAACTCCTCTCCCCTGATATGTTGATGAATTTCCAAACCCCTGTGTCATGAGACCGCATGGAAGCTCTGTTCTCACACCCTATGGAATGCCTCTGTCCTAAACCCCTATAAGCTCCCTCATGTACCCCTCCTCACTCCCCCCACCCCACCTTGGCAGTGTGCTGACTTCCACTTTGCAGACGACCGCACCAGGAAAAATCTTCTTCTGTTAGTAAGTTCTAATAAAGGCCATGTCTGACTGTGCCTGGTGTGTTCTTTGGTCTTGGAGCTGCACCAACCCATGCTCTTCAAGACCTGGGTTGGAATACGTGGTGAGCCAGCCAGGAAACCAAAGGACCACCAGCTGAGGTGGGCACGGGTCCTGGGGAGGGAGAACACATGGGGGAAATCCCACTTTGGCCTATAGTGGGGAGACGTGGCTGACATCTAGACAAACGGGGACTACCACTAGAGTATGATGATGCCCTGAAAACTCCTGCGGGGTTGCTAACTTTTGCAACAGACAGTAGAACAAATAAATTTTAGCAAAAAGATAAAAGAACCCCAAGTAGCTATGGCCATTGACTGGCACCTTTTAGGAGCCTTACATATGACCACAGAGGCAGAAAAGGTGGCAAAAGCAAGGACCTGCCATCTAGAGGAAGAATTAAAATTAGAGAGGGACAAACGGCTTGCTCAAGTGAACATGAAAGATGTCTTAACTGAGCATTTGCTTCGTGTGGATAATTAATTAGAAACATTAGCCTTTAGATATGCTCAGGCCATGGTAGTAAATTACCCCAAGCTTGAGTCCAGAGAATACTAACTACTCCAGGATGGGACCCCAAAATGTGGGTCCTCGCACGCTTATCCTCGGAAGAAGAAGGGAAGCAGGAATTGGAGGTGGGGGAGGATGAAGAGCCCCAACATGTGTGTCCCCTAATACAACAGAATGGAAGACGTCACAGGTTCAACCCCCTGGGTTAGCAAGTTCAACCTCCTGAACAGAATTGCATGTTATTATGAGAGATTATACCACTGCTGAATTGGACAATTTGTGGCAGCAATATACCAGAGGCAATATACCAGAACTGGAACAGCTTTTAAAAAGGGGGATTTAATAAGTGACAAGTTTACAATTCTAAGGAAGAGAAAGTGTCCAAATTAAGGCACCAACAGGAGGTTATTTTCACTCAAAAAAGGTTGATGAGTCAGGAACATCTGTCAGCTGGGAAGGCATGTGGCTGTCATCTGCTGGTCCCTTGCTCCTGGGCTCCATTGCTTTCAGTCTCTATTCCTGTGGGGGCTCCTCACTTTGCTTCTCTGTGGCTGGCTTTCATCTCTTGGCTTCCCTTGGCTCTCCAGGTTCTGGCTTGCTTAACCTCCCATGGTGGTGTCTGCTGGGCTCCAAGCATCTCCAAACGTATATGTCTCTGTCCTCTGAAGCAACTGTTCTCCAAGCATCTACATCTGATCTTTCTGTCAGCCCTGAGGCTTCTGGTATTTCTTGCTCTCTCCAAAATATTTCCTCTTTTAAAGGACTCCAATAAACTAATCAAGACCCACCTGGAATGGGTGGAGTCACATCTCCATCTAATCAAAGGCCATATCCACAATTGGGCGTGTCACATCTCTGTGGAGATAATCTAATCAAAAGTTTTCAATCTACAGTATTGAATTTGGATGACAAGAAACAGCTGCCCTTACAAGACTGAATCAGGATTAGAATATGGCTTTTCTGGGGTACATAATATTTTCAAGTAATTGTCTTCTGAGAGTATGGGACACGGAGCAGAGAAGATAGTGCTTTCTGGTAAATTGGCATCTATTACCACCCACCCTCCACTATGACAATACTTGAATGCTACCTCTGCTAGTGCAAAAATTGCTCCCTTGTTGGTATGGCTGATTGACAAGTGTACAGCTGCATGGTCTAATGAGGGAGATACACCGCACATTATTGCCCATTGGCAAAATATGGCAATGAAATATGCCATTTATGCTGTGGCTTTCATAGGTCTTGACACTGAAGATTTCACCACAGGAATGAAAGACATTACCATGCCTAGTGCCCCCAACCATTACCACGGGACTTTCATGTCTGTCCTGAGTCTGCCAACAGGACGGCCCATTTCCCTTGCTGCTCAGGCTATAGCCAACCTCAGAGGGTCCGAGAAGCTGTGGGAAAAGGGGGCAGGACTACGGGCAATGGAAAAAGCTCCCCGGATGTATGGCGCCCTAACTGGATATCCGGAAAGCAGATAAAGGCAGATATCATTGTTGCAAGCACAGAGTTAGAGGCTATAGATAAGCACCATAAGCAGTCCTAATAAAACTATGGAGCAAACTGCCTGAGGACCAAAGATTTACTGAAGTGATCTCCCAAGCTTCCCAGGGAGAAAGGAAGTCAGGAAAGAAACCACAGCTCACAGGAGCCCTCCACTTCCCCAGAAGAGGCTTAGCAAGACCCTTTCCCTCTTCCCTAGAGGAGAGGTCAAGACCCCCAGGCATGAACAAGAGCCAGGGATCCTGGGGATTGGAGACCACAGGCAGCAGTTAATCATCTACTTGTCCCCTACTAACCAGCAGCAAGGGTTAGCACTAGTAGGTATGGGAGCCAAATGCACCTTAACCGGTGAGAATGTAGCCTGATTCTATAGGCCAGTACCGGCTAATGATGGCTATGGGGAGAAGATGATCTAGGCAAAGCAGCACAGTCTAACTTTATAAATTGGGAGATTGCCACTCCCCCCCCAAGTATACATGGTATAAATTCCCCCTATACCAGAGCACATTTTAGGAACTGATCTACAGAATGCCACATTGCAGACCACCATAGGGGAATTCTGTCTTTGGTGTAGAATGATTAAGCAGTATTGAGAGGTCAAGCTAAATGATGCCCGTTGATGCCCCCATCTTGGAGGCTTGTGGCCATAAAACAGTACAAGCTTCCGGGAGGGCACCAAGAAATCTCAGCCACAATCAAAGAGTTGGAGCGGGTGGGGCTAATAATACCCACCCATAGCCCTTTCAACAGTCCTGTATGGCCAGTACAGAAGCCTGATGGAAAATGCATATGGTGGTAGATTATGAGGAGTTGAAAAATGGAACACCACTATTGTATGCCACAGTCATGAGCATTGCTGGTTTATTACAAGAGATTAGCACACAATTGTGTCAATATCATTTTGTATTGAATCTTGCTAATGCTTTCTCTACTATCTCCCTAGAAAAATCAAGCCGGCTTGTACTCACCTTCAATTGGAGAGGCCAACAATGGACATTTACTGTGTTTCCCCAAGACTATTTACGTAGCCCAACCACCTGCCATGGTCTTGTGGCAAGGGATTTGGCTAAGTGGAAATGCCCTGCAAGTGTAACTCTATTAATATATTAATAATGTCATGTTAACCAGTTACTCTCTTTTAGAATTAAAAGAAACCTCATGTTCATTGCTATCTCAGCTTCAGAGTTGAGGATAGGCAGTCAATTGCAGCCAGCTACAAGGCTCTGGGAATTCTTGGGTGTTGTATGGTTGGGTAATTGATAAGGTTCAATGTTTCCCATGCCACAAATCCCAAAACAACTAATGATTTTCCTGGGGGTGGTGGGGCATTCGAGACCCTTTGTTCCTCACTTAGTCCAAATGTTAAAACCCTTGTTTATTTTGGTTAGGAAAGGCCATCCCTGTGAATGGGATACCTCCCAACAGGCTGCTTTTGGAAAGACAAAAAGGGCAATAGCCCGGGGACAACCACTGGGGGACACAGACCCAGACCCGCTCTGGAACTGGATGCAGCCAGCACTGATATTGGCTTTGGGTGGGGTCTGTGGCTGAGGCAAAATTCTAAATGAATGTCCCGTGGCTTCTGGTCACAATTATGGAAAGGGACAGAACTGAGATGCAGGACCCAGAAAAGCAATTGTATGCTGCATATAATTCCTCTTTGCAAGTGGAGAGACTGAAGCAAAGATGCCTGGTCACCTTGAAAATAGCCATTCCTATTCAGGAGCAGATAACTAATATGGCTTTTAAGTCATGCACTGGCAGTGTCCAAATGAGCACACTGACCAAACAGAAAGCCTACTTACTATAGCACAGCATTTTCAATACTAGTTCTCTGAGTGCAGAAATCCATGAGATTCTCAGACCAGTGTCCTAGAGAGACGATTTAACAGCTAAAGTTGCTACACTGGAAATAGCTATGAAATGGCCACTATAGAAGACATGGGCACCCTTCCTGAGTCTGCCTCGTACATTGATGGATCTACTAGCAGGCAGCTTCCCACATGGACAGTGGTGGCACTACAACCTGTGCAAAGCGGTCAGTGGGCTGAGTTAAGAGCAGTATGGATGGTGATAGTGCATGAGCCAGGAGAAGCACCATCTGTACCAACAACTGGGCTGTTTACAAAGGTCTTATGACCTGGAAGCAGAAACAATGGGCAGTCATAAGTCATCTGCTCTAGGAACAAAAATTGTGGAAAAACATCTGAGAAGCCTGTTGTGCTGGTCTGAATCTGTTGTGTACCCCCAGAAAAGTCATGCTCATTAATCTTCATTCAATATTGCTGGGTAGGATCTTTTTATTGTTTCCATGGAGATGTGACACACCCAACTGTGGGTGGAACTTTTGATTAAGTGGTTTCCGTGGAAATGTGTCTCTACCCATTCAAGGTGGGGTTGCTAACTAGAGCCCTTTAAGAGGGAATCATTTTGGAAAAAGCTACAGTGCCAATGGAACCCACCCAGCCAGAGATGCGGAGACGCAGAAGGAAAATACCCTCCTCCAGTCTAAGTCCCTTTGAAGGAGAAGCCAGTAGAGGAAGCTAGCAGACATTGCCATGTGCCTTCCCAGCTGACAGAGAGACCCTGAACATCACTGATCCCTTCTTTGGAATTAAGGTATCTTTAGCTGGATGCCTTAGTTTGGACATTTCTATGGCCTTAGAACTGTAAACTTGCAACTTAATACATTCTTAATAAATTCCCTTTGTAAAAGCTGTTCCATTTTTGGTATAGTGCATTCTGGCAGCTTTAGCAAACTAAAACACCCATGAACATCTTTCTTTTCACCCACAGTGCCCTACCAAACACCTTTCTACAGAGGGCTTCAGCAGTAACTCATGCTCACAATTGATCCCAATATTGAGTTTCCATGGGCTTGCCATCTTTGGGCAATACTGGCCTTCCTTGGACTGCAGCCCAGTGAGTTGGACTGCCTGGAATACCCTGTTGGCCTAGTGGAATTCAACATATTGGAAAATCTGGAAAAGAATCTTCTCATTTAAGACAGAAATCCAATTACCCTCCTATGATGAGACCATAGTTTACATCTCGTCCCTTGTACAGGAACAGGTGAACAGTCCCCAACCTGTAGTGTGTATGCTGTACATGATGGTTTAGGGTGGCTGATGGCAGAAGGTGTAACAGTGGGCCATGTTGCTCCTGCCAGTATGGAACAACTTAGAATTCATCATGTGAGGTAAGAACACTGTATTAGCTAGAGTTCTCTAGAAAAACAGAATCAGCAGGAGTTATCTGTAAATATAAAATTTACAAAAGTGTCTCATGCAACCATGAGGATGTAAGAGTCCAAGGTCTGTAGGGCAGGCCACGAGTGGGCAGCTCCCATGAAGCTCCTCAATGAACTCTCAGAAGAGACTAGCTGGCTAGAGCAGGAACAGTGGTTGTCTCTTCTGAATTCTCCTTAAAAGGCTTCTGGTGATTAGATTAAGTGTCACACATTGCAGAAAGCACTTACTGTTCTAGTTTGCTAGCTGCCGGAGTGCAACACACCAGAGATGGATTGGCTTTCAATAAAAGGGGATTTATTTCATTCGTTCTTCAGAGGAAAGGCAGCTAACTTTCAAATGAGGTTCTTTCATATGTGGGAAGGCACAGGGTGGTCTCTGCTGGTCTTCTCTCCAGGCTCTGGGTTCCAACAACTTTCGCCAGGGTGATTTCTTTCTGCATCTCCAAAGGCCTGGGCTGAGCTGCGACTGCTGAGATGAGGTATGCTGAGCTGCTTTGGCTGTGCTACGTTGAGCTCTCTCACTTAAGGAAACTGGCAGGAACAACATGGCCAATTAAATCAAACATCATTCATTACAGCAGGCAAGCCTCCTAGCCAACTGCAGACGTAATGAGCAACAGATGAGATTCACATACCACTGGCTCAGGTCCACAGCAACAGAACTAGGTGCCTTCACCTGGCCAAGTTGACACCTGAATCTAACTACCACACTTACCTTAGCTGTTTGCTGTGGATGCAGCCAATGTGGTCATGGTTTCAGTCCATGAAATGTCCTCATAGCAACAGACAGGCCAGCATTTGCCCAACCAGACAACCAGGCACCACTACCTGGCCAAGTTGACAGATGAATCTGACTATGACACCCCCAAATTGTGTACTTTTTCTGCTAAGCTAATTTCCACTGGCAAGAGATCTCCAACCAACACGGGGCATATCCTTCCCTAAGGGATGGCTATGGACCTGTGGGCAACCTGGTTGGTCCTATTTACCCAATAACTGGACAGAACATTGTATGTAGGGACAGCCGATAGCCCCACTACCTTATATGACTCTTTACCCCACAATCCTAGTAACTGGGAAATGGGAAGCTAGAGGTAGTATAAAATGCACTCCCTAGTGGTATTATCCTTTAGCCGTTTTTGCATGAAATGGAGCCGCAATAGGCATTGAAAAACACGTAGCAGCTTTACCCAATCACACTGCCCAAGCACTTAGTGATTCCAAAATATCTATATCCTTGCTAAATGAAGAAAATCTACAGTTTAGGAAAGTAGTTTTACAAAATAGAATGGCCTTAGATATCCTCACTGCAGCACCAGGTGGCCTATGTGCCTTGACTACTGTGCATGGCTGCATGTGTATTCCTGATCATTTACACCGTGCTTCACGGTAATCATCTGCAAAAGCAGGTACAAAATATTAACCAATTATCAGTAGGCCCCCTGTCTAAATGGTTTAATTCCCTTTCTTGGCCTTGGCACATCTCTTTGTAAGGTTGTTATCTCTGTGTAGGGGACGCCTAGTGTTCTGTGGTCTCTTACGTGGTTGTTGTGGAACACTGATGCATTGCGGGACCTATGGTCAGTGTCGTCTGCTGGGGGGTAGGGGGTGGGTTATGGAAACCCAGGGCCCAGGCTCCCCCTCCATTTTCAGAGTAAGTCAGTGCATGTAGCCACCTATGTGAGCAGGGCAGAAGTTAAAGGTCAACAGATCTCAAGGAGGAAAGAATGTACAGATGGTATCATAAACCACTTAGCTTGTAGAGCATTAAAACTCTTCTCCCCTGATATGTAGATAACAAATTTCCAAACCCCTGTGTCATGAGACCCTGCTGAAACTTTGTTCTCACACCCTATGGAATGTCCTTGTCCTAAACCCTTATAAGCTGTACCTTGCACTCCTTGCCTCCCTCCTCACCTTGGCGGCATTCTGATTTCCATTTTCTGGACAGTGAACAAGAAAATCTCCTATTCATAAGTCCTAATAAAACTCATGTCTGACTCTGCGCTGGCATGTTCTTTGGCCTTGGGGCTGCACCCTCCAAGAGCTGAGTTGGAACAAATGTAAAATGGTGATTTGGAGGGGGAAAAGACATCAACCTGCAAAGAGGCAGAACTGGAAGTGCTGGAGAGGGCAGGTGCAAACCCTGAGGCAGGCTCACGAGTGACGGATAGCTTGGGGCCTGGTCAGCCCCTGAAGAAGCCTGGGCTCTACTCGAAGAGCCCTGGGAAGCCACTTCAGGGTTTTTTTTTAATTGAGAAATTTTCACACCCATACAATTCATATACAGTACACATCAATGGCTCACAACATCAACTCATAGCTGTGTATTCAACACCATGATCACCCCCAGAACATTTGCATCACTCCAGAAAAAGAAATAAAAAGAAAAAAACCTTATACATCCCATACCACTTACCCCGCCCTCTCATCAACCACCAGTATTTCTGTCTACCCAATATTTTATGCTTTATCCTCCCCATTATTCATTTACCCTCTATTCTTATTTTTTTACTCATCTGTCCATATCCTGGATAAGAGGAGCACCAGAAACAAGGTTTTCACAATCACACAGTCACATTGTAAAAGTTACATAGTTATACAGTCATCTTCAAGAACAAAGGCTACTGGACTCAGCTCTATAGTTTCAGGTATGCCCCTCCAGGCACTCCAATACACCATAAACCAAAAACGGATATCTATATATCTATATTATGTATATAAAATGTATAAGAATAACCTCCAGGATAACCTCTCAACTCTGTTTGAAATCTCTCAGCTACTGACACTTAATTTTGTCTCATTTCTCTCTTCCCCTTTATGTTCAAGAAGGCTTTCTCAATCCCTTGATACTGAGTCCCAGCTCATCCTGGGAGTCCTGTTCCACACTGCCAGGGAGATTTACACCCCTGGAAGTCATGTCCCATGTAGTGGGGAGAGCAGTGAGTTCACCTGCCAAGTTGGCTCAGAGAGAGGGGCCACATCTGAGCAACAAAAGAGATTCTCTGGGGTGACTCTCAGGCATCATTATAAGTAGGTTTAGCTTCTTCTTTGCAGAAATAAGTTTCATAGGGGTGAACCCCAAGGTCAAGGGCTCAGCTTATTGAATTGGTTGTCCCCACTGCTTGTAGGGATGTTAGGAATTTCCCAGATGGGGAAGTTTAGTTTTTCCTCCTTTCTCCCTAGTCCCTTAAGGGGACTTTGCAAATACCTTTTTATTCTCTGCCCAAATTACTCTGGGATATATTGCAGCATCACATTAACCTGTACAAACCAACAAGATCTAATGCCCTATTCAAGATGCTATGCAATTGTGGTGTTCAAATAAACTGATCATACAATTTAAATTAGCTAATGTACTACCCAAAATATAAATTTTGCACCAAATAGACATCTCTCCCTTCGGTCTTACACAGAAGTTGAAGTTTTAAAATATAGACCATATCATCCTTCACCCTGTATTGTGATACTTTAGTCCTATCCAGATCAGCTTCGTTCATGTACCTAGTCGAAGTCTGATTACTTTTTCAACAGCTGCTGTATGGGGGTAATGCTGGCTTGTAGCTTCAGAGCTCTAACTCTTAGTATCAAGTGTCACATAAATACCCAAAGTTTCAGGGAATACCAGGTTATATTCTAACAGCTCAGTATCTAAAAATTTAGGAATAACAGTTACAACTCCTGAATAGATGTGACTGCTGTAAGAGCTTACAATCTAGGACTCTTTACAATAGGCCCCAACCTGATAACCCATGTCCTCGACTTCAGTTCACTGAGTTTTTATATTATAGTTAGTCCAGATGAGTGAGGCATGATAATATTTGTCTCTTTGTTCCTGACATTTCATTCAACATGCTGTCCTCAAGTTTCATTCACCTAGTTGCATGCCTCACAACTTCATTCCTTCTTGCAGCCACTCAGAAGTGAGAAATGCACTTACTTCTTGCACTGTATGTAAACACCACAGTTCCCCCTTCCATTCCACAGTCTTTGTACCCTTAGGCCATCTACCGCCATTGTGAATCAACAGCACTGCCGCCAGAAACAACAGTGTGCAAATGTGCATACAAACCACAAGGTTTTAAGCAAAAGGAAGACTCTTGATTTAAAAGACCATTTGGGAAGATGGTGGAATAAGGACAGGTGGCTCTCACACCACCAAAATTACCTAGAACACAGGCAGGAGCTATCCAAAGCAATGGTTCTAGGGCTCAGGAGAACAGGGAAGGGCACTTGCAACATATAAGTAAGAACTGGATGGAAAAAAAGAAAAGGTGAAACTGTGACTGAGAAACTGTAGTGAGTGAAGTCAATCACAGCACCTGCTCTCCGTCCTCCAAACCCGAGCAGCTGTGGGATGGCTTGGTTCTCAGCCACTGGCTGGAAACAGTGCAGTCCTGGTCCACCCAGAGCCTCTCCGTGCTGGAGCTCCACACACAGGGAGGCTGTGGTGAGAGATCTGTCTGCACCAGTTCCTGGCTCCCATTCCCCACCCCTGAGGCCCAGATTTGCCAGCATCAGAGCTGAAGCCCACCTGCTGGGAGGGACTGGGAAGTGCAGTCTGAGGAACAACTTTCCTGACCCTTTCTTAGGACCCTTGGGATGGGTCTGCACGTCCTGCATGGGACCGCGGCCCTGGTTTGGCCGGGAAATACTGATGAACCAAGTGCCAAAGGAAACCTTCAACAAAACCCTAGATGAGAGTGAAACCAACTTTTGAAATGATCTTATCAAGTTAATTGGATGCCCAGAAATCAGACTAAAATTACAAGGCACATTAAGAAGCAAGAAGATATGGCCAAGACAAATGATCAAATTTAAAAGTCAGAGGAGATAAGAATTTGGAACAACTAATGAAAGATTCCAGACAAATCTCCTAAATAATTTCAGAGATGGTGAAAGAGATAAAGGATATTAAGAAGATACTAGAAGAGCATAAAAAAGATTTTGAAATAATACATAAAAAAAACCAGCAGATCTTACAGACAAGAAAGATGCTGTAGATGAAATTAAAAATATACCAGAGGAACACAACAGCAGATTTGAAGAGGCAGAAGAGAGGATCAGAGAACTAGAGGGCAGAGCAACCAAATTTGAACATGCCAAAAAACAAATAAAGAAAAAAAATGGAAAAACTTGATCCAGGTCTCGGGGAAATGACTGACAATATGAAACACACAAATATACACATTATAGTTGTCCCAGAAGAAGAGAAGGGAAAAGGACCTGGAAGACTAGTTGAGGACATAATGGCTGAAAATGCCACAACCCTTATAAAAGACATAAATATGCAATTCAGAGAAGTCCAACATACTCCAAATAGAATAAATACAAATAGACCCACTCCAAGACATATATTAATCAGACTGTCAAATGCTAAAGAGGAGTGACTCCTGAGAGCAGCAAGAGAAAAGTGATTCACCATGTATAAGGGAAGCCAACTAAGTTTAATCAGACTCCTCATTAGACACATGGTGGTAAGAAGGCATTGATACGATATATCTAAGATTCTGAAAGAGAAAACTTGCCAGCAAAGAATGCTTTATCCAGCAAAACTCTCTTTCAAAAATTAGGGAGATTTTAAAATATTCACAGATCAACAGAAGCTAAGAGTTGGTTAACAAGAGACCTGCCCTGCAAGAAATACTAAAGGGAGTTCTACTGGCTGGGAAAAAAAAAAAACAGATGAGAGAGGCTTGGAGAAGAGTATATAAACTATAATTATCAGTAAGGGTAATTAAAATCATAGAAAGAAAAGTAATAGATCTGACAAATAAAAAACAAAGGATAAAATGGTTGAAGTAAGAAAGTCTTTTACTGTAATAACATTGCATGTTAATGGATTAAACTCCCCTATCAGAAGACACAGATTGGCAGAGTGGATAAAATGATATGATCCAACCATAAGCTGTTTATAAGAGATTCACCTTAGAATCAAAGATTCAAATAGGTTGAAAGTGAAAGGATGGAAAAAAATATTCCATGCAAGTAGCAACCAAAAAAAAAAAAAGCTGGGATAGCTATACTTGTATCAAACAAATAGAATTTAAATGCAAAAATATTATGGTTAAGAATGTTTGTGTTTCTTTCCTGTAATTTTTTTAATTAATAAAAAATTTTTAAAAATATTATGAGACAAATAAAGACACTGTATATTAATAAAAGGGGCAATTTGCCAAGAAGAAATAACACATAAATATCTATGCACCTAGCCAAGGTACCCCAAACTACAAGAGACAAACACTAGCACAACTGAAGGGAGTAATAGTGGGAGACTTCAACATACCACTCTCATTGATAGATAGAACATGTAAACAGGGTCAGTAAGGATGCAGAGAACCTAAGTAATGTGATAAACGAGCTAGATGTAGCAGACATATACACAACACTGCACTCCAAGATGACAGGACCGGGTGGAGAGCGGTGGCTCAGCGGCAGAGGTCTCGCCTGCCATGCCGGAGACGAGGTTCGATTCCCAGTGCCAGCCCACGTGAAAAAAAAAGGCAGGCTATACATTCTTCTCAAGTGCTTGTGGAACATTCTCCAGGATAGACCACATGCTGGGGAACAAAATAGGTCTAAAATTTTTTAAAATATTGAGATTATACAAAGCATTTGCTCTGACCATAATGGAATGAAACTGGAAATCAATAGCAGGTGAAGAACTGGAAATTTCATAAGTATATGGAGGTTAAACAGCAAGCTCTTAAACAATCAGTGGGTCAATGAAGAAATTGCAAGAGAAATCAGTAAATATCTTGAGATGAAAGAAAACGACAACACAACTTACCAAAACTTACGGGATGCAGCAAAGGCGGTAGCGAGAAGGAAATGACAGCTCTGAATGACTACGTTGAGAAGGAAGAGCCAAAGCTGAAAACTTGACTGAGAAACTAAAGAACACCCGCTAATCCCAAAGCAAGCAGAAGGAAAGAAATAAAGATTAGAGCAGAAATAAATCAAATAGAAAACAATAGAGAATTAATAAAACCAAACTTGGTTCTATAAGATGATCAATAAAATCAGCAAATCCTTAGCTAGAAGACAAAGACAAAAAGAAAGAAGATGCAAATAAACAAAATCAGAAATGAGAGGTGGGTCAGTACCAGGGACCCCCAAGAAATAAAGATCATAAGGGAATACTCTGAACAACTGTATGCCAGCAAACTAGATAAAATGGACGATTTCCCAGAAACACATGAACAACTCACACTGGGTCTGAATCCTTTACCGAAGTTCTTTAAGAGAGCTCATGAGCTGAGAGAGAAAGAAAATACCAGAAGGACCCACAGGGGCTGACAGATCCAATTTGAAACCAACCAAGGAAAGAAGGGCCAGCATACATTGTCATATAGCTTCCCGTGTGACAGAGGAACCTCAGATACAGGATGTTTTCAAAACATTTTTTATTGTGAAATATAACACATATACAAAAAAGCAATGAATTTCAAAATACACTGTAACAAGTAGTTATAGAACAGATTTCAGAGTTTGGTATATGTGCTGACTTGAATGTATTATGTACCCATAAAAGCCATGTTTTATCCTGATCCAATCTTGTGGGAGCAGCTGTTTCTCTTAATAATGTAGATTGGGCTCTTTTGATTAGATTATTTCCATGGAGATGTGACACATCCAATTGTGGGTATTAACTTTTTTATTAAAATGGAGACATGATACTGAGAAATGATGACCATACACCTATGTGATGATATTAAGAATTACTGATTGCATATGTAGAATGGATTGATTTCTATTGTTGTGTTAGTTAATTTTTTTAATTAATAAAAAAAAAAATTTCAAAAAAAAAAAAAAATGGAGACATGACTCCACCCATTCCAGGTGGGTCCTGATTAGTGTACTGGAATACTTTAAAAGAGGAAGCATTTTGGAGAGAGAGAGAGAGAGAGAGAGAGAGAGAGAGCCACAAGAACCACAGAGCCCATGTAACCAGAGACCTTTGAAGATGAAGAAGGAAAACACCCCTGGGGGAGTTTCATGAAACAAGAAGCCTGGAGAGAAAGCTAGCAGATGTCACCATGTTCACCATGTGCCTTTCCAGTTGGGAGAGAAACCTGAACTTCATTGGCCTTTCTTGAGTAAAGGTAAACTCTTGTTGGTGCCTTAATTTGGACATTCTTATAGACTTGCTTTAATTGGGACAGTTTCATGGCCTCAGAACTGCAAACTTCTGCAACTTAATAAATTTCCCTTTCTAAAAGCCATTCCAGAGTGGTGCAATGGTGGCTCAGTGGAAAGAATTCTTGCCTGCCGAGCTGGAAACCCAGGTGTAATATCTGGAGCCCACCCGTGAAGAAAAAAAAAAAAGTTGTTCATTTCTGGTATATTACATTCTGGCAGGTAGCAAACTAGAGGAGAAGGGAAGAGGTTGCGAAGAGCTCATGGGAGTCGGCAGCCAGAAAGGAAGAGAATGGTGAACTCAGGGGCAAAGCAGAGGTTGATGCCCTCCCAACCACCTACCTGTACCTGCCACGCTCATGCTAGAGGTACAGTGAGCAGACTGAGGGGTGCAAGGAGCTCTGGAATTGGGCATTTACACTCTGGAACGGATCACTCTTCCGCTAGCCTGCTGTTCTCCAGGTCTCCAACTCTCCATGCCCAGTGCAGACCAGAGACTCAGCTGAACGGTCCTGGAGGCTGGCAGATCGGTGTGTCCCAGGTCAGCGCAAAATCAGCCCGCACAGCAGGCTAGGGGTGGAATCCAGGCACCCCCACCAGGCCAGTGCTCGGGGCTGCATCCCAGGGAGCTTGTTCATAACCTGCACAAAGGCGCCCAAAACTAGCAGGTTCCTTGACTATAAAGACTCTTTGTCTACAAAGTTGTGGGGTGTGTGTGTGTGAATTCAGAAAGAGCTGAGTTTGTTCTAAGCAAACAGGACAGGGTACCACGGCTCGTTTGTGTCCCATGCTTTAATGAGCCACAAGAAATGAGGAGAGGGAGGTTTGGGGCCACTGTGCACACACTGTCGGAGGCGCGAGGCCCAGCAATCACTCAGAGCACCATCCCCTGACCAGCACTGTGCTGGGCTCTCGGGGCAGGAGACCCTCCCTCCTCCACCCACGGGAGGCTCAGGGTGCGTTTTCCTATTACTCCTTCCCACCCTCCTGGGTCCCCTCGCTCCTCTCTTCTCCTTTGCGTCACCTATTTGAAAACCACTAGAGATCACCTTTAGGCCAAACTGACTAGGAATAAATACTAAAATGTGATGTTTGAACCAAATTACTGATTAAGATAAATTTAAGGCTGCAGACCCCAGATTTCACAAGGCTTCGTCCAGGAAATGGGATGGCAAACTCGGATTCTGGGCTCTGCCATCCCCAGCTCAGGCTGGAGGTGTTGAGGACGCTGCGGCTTCTGGACCCATAGAAGGGCCTGCTGAGACTGAGGGGGTGACTGTCGCGTCCTGGGGTGGGGGTGGGGGCAGCAGCGGGAGACCTGCTTTCTTGTCTATCTCGGAAGAAGGAAGCCCTGGAACATCATCTTTGCCCCGCGAGCGCGCATACTGCGGACTGCCCGTCACACGTGGCCGGGCCGGGCACCCCGGCAGAGAGGTGCAGCGGGGGGTGGGGGTGGGGGCGCCTGCCTGACCCCGCTGTGCCCACCCGCACCCCCATCGCGCCCACCTGTCCCTGCTGCAGAGCGGGAATCAGTGACAGCTCAGGTCCTGACACTCATGAGGAGCCCGGTGGGAGGGAGCCTGGCCCCTTGGACTCCCGGGAGGCTGCCTTCGCGGGCGCCGGGTCCCCACGCCACCGCCCTCCCCAGGAGGTGACCACCCAGCACCCTCGGACAGCGGAGTGTCCGTGGGAGCGAGAACCTCTGGGGCTCACTAATGATAGTCAAGGATAACAAGCGCACGCGGCCTCCGTGCGCTTCTCTGCACCTGTGCGCTGGTCCACCAGGGCGGGAGTGGCTGAGCATGCCACGGGCACCGCTGGAGACCGGAGAGCCTCTGTGCCCCATTTCCCGCCCTGCTCCCTCACCGCCTCCCTTCTCCTGGGAAGCTCCTGCGTTGCTTTCCCCCGCCTGCCCTCACCTGTCCTGTGTCTCCTCGCTCCCGCGGGGCACACCTGCATGCGGGCCGGCCCACCTGTGCCCCAGCTCCCAGCGCCACGCCCGAGTGGATGACTCCCTGGGCGGCCAAAAATGCCCCTCGGCCCGAGTCGCGTCCCTTCAACAACCACCGAGCTTTATGGCCTTAGCAAAACCTCTCCCCTGTGGTGATGCCTCAGTTTCTCTTCTATGAAATGGATGCACCCCCTGATTCCAGGGACTGCTGTAAGCATTCAGAGGGAAAACCTGTGGACTGGTGTAATTAGGTGGGGCTGCTGAGATTCGGGCACTTTCCTTTCCACCAGGACAGCGCCTGCCAGTGCCTGGGGGGTTGAGGTGGGGAAGTTTATGTTGAACCTGTGTGTGCTGGTTTGAAAGGATGTATGCACCCTAGAAAAGCCATGTTTTAATCAAAATCCCATTTTGTAAAAGCAGCCATTTTTTCTAATCTCTATTCAGTACTGTATGTTTGAAACTTTAATTAGATCATCCCCCTGGAGACATGACTCAATCAAGAGTGGTTGTTAAGCTGGATTAGGTGGAGACGTGTCTCCACCCATTCGGGTGGGTCTTGATTAGTTTACTGGGATCCTATAAAAGAGAACGACAAGAGAGAAAGCCAGGAGATTCCAAGAGAGCAGAACGATGTAGCCACAAGAAGCAGAGTCCACCAGCCAATGACCTTTGGAGATGAAGAAGGAAAACGCCCCCCAGGGAGCTTCATGAAACAGGAAGCCAAGAGAGGAAGCTAGCAGATGATGCCGTGTTTGCCATGTGCCCTTCCAGCTGAGAGAGAAGCCCTGACTGTGTTTACCGTGTGCCTTTTCACTTGAGAGAGAAACCCTGAACGTCATCGGCCTTCTTGAACCAAGGTATCTTTCCCTGGATGCCTTAGATTGGACATTTCTATCGACTTACTCTAACTGGGACATCATTTTGACCTTAGAACTGTAAACTAGCAACTTACTAAATCCCCCTTTTTAAAAGCCATTCCGTTTCTGGTATATTGCCTTCCAGCAGCTAGCAAACTAGAACACCCAGCCTCTGTCTCACTTTAAATGGGGACCATACCCTTCCTGGGCCGCTGTCCCCCATCACTGCTGAGGATCCATGTGCCACACCTCTTAAAGCATCTGGTACACAGTAGGTGTTCAATAAATGACACTTCTTGGATTCATTCCCAGTCAGTCCATTTACCAAGGGGAGGAGCCCCCATCCTGGGGGGAGCACGTGTCCATTGAGTACATCCTGAGGCACTGCCCTGTGCCTGCCCAGGAAATGCATAGTGATCCCCAAATAGTAATGGCAGTGTGATGCCAAGTGTACCCCATCTGCGGGCACCCAGAGCAGAGGCTGTGGTCCTGCCAACCCTAGGCTAGAGGGTCTGAGGCCCACCAGCAGCAAACCGAGTAACAAAGTTTAGTCTTTAAATGGAATCTGACGTATGTACAATATAAACTTCCCCATCACAAGACCCTTTAAAGCTTGCTTTGACATTCATCATAAAGGCACTTGGAATAGGTTAAAGATCAGAAGAGCTTTATGAGCTCAAAGACGGTGAGTGAATGCAGAAGCTGGGGGACGGTGAGTTCACTGGCCCACCTGGCCAAATGCTGAATCAGCTCACACTGGCAAATCCATGAGATTCCCTCCTATTTCATGGATTTCAGTGGGTGAACACTTCCTACCTTAGTGTAACTTGGAAAAGTTGATAGAGGGGAAAGAACCTATGAACCATCATGGCTCTCAAAATGGCCCTTGGCCAAGTTCCCTCCCAAAGAAAATTAAAGGCTAGGAGCCATAGTGGCGGGAGAGGTTGGGGAAGAGAATCCCTCGGAAGTGGGGAACAAAGGGAAGCCACTTGTAAAGGCTTTAAAAAGCATGTCCACCAGTCCTTTGACACTCTTCTTTCCAAGAGATGAAACATAGCTCCTTTCCCCTTGAATGTGGGCAAGATGTTGTGATTCACTTGTAACCAAAAGAATGTGGTAGAAGAGACATGATGTGGCTTCTGAGGCTAGGTCATAAAGAGAACACATTCCACCTGGCACTCTCTCACCTGGATCACTCACTCTGCAGGGAGACTGCCTCCATGTCGTGAGGACACACCAGCAGCCAGGCAGGGGGACCCACGTGGGGAGGGACTGAGACCACAGCCAACAGCCGGCATCGAGCTGACCACCACTGAGTTACCAGGACAGGGGTCCCAGCTCCACCCAGACTTACGATGCCGGAAGCCCCAGATCTCGTGGGAGGCCCTGAGCAGAGTTACCCAGCTGAGCCACTCAGGAATTCTCAACCCGTAGCAACTGAGGAGGATAAGAAATGCTTAGGGTTCTTTTAAGCCACTACATTTTGGGGTAATTTGTTCTACATCCATGTATAACTTATATAACGTTTGTTTTAGTTAAAAGCTGCCAGGATTCTATATACTGGAAATTGATTTAAAAAGGGGAATTTATTAAGTTTCAAGTTTATAGTTCTAAGGCCGTGAAAATGTCCCAATTAAGGCGAGGCTATAAAAATGTCCTAATTAAGGCACCGAGGGAAAGATAACTTGGTTCAAGAAGGCCAATGATGCTAGGGGTTTCTCTTTCAGCTAGAAGGGCACATGGTGACATCTGCAAGCTTTCTTTCCAGGAATCTTCAACAGCTTCCTCTGGGGCTCTGTCGGTTCTGTTGACTCTGTGGCCTCTGGTGTTTCTAAAGCTTTTTCCAAAATGGTTTCCTTTAAAGGGCTCCAGTAAGCAACCCCCCCTTGAATGGGTGGAGACACATCTCCATGGAAACCACCTAATCACAAGTTACCACCCACAATTGGATGGGTCACATCTCCATGGAAATAATCAAAAAGGTCCTGCCCAGCAATATTGAATGAGGATTAAAGGACATGGCTTTTCTGGGATACATGAAAGCTTCAAACTGGCCCACCATTGATAAGTGACCACTTTTCTGGAAGAAAAAATAGAAACCAGGGGGTTTTCAGGGAGTAGGGGGCTAGCATGGGACCCCACACAGATCCCCCTTCTCAGCCAATGTGCCTCCCGCATCCTCCAGCTGCTGAGATAGTTAGTGCCCGCAGCTCACAGCTGCCTGTCACACTTCATCTCTAAGACCTTGGCCAATGACTGACTGACAGTGGCAACCCCATTGTGCCATTCATGACCTTGAACCCCCACCCCACCCCTCCCACAACTTCCTGCAGAATCAGGCTGAGGTTCTACCCCGGGGAGGGAGACAACTTTCCTGCTCCATCCCACATGTCTTCTCCTCAATAAACCACCTTCTCCCCAATCCCCTTCTTAGACTCTGCTGAGACATGCCTACAGCAACTTTCTTGACACTTTCAGAGGTCTCTGCAACCATCCTGGGAGTGGAGAATTTAGCCAAGGAGACCCCTGGGCAGGGCTGTATTATTATTATTTGTTTTGAAGTTCTACCACCGAAGAAGAGGGGAAGGGGGCTGACACATGTGCAAGGCAGGTTATTCATGCTATTTCTTTGAAATCTCATAAATCTCTCTGATCCCCGTTTTACAGATGAGGAGGCTTTGGCTCAGAGTGAAAAACTTGCCCACTATTATGAAATAAAGCCTGGACAAGACTTCCAACCTCAAGTTCTTTCCACTCAACCATGTTGCTTCCCTAGAATGTGGCACATGGTAGACAGAGAGTTTGTTGAATGAATGAGTGATGTGATGGATGAATGAATAGATGGATGGATGGATGGGTGGATTGATGGGTGGGTGGGTGGGTGGATGGACAGATGAATGGAAGGAAGGAAGAGATGGCCCTGCTCAGGGCCAGGACCTACGGCTCTGCATCCTCAGAACTGTCTTTTCACACAATTGGCTGTCTGAGAGGGTCAGCGACAAGGCCGGACTTCTAGTGCAATCCTCTATCCTCTCCCCCAGGGACCTCCATAAACTGCAGGGAAGGTCAAGTTCTGTCAACTCTCCTCACATCCTCTCGGGCTCCTAGCCACTGTCATTCATCTGAAGATTAGATGTGCTGTGATGCTGGCCATGACACCCATGATGGCAAGGGAGATAGACAACCAGGAAGAAGCAGGACAGGACAGAGAGGAGGTCAAGGAGTTGAGGGCGGCCTCTGTGGTTTCCAAGGCCACCACCATCCTTTCAAATTCTATTCAGTCCCTCAATTGTAAAAACAAAAAAAACCCACAACGCTTTCTATAGCAGGAAACAGCTTTGCAGCTTCTATTTTCAAGCACCAGTTGTGGTTTCTGAAATGAAAAGTTGACTTCTCCATGGAATGCTGAGGCCTGACACGACACATGTACAGACATGGCTTGGTTTTTAAGAGCTTCTCTTTTGAGCCTAATAACTCTAGCCTGATGCTGAGCCTGAGAAGCCCTTCCACCCAAAAGGTATAATTTCAGTCTTGTTTTCCTTGCAATTCTAGGGGACTTGTCTACCTTCACTCCTAATTTTGCTTTAGGGTTCAGCTGGATATTATCAGGATTTAGAAGATTATAAAGGGGTCAAGGGAGCAGAGAGGGTTGACCAAGAAGAAGAAGCAGGAGGGTTTCAAGGTGAGAGAGACTTGCCCTACCATTGCAGACTTTGGAGATGGAGGAGAGAGGCCACAAGCAAAGGAAAGCAGCGACACTGAAACCTGAGACTGGCTCTCAGCTGACGGCCAGGCAGAGAACAAGGACCAGAGGCCAATAGCCACAGGGAACTGAGTTCTGTGTGGTGGGGAAATCTCTGCTAGCATTCTCTCCAGACTTCTTCAAAAGCTTCCCCAGAGGGCATTTTCTTTATGCATTGCCAAAGGTCTCTGACTGTGCGGGCTCTGCTGGCTCTGAAGCTTCCAAAATGGTTTGTTCTTAAATGGTTCCAGTAAGAGACCCCACCTTGAATGGGTAGAGACACAGCTCCATGAAAACTATCTAATCAAAAGTGACTACCCACAATTGAGTAGGTCACATCTCCATGGAAACAATAAAAAATATCCCACCCAACAATATTGAATGAGGATTAAAGATCTTGGCTTTTCTGGGGGCCACCACAGATTCAAACTAGCACAATCGATTACACCAGTGAAGCCATCTGGGACATGCTTTCCTTTGCGCAAGATTTTCGTCTCTAATTCAATCTGTTTATTTGTTATAGGTGTATTCATATTTTCTATTTCCTCTTAAGTAAATTTTGGTAATTTGCACCTTTCTAGGAATTTGTCCATTTTCTCCAAGTTGCCTAATTTGCTGCCATAAAGCAGTTCTGGCTATTCTCTCACAACTTTTTAAAACTGCTTTAGTGTGTTTTATTGATATAAATACAACAAAACTCAAAAGCATCAGCTGCCATTTTAACTCTACACAAAAGAAACAAAGTCAAAAGAATTAAATATTAATACAAACAGAAAATATAGAAATGCAAAAGCTCCACTGGAGCTGTCCACCACAGAACATCCTGCATATTTTTAAAATTTGCTTGTATTTCATTAAATATTTTAATTCACCAGAATTGGATTTTAATTAAAGTGCCATCTTTCATTCCTGATTTTGGTAATTTGTGCCTTACCTCTCATTTTCTCGGTTTATTTAGCTAAGGGGGTGTGTGTGTCAATTTTGTTGATCTTTTCCAAGAACCAACTTCTGGTTTCAATGATTATCTCCATTGTTTTTTCTCCCCTCCCCCATTGATTTCTGCTCTTAACCATTGTTACTTCCTTCATCTGATTTGCTTTTTGATTAGTTTGCTCTTCTTTTTCTAATTTCTTAAAGTTAGGTTGTTGGGTTGAGACATCTTTTTCTTTTATGATAGATGCAATTAAAGCTATAAATTCTCCTCTAAATATTGCTTTAGCTGCATCCTCTACACTTCAACTTGCTAAGTTTTGTTTTCATTTAGTAAAACCTCTTAAAATTTATTGTATGATTTCTTCTTCAGATTATGGTTATTTAGAAGTTTGTTATATAACTTACAAGTATTGGGGGTTTTCCCAGATTTCTTTTGGTTATGGACAACTAATTTAATTCCATTGTGGTCAGAGAAAATATTTTGTATAGTTTTATCTTTTCTCAACTTACTGAAATTTGTTTGGTTTTAAAACATATAGCCTTTACTGGAGAATATTCCATGAATGCTTGAAAAGAATGTTGGGTACACATTCCAAAAATGCCAACTAGGACAAATTGGTTGCTAGTGTTGTTTGAAATTCCTATATGCTTTATGATTTGCTATCTAGCTGTTCTTTCAATTATTGAAGGTGGTATATTGAAATTTCCAACTCTTATTTTTAATTGTCTATACCGTCTTTCAGTTCTAACCATTTTTGTTACATGTATTTTGGGGCTCTATTGTTAGGTCTACATATTTAAAATTTTAAAATTTTCTTGGTGAACTGACTCTTATATGACTATGGAATGTCTTCTTGACTCTAATATATACTTGCTCCCTTGAAATCTATTTTTTCTGATATTAACATAGCCTTTCCAGTTCTCTTATGATTATTGTTTGCAAGATATGCATCTTTTTCCAGACCTATTCATTTGAATCTAAGAGATGGCTCTTGCACAAAGCAGGAAAAAAAAAAAGCGGACTAGCTTTTTAATCCAGTCTGAAGATCTGTGCCTTTTGAGGGGAGTACATTCACATTTAGGGTAATTATTGATATGGTTGGATTTAGTTCTACTATTGGCTATTTGTTTTCACTATTTCTCATATTATTTTTGTTTATCTCTTCCTTCTTTATTGCCTTCTTTTATCCTAAATATTTTTAGTGAGCTCTTTTTATTCCTCTACTGAATTTTGTTACTATATCATTTAGTTATTTCCTCAGCAGTTCCTCTAGGAATTCCAATATGCATTTTATCTTATTGTATCTACTTCAGAATAATGCTAACTGAAGTATGGCAAAATATAGAAATCTTTCCCCAAATTATCCTTTTTATTCTTCCCTGTTTTTTATACTGGTATTGTCACATGTTGCATCTATATGTTATAAACCCATTAACACTGTGTTATGATTAGCGCAGTTTTAGGCATTTTAATGAATTTTTAAGAGAAAATATCTGTTTAGAATCTTTGATATTTACTTAAATATTTATCATTTATAGCAGTCTTCATTTCTTACAAGTTACTATCTGATGCTACTTCCTTTTAGCCTGCAGAACTTCATTGCTAAGTCTTGTTGGGCGGTGTGCTGGCATTGAATTCTCCTGGTCTTCATTTGTCTAGGAAAGAAGACATAAAGATTTCTTTCTCTTTTATTGGGGTAGAGGAGGGGTGGTGCATGATCTTGGAATCAAACCCAGGTCTCCCCCATAGAAGGCGAGCCTTCTACCACGGAACCACCCGTGCATCCCTCTTCTTTCTTTCTTTCTTTATTATTTATTTACTTTTGCATGGGCAGGCACCGGAAATCAAACCCGGCTCTCGGGCATGGCAGGCGAGAACTCTGCCTGCTCAGCCGCTGTGACCTGTCCCATCTTCTTTATTTTTAAAGTATAGTTTTGTGGGATATGAAATTCTTGTTTGACTATCTTTTTCTTTTCTTTCAGCACTTTGAATATATCATCCTGTTGCTTTCTGTTTTCCATTATTTATGTTACCTGTTAATCATATTGTTATTCTGTGCAAAGTCTGTGCAATTTGGATTCTGTCTTCAAGATATTCTTTTTGTATTTCACTTTCAACAATTTCACTGTGAAGTGTATAGATGTCTGTTTTTGTTTCCTAGGCTACTCAAGTGAATATCCTGCAGTCAGTGGCGGAATAGGACAGGTCTAGTTCTCCCTGCTCCAAGGAGCAGCTAGGGAAGGGATAGGAAGGGGACTGGGACGGTGGTCCCAGGGAGGAGGTGACCTGGAGAGTCTACACCACATAGGGAGGCCCTGGTTGCACAAGCCGAAGAACTGGGACGCAGAGAACGGGAGACTGTCCAGTTACTGCAAACAACCTAGCGTGCCCTCTTCCGAACGGAAGCCCAGAGCCCTCAGGTGTGCACGGACAGGGAGACAGGAACAAGGAAGTAAGCCAAGCTGCACTCCTTGAACTCACTACCTTCATGCACGCAGCCCCACGCCCTGTGACTCCCTCTGCACCCCCATGCACCTGAACCCTGTTATCTTCCCCCACCGCACTCCAAGTGCCGCTGCCCCTACCCCCACTGCCCTGTGTACCTGCTCCACCCCCACCCAAGCACGGGCACACCTGCCCCAACCCAACCCACCTCTCCTGCACAAGCTCGCAGTCTCTCCCTGACCCTCCTGAGACCTGAGCACTCGCACGCAGCCCCTCGGCACGCAGCCCCTCGGCACCCACCTCCCCTGCCCTGCCCCCTGCAGGCAGTCACCTGAGCATCCAGGCTGCAGGCATTCACCTTCATACATGTGCCACGCCTGCACCCAGCCCATATAGTTGCCCAACCCTGACCCCTTCCCCCTCAGCTCTGCGCACGTGTATATCAGTTTACAGCCTTCCCAGATCTGTGCATGCCCATGGCCCCCAGTCACATCCCCCAGCTCAGGGCAAGCACTGATCCAGTCCACACCTGTCCCCAGCCCACCCAGGCGCAACCCTGGCCACGACCCCTGAGCTCTGTGCACACGCACACCAGGGCCCCGCCCCCTAGGCCAGCACAGACCAGGCTTCCAAGCCCAAACTGGGCACCTGCACAGCCACATCCTTCTGTCATTCAAGCACTGACTCCTTAACCCCTGCAGCCCAACCCCCTGGCCCACACATGTGCATCCTTGTCCCACCCCTGGCACAAGAGCCCTCCTCCCACACCTGGCAGGTGCTCACTGCACATCAGTGTTACATAGCCACTGTGCCCATGTGTGCACACCTGCTCCAACCCTATCCCCTGTACCTGCACACACATGTCAGGGCCCTGCCTACCTGACATAACCATGTCCTGCAACTACTATGACCTGTTCCCTGCCTACACACTCCCACATGCACATCTGGGACTCCCTGGACCCCTCCCTCTGTGCAGCAACACACTCACGCCCTGCCCCTTTTGTGCCCTGACCTCTGTGCCGACAATACACCCCGATACACATGATCCCCATGCTCCATGCACCACCCACACCCTGCCTGCACACCAACCCCTATCCATCCACACAGCCCCCCAATCCACCTCCCACCACACCCTACCTTTATGTCCTCCACGCCATACCCTGCTCCTCTGCTCCAGGGCCTGCCTGAGCTACACCCATCCCCATGGCCCCTGCACCACACCACCACAACCCTGTGCCCCACACCCCATGTTCACAAACACCAGTGTAGCACCCCCAGCCTGTGCCTATACCTGTGCTGCAACACATCACCACACTGCTGGTGCCTGCCCGTGCCCCATGTCCTACTCCACATCCATCCCACAATTACAAAGCTTTAGACAACTGAAGGAAATCAACTTCCAAAGTAAACCTATCAAGATATTTACATGCCTCAGAGACAACAGAAGATCATTAAGCATATCAAGATGCAGAGACATATAGCCCAGTCTAATGACCAAATTAAAACACTGGAGGAGACACAAACTGAAACAACTAATCAAAGATGTTCATACAACTCTACTAAAAACAGTGGGATAGCTAATGACATAGGGAGATCAACAAAACACTAAAGAGCATAAAGAGGAATTTGAAAGAATAAATAGAAAAATAGTAGATATCACAGAGACTAAAGATACTGTAGACCAAATCAAAATTATAGTCAAGACACACAACAGCAGATCTGAAGAAGCATAAGAAAGAGTAAGTACACAGGAATAAGGACAGGACAACTGATTTCAAACACTCAAAAGAGCAAATGACAAAAAAAGAAGATGGAAATTTTTGAATTGAATCTCAGGGAAATGATGGACAAAACAAAGCACACAGATATAAGAATAACTGGTGTCCCATAAGAGTAAAGGGCTAGGAAGGTTAATTGTGGATATAATGGAAGAAATCTTCCCAACCATTAGAAAGGACATAAATCTAAACAGGTCTTCCCCAAGACACATAGTAATTAGTCTGTCGAATGTTGAAGAGAAGCAGAAAATCCTGAAAGAGGCAAGAGAAAATATACAACTTAAAAGGGAAACCACATAAGTTTGAGTTCAGACTACTCAACTCACACTATGGAGGCAAGAAGGCATGGTATGATATATTTAAGATCCTGAAAGAGAAGACGTCCATCCAAGAATTCAGTACCCAGCCACATTGTCTTTCAAAACTGAGGGAGAGATTAAATTTTTCACAAACCAATCATGAGAAAATTTGTCAACAAGAGATTGGCCCTGCAAGAAATACTAAAGGGAATTTTGTGAGCTGAAAATAAAAAAGGAAAGGGAGGTCTGGTGGAGAGAACAGAATTGAAGAGTACCAGTAAGGGTAACTTAAAGGATAAAACAAAAAGAGGGTAAAGAATATATAGATTTGACAAATAAAATCCAAAGGATAAGGTGGTGGATTCAAGAAAAGCCTTTTCAGTAGTAACTTTGAATGTTAATGGACTAAATTTACCAATTGAAAGATACAGATTGGCAGAATGGATTAAGAAACATAATCCAGCTATATGCTGTTTAAAAAGAGACTCTTCTTAGACACAAGGATACAAATAGATTCAAAGTGAAAGAATGGAGAAAGATGTTCCAGGCAAGTTATAACTAAAAGAAAGCAGGAATAGCCACACTGATATTGGACAAAACAGACTTTAAATGTAAAGACATAAAAGACAAAGAAGGACACTATATATTAATAAAAGGGGCAATTCACCAAAAAGAAATAACAATCATAAATGTTTATGCTCCCAATCAAGGAGTTCCCTACAGTACATGAGACAGACTTGGCAAAACTGAAGGGAGTGATAGCAGGAGACTTCAATTCACCATTATCCTCTATAGAGGAACAACCAGAGAATCAACAAAGAAATAGAGAAGTAAAACAGCTTGATAAATGAATTAGACCTATAGGTCATTACACCCCAAAACACCAGGATATACATTCTTCTCTAGTGCTCATGGAACATACTCCAGGATAGATCATATGCTGGGGCACAAAACAGGTCTTTATAAATTTAAAAACATTGAAATCATTCAAAGGACTTTCTCTGAACCCAACAGAATAAAGCTGGATCTCAATAACCACCAAAGAATGTGAATATTCACAAATATATGGAGATTAAATAACATATTTTTAAATAATCAGTGGGTCAAAGAAGAACTTGCTGAAGAAATCAGTAGTGATCTGGAGATGAATGAAAATGAGCATACAACTTATCAAAACTTATGGGATGTGGCAAAGGCTGTGCTGAGAGGGAGATTTATTGACCTAAATGTCAATATTAAAAAACAAGAAGGAGGAAAATCAAGGACTTGGCTGCTCACCTGGAGGAACTTGAGAAAGAACAGCAAATGAACTCCAAATCAAATAGGAGATAAATAACAAAGATTAAAGCAGAGTAAATGAATGGGAGAAAAATAGAGTCAATAAAACCAAAAGTTGGTTCTTTAAGAAAATCCATAAAATTGATGGGTCACTAGCAAGGCTGACAAAGAAAAAAAGAGAGAGGATGCAAATAAACAAAATCAGAACTGAGAAGAGGTGCATTACCACAGACCATGAAGAAATAAAAGAAATTATTACATGATACTATGAACAACTATATGCCAACAAACTAGATAACTTAGATGAAATGGACACATTCCTGTAAACACACAAACAAGCTACCCTAACTAGGAAGAAATAGAAGATCTCAACAAACCAATCACAAGTAAAGAGATTCAATCAGTCAACAAAATCTTCCTACAAAAAAAAAAAAAAAACCCAGGGCAAGATGGCTTCACAGGGGAATTTTATCAAACATTCCAAAAAGAACTAATACATTACTGCTCAAACTTTTCCAAAAATTTGAGGAAAAAGGAACACTGCCTAACGCATTTTATGAAGCTAACATCATTTTAATACCAAAATCAGATAAAGATGCTATAAGGAAAACTACAAGTCAATCTCCCTGATGAACATAGATGCAAAAATTATCAATAAAATATTAGCAATTTAAATCCAACAACGCATTTAAAAAATTATACACCATGACCAAGTGGTGTTTATAGCAGGAATGCAATGATGGTTCAATACATGAAAATCAATGTATGTAATATAGCACATTAACAAACTGAAAGGGAAAAATTGCATGATCATCTTGACTGATGCTGAAAAAGAATTTGACGACATTCAACATCTGTTTCTGACAAAAACACAAGATAGGAATCAAAGGTAACTTCCTCAATATGATAAAGGGCATATATGAAAAACTGATCAGCAGCATCATGCTCAATGGAGAGCAAATGAAAGCTTTCCTCCTAAAATCAGTAATAAGACAAGGACACCCTCTGTCACTACTATTATTCCACATTGTACTAGAGGTTCTTGTTAGACCAATCAAGCAGGAAAAAGAAATAAGAGGCATCCAAATTCAAAAGGACGAAGTAAAACTTTCACAATTTGCAGATGACATACTATACTTGGAAAATCTTGAGAAATTTACAACAAAGTTACTTAAGCCAATAAACAAATTTAGCAAAGTGACAGGATATAAAATTAATGTGCAAAATCAGTAATGTTTCTATACCCTTTTAGTCTCCAGTATCTTAGGGCATCTAGAAGTAAAAACTTAAAATTGTGGAATTGTAATTGTGCTGGTTTGAAAGGATGTATGTCCCCTAAAAAAGCCATGTTTTAATCCTAATTCCATTTTGTAAAGGCAGCCATTTCTTCTAATCCCTATTCAGCACTGTATGTTTGAAACTGTAATTAGTCCACCTCCCTGGAGATGTGATGTAATCGAGAGTGGTTGTTAAGCTGGATTAGGTGACAACATGTATCCACCCATTTGGGTAGGTCTTGATTAGTTTCTGAAGTCCTATAAAAGAGGAAACATTTTGGAGAATAAGTGATTCAGAGAGCAGAGAAGAACAACATAGCCACAAGAATCAGACAGCACATGAGCCAGCGACCTTTGGAAATGAAGAGGGGAAATGCCTCCTGGGGACCTTCATGAAACAGGAAGCCAGGAGAGAAAGCTAGCAGATGACACCGTGTTTGCCATGTGCTCTTCCAGCCAAGAGAGAAACCCTGAACTTCATCAGCCTTCTTGAACCAAGGTATCTTTCCCTGGATGCCTTTGATTGGGCATTTCTATAGATTTGTTTTGGTTGGGACATTTTCTGAGGCTTAGAACTGTAGACTAGTAACTCATTAAATCCCCTTTTTAAAATGCCATTCCATTTCTGGTATATTGCATTTCAGCAGCTATCAAACTAGAACAGCAACCCATACCAAACTTTGAAATCTGTTCTACAAATAATTGTTATGATGTGCTTTGAAATTTATTGCTTTTTTTGTACATGCTATTTTTCACACACACACAAAAAAAGTCAATTGTGATGATAAAAAATATATATTTCTTCTTGCCCCCAATGTGCTGGAGCAGCTAGAAGGAAAAATCTGAAAGGATGGTATGATAGCCCATGACAAACTCTTGGATCTGTCCTGTAACTGCTTGTTGAAGAGTGCTTTGAAAATTATTGTTTTTTTTTCTTTGTTTGTTTTGTATATATATTATATTATACAATAAGAAAAGTTAAAAAAAATATCATGCAATTTGGGGGGGTTGTTTCAAACACTGGTAATTTATTGGCTCATGGTTTTGAGGCCAAGAGAAAGTTCACATCGAGGCATCATCACAGTAATGCTTTCTCTCTGATGACATGCATTCTAGGACTGGCTGCAGGTGATCCTTGGTTTTGGGCTCCTTGGTCACATGGCCAGCCATGTGGTGGCATCTCCTGGCCTTTCCAGTCTTGTCTGGGTTCCATTGACTTTCAGCTTCTTGTGTCCCATGGCTTTCTCTCTGTCTTCCTGAATTTTATTCTGCTTATAAAGGACTCCAGTAATTGGATTAAGAGTCATCCTGATTGAAGTGGACCACACCTTAACTGAAGTAACCTCATCAAAAGGTCCTACTTACAATATGTTCACACCCACAGGAGTGGATTAAGTTTAAGAACATGTTTTTCTGGGGTGTATAGAGTTCCAAACCATCAGTGTGGATCTCCTTGTTCTATGCTCAAATATGTAGATCATTGCCTTTCATAAAATTTGTGAAGAGGGGCCATTATATCTGCAGATGTTTTTCTTCCCCATTCTCTTTCTCATGTCCTTCTGGGACTCCCAATACACTTATGTGGGTTCACTTTACATTATCCACAGGTGACTGAAGCTGTCATTTTTATTCATTCTTTTTCTCTCTGTTTCCAAATTGAATAATTTTTCTTGATCTACCATATTTTTGTGGTTTCTTTCTTCTGTCACCTTAATTCTACCTTTGAGACCCTTCAACAATTTTTGGATTTCAGTTACAATACTTTTCATTTTCAGAATTGCCTTTTAGTTCTTTTGTGTAACTTCCTTGTCTTTATGGAGATTCTCTATTTGTTGAGTCTTTGCTGTCATGTATTCCTTTAGTTCTTTAAACATGGTTTCCTGTAGCACTTTGAACATACTTTCAATGGCTGCTTTGAAGTCTTTGTTTGCTAAATCAAGCATCTCGGAATAGTCAGAGACAATATCTATTGCCTGACTTTTTTTTTCCTGTTTGGTCACCCTTTACATAATTTGGCATGGCATGCAATGTTCTGTTGACTAGTGGATATTTTAGATAATGATTTTAGCACTTCTGGATTCCAATGCCATTCTCTTCTGCATTATTGTTGTTTTTGTTTTGTTTGTTGTTTGTGAAGTCTATCTCCCCTGTCATGTGTGGTTGGTAATGCATCTGCCCAATTGCTTGTTTTAATTCTTATTTTTAAGCTAGACTTCCCAGGTTTTGCTCCTGTGTTGGCACAACTTAACAGCCAACCAAAGCTTAGTCAGAAGTTATGCTCAGTCAGAAATATACCAGTGAGGCTTCCATTCCACTCTGCTGAAGGACGTGTGTGTGGGCAGGGAGATGTACTCTACTCCCAGGCTACTTTCAAGTCTCCCCCTGGCTTCTACTTTCTGATAGGACCTCTTGCATCTTCTCTGCACATACATGCATACTCTGTTGAGGGTTAATGAGTGGCTTGGACCCACACAAGTCTCTGACACATATTTTCACATCAATCAACCTGGGATATGTGGAGAGCATACCAAGGCCCCCAGGGTTGTCTTACCTCCTGAAACTCCTCAGCTATCTCTCTAGCCTGCTTCAAAACAGGCTCCAAATCTCAGGCTAGCAGAGCTTCCAACCCTATCTTTTCACTGGCCACTGAGATCAACTTAAACTGACAATATTCCAAATCCAGTGAGATCTCTCTGGCAGTGGAAGCAGAGAGATCTCACTGCTTCCACCCTCAGTGAACTACAGTGCAGGGACACAAGGCAGGTGCCAGGTAAGAACATGACAGACTCTTGCTGAGGGTACCCAAAGTTCAATATTGTTCACTCATGAACACTATATGCCAATACAGTTTTTTTCACTATTTCCTCTAACTTCATAGATGCTCTTGGGGAAGATTTGTGTTCCTCCTCACTCATTCATACAAGAGGTAAATCTCTCCAAATAGGTTTTTTAAAAACAATAATTCTCTTCTATATTTGTGGTACTAAACATTGTGTTTCTCACTTAGCTTCCATTTCCACTAGATTCATTTTCCCCACACCCTGTGTCCCAAGGGCTAAAAGGATAAAAACCATGTTTCCCAGAGACATTTGCTATTAGGGTTGCCATTAGGGTTGGAAATACTAATACCAGTTAAACAATGGAAATTTATTCACTTACAGTTCTGAGGTCAAAGAAATATCCAAATCAAGGCATCCTCAAGGTAATGCCTTTGTCCCCAAAACTGGCTGTTCACAATCCTTGGCTTCTCTGCCACATGCTGGTCTGTCCCTTCTCTTCCAAGTTTCATTGCTCTCAGCTTCTTGCTTCTGTAGCTTTCTCTCTCTCTGTATTCATCACATCCATAAAGGACTCCAGTCGTAGGATTATCACCCATTCTCAACGAGGCAGGTCACATCTTAACTGAAGTAGCCTCATCAAAATGTTCTACTTACAACGGGTCCACACCCTCAGGAATGCATTAAATTTAAGAACATGTTTTTCTGGCATAGAAAACAGCTTCAAAAAACCACACCCCACCTTCTGGACCCCAAAAAGACATATTCTTTTTACATGCAAAATGTATTCATTCCATCACAAAATCCTTAAGTCATCAGGAACAATGTCAAAGTCTCATCAAAATCAGTTAGGAGGGGAGATGCAATGGTGGCTCAGTGGCAGAATTCTTGCCTGCCATGCTGGAGACCCAAGTTTGATTCCTGGAGCTGAGCCATGCCAAGAAAGTAAATCATTTATGGGTATGATTTGTCCTGGGGCACAATTCCCCTGTCTATGGACCTGTGAAACCTACAGAACAAGTTATCTGCTTCCAATACACAAAGGAGGGATGGGTACAAAATAAAAATTCCCATTCCTATAGGGAGAAATTGAAAGGAAAATGGAGGACATGGGTCCAAAACAATTCAGAAACCCCACAGGACATACTCCATTAGATTTCAAGGTCTGAGAGTCATTTGGGGATGATGTTTTATCTTCCAGGCCTGATGGAATAGCAATCACACCCTTTCCTAGTGCTTGTAGAGTGGCTATTCTCTCCCCCCAGAGCTGGGGTGAAGGCTCTACCCTCGTCAAGCATTGGGGTGATGGCCAGGCTCTTCACAATCCCAGGGAATGGGTTCCCACTGATAAGAACACAGGGGTGGTAAAACTCTTTGTGAACAATAGAGTGGAAGGCCTGCCCTCTCCAAGCTTTGGGGCAGATTCACCCTTTCCACACACGTGGGGTGGGCCCACTCTCTTGTCCCAAGAAGAGGTCTTTGGTCCAGACCTCAGCTTCTCTGGTTTTGTCCTTCAATCTATCCCTTTTCTGCCCCTTTTGGTCCAAGCTGACAATGGTTCTGGTCATACAAATTGCACACAAAAAATAATTTTTTTAAAAATTGTTCTTTTTGCATGTAGTTCACAGGGATCCACACCACCAGGCAGTAGAACTTTCCACAGATCCTTCTTGAATAAATGCACCTCCAACCTTAACTGACACTGAAATGACTGACGGATTCCATGTTTGGTTAAATGCTCAGATGAAGCACTATTCTCTGGGGATTCATGTTCCAGAAGCCCAGAATTTCCCAGACCATCGATTTCTGCCCAAGAGTTCAGTTCTCAGCTTATCTCTTTCCTCTCACATTGTACTATAAGCTGCAAGGAAAAAAACAGGCTGCACATTTCATGCTTAGCTTCAAAATCTCCTCAGCAAAATATCTAGGTTCATCACTCTCAAATGCTGCCTTCCATTTGACATCAGAACTCAGTGTTGTCAAGTTCTCTGCCCCTTTAAAGCAAGGATCACCTTTCTTTCAGTTTCCAATAACACACTCATCATTCCTGTCTAAAGTCTTATCAGAAGTACCTTTAGCATGCATGTTTCTATGAGCCATCTCTTCAAAGCCATCTAGGCCTTTTCTATCAAGCACTCCACAAGTCTTCCAGCTTCTACCTATTACCCAATACCAAAGCTATTTCCATGTTTTTGATATTTGCAAAGCAGCACCCCACTCTCCGAAAACACCAAATGTGTTTTAGTTTCCTGTACTGCTCCAAGCAAATACCATGAAATGGTTCAGCTTAAACAATGGTAATTTATTAGCTTATACTTTAGCAGCTGAGAAAATGTCCAAATCAAGACACCATTAAGGTAATGCTTTCTTCCTGAAGACTGGCTGCCAGCAATCCTTGGCTCCTCTGCCACATGGGAAGGCACATAGTGGCATCTGCTGTTCTCTCCCTTCTCTTTTGGGTTTCATAGCTTTCAGCTTCTTTCTTCTGTCTCTGTCTCTCTCTCTCTCTCATATATATATATATATATATATATGTAGAGACTTTATATTTTTATATAGACCTTTATATAAAATATTCATAAAATAGTCCTTTATTTATATAAAGGACTATATAAAAATATAAAGTCCTATTTATAAAGGACTCCAGTGAAAGGACTAAGATACATCCTGGTTGAGGCGGGTCACAGCTTAACTGAAGCAGCCTCATTAAAAGGTCCTACCTACAATGGGTCCACACCACAGCACTGGATTAGGTTTAAGAACATGTTTTTCTGGGGCACCTACAGCTTCAAACAACCACAGATCTTGTGACCTCCTCTGGCAGAGGTTGCAAATGATGTGCATGCTCTGGGTGGTGTAGATTTTTTAATGGCCCAATTCCATGTTCCACAGGTGTGCCCACCTTCATGGATGTGGGCAGCTAGAACTTAGCAATTTTGTGTGTGTGTATGTTTTACAGCTTCTTGACCTTTGCACCACAGCTGCTGTTGCATGACTTTGCAACCTAGCCAAAGCCCACTGACTGCCACTCTTTTGGTGCTTCCCATGACTTCACAAGCAACTAATTCCCTGTATTAAATCCTGTTCTGATTGAAAGACCTGGAGTGATTTTTTTAAATTTCCTGACAAAAACCTAAGCTGTACAATTTATACTTTGGAGAGGTATGGAGAGGTTAAATCCATCATTTTGCCCTTGAGATACTATATGCAGTTCTGACTGAGAGCACCACAAGTTACCCATAGTTCCTGACTTGGATCTGGAGGTAGCACATGGTGGGGACTCAGGATGTCTCTGCTGGATGTCATTTACATGTGGTTTAAGTGAGCCTGAACATTATATAATGTATATGGGAAAGGGGCTGTGAGAAGAGGTTTCTTCCATTTTGAAGCCCCCAGAAAAGCCATGCTCTTTTGTCTGAAAATGTTTTAATTTCTCCCTCATTTTTGAAGGACAGTTTTACTGGGTATAGAATTCTTGGTTGGCAGTTTTTCTCTTTTAGTAATTTAAATATATCATCCCACTGTCATCTCGCCTCCCTGGTTTCTGCTGAGAAATCTACACATAGTCTTATTGGGTTTCCCTTGTATGTGATGGGTTGCTTTTCTCTTCTGCTTTCAAGATCCTCTCTTTCTCTTTGACCGCTGACATTCTGATTAGTGTCTTGGAGAATGTCTATTTGGATCTATTCTCTTTGGGGTATGCTGCACTTCTTGGATCTGTACTTTTAGGTCTTTTATAAGAGTTGGGAAATTTTCAGTGATAATTTCCTCCATTAGTTTTTCTCTTCCTTTTCCCTTCTCTTCTCCTTCCAGGACACCCACAACCTGTATATTTGTGTGCTTCATATTATCATTCAATTCTCTGAGTCCCTGCTCATATTTTTCCATTTTTTTCCCTGTAGTTTCTGTTTATTGTCGGATTTCAGATGTTCCATCCTCCAGTTCACTAATCCTATCTTCTGTCTCTTGAAATCTACCATTGTAGGTTTCCATTGTTTTTTTTCATCTCTTCTACTGTGACTTTCATTCCCGTAAGTTCTGTGATTTGTTTTTTTCAGACTTTCCATTTCTTCTTTTTGTTCATTCCTTGCCTTCTTCATATCCTCCCTCCATTCACTGATTTGGTTTTTGATGAGGTTTTCCATGTCTGTTCATGTATTCTAAATTAATTTTTTCAGCTCCTGTATCTCATTTGAACTATTGGTTTGTTCCTTTGACTGGGCCATATCTTCAAATTTCCTGGTGCGATTTGTTATTTTTTGCTGGCGTCTAGACATTTAATTACCTTAATTAGTTTATTCTGGAGATTGCTTTCACTTCTCTTACCTAGGGTTTTCTTGCTGGATAAATTTGTTGTCTATCTGTTCTCTGACCTTCAGTTCAGCTTTTTCTGGACTTCTAGCTTAGGTTTTTCTAACAGAGGATAATTTTTCAGTTCTTGCTTCTTGCCCTATTTGTATGGTGCCTTCCCCTCCCCATCCTTAGGAGGGTCTATGTAGGTATTATAGACTCCAGCCAGGTTTTTCCTGACTAAACTGGCCTCCTATCAGGGGAAGGAGTCACTTGCATCAGTTTTCCCTGAAGGTGAGGCCCAGCAGGTTAAAGGACTTTCCTGTGAAGTCTCTGGGCTCTGTTTTTCTTATCCTGCACAGTACATGGCACTTGTCTGCCTGCGGGTCCTACCAGCAAAAGATGATGCGGCACCTATAACTTTGGAAGACTCTCCCTGCTGGGAGCATGGTGAAGACAGAGGAGAGGTTGTAGGCTGGTTTTAATGGCTTCAAATTACCAAGCCCTGGGGTCTGAATTCCTTGAGGGAGGGATTCCACCTGAGTTGGGTTTCACCACTCCACTGGGGAAGGCACAGGCAGGAAAGAAGCCCTGAAATCAGCTTGTTTCTGCCTATGCCTGGGGCAGTTGCAGCCTGAGAAGTCCTGCCACTTAATCCAGAGGCAATCAAGCCTTTGTAGAAACACAGCCACAAAACCCTCTGTTTCTTTTCTTTTTTTCTTTTTCCATTAGCCTAATGAATGACCTCCGCTTTGACCAGGTTCACCTGAGCTGGGGGCCTATTTTTAGTAGTCAGAATTTGTTAATTAATGCCACAATTGGTGTTTGGTTGGGCTCAGCCCCTGCTGCTGGTAAAGTCCTTTCCTTTCCCCTCTGGGAAGCAGCCTGTGGGGGAGGGGCACCGGCCGCTGTGGCTTGGAGAACTCACAGTTCTGGGGAGGCTTGCAGCTGGTCCAACTGGTCCAGACTGGGGTACTGGTATGTGGCTCCAGGAGCTGTTCTGTACTGTTTCTGGTTATTTAGTAGTTGTTCTGGAGGACGGACTAAAACGTGAACATTGCTAAGCTGCCATCTTGGCTACCAAGCCATGCTCTTTTAATCTAATCTTGTGGGATGCAGATTTATTGTGGGCAGGATTTTTTTTTTAACTTTTTAAATTGTATAATATAACATATATACAAAGCAAAGAAAGAAAAAGCAATAGTTCTTAAGGCACTCTTCAACAAGTAATTACAGAACAGATCCCAGAATTTGTCATTGGTGACCATACCATCCTCTCAGATTTTTCTTATAGCTGCTCCAGAATATAGGAGGCCAGAAGGAATAAATAATTTTTTATCATCATGATTGACTTTTTTGTCCTCAAGATTCATCCATGTTGTCATATGTTTCGGGACATCATTTTGTCTAAATGCTGTATAATATTCCATTGTATGTATATAACACATTTTGTTTGTCCATTCATCTGTTGATGGACACCTAGATTGTTTCCATCTCTTGGCAATTGTGATGGAATAGTGCCACTGCGAACATCAGTGTGAAAATATCTGTTCATGTCACTACCCTCCATTCTTCTGAGTATATACCGAGTATTGGTATTGCCACGTCATAGGGCAACTCAGTATTTAGTTTTCTGAGGAGTTGCCAAACTGACTTCCAGAGTGGCTGAACCATTTTAAATTCCCACCAACAGTGAATAAGTGTTCCAATTTCTTCACATCCTCTCCAACATTTATAGTTTCCTGTTTGTTTAATACGGCCATTTTTATAGGTGTGAGGTGATATTCATTGTCATCTTAATTTGCATTTCCCTTATAGCCAATGAAAATGAGCAGCTCTTCGTGTGCTTTGTAGCTTGTCTTTGCTCTTCAGAAAGTGCCTATTCATTTTCTTTTCTCATTTTATAATTGGGTTGTTTGCTTTTTTGTTATTGAGCTGTATAATTTCTTTATGTACACAGGATATAAAGCCTTTATCCAATATGTGGTTTCCAAAATTTTTCTCCCATTGAGTTAGACTTTTGAGCAAAGTCCTTTGAGGCACAGAAGCTCTTGGTCTTAAGGAGTTCCCATTTGTCTATTTTTTCTTTCACAGCTTGTGCTTTAGGTATAAAGTTTAAGAAGCTACCGCCTATTACTAGATCTTGAAGATGTTTCCCTACATTTTTTTTCTAGAAGTTTTATAGTACTGGCTCTTATATTTAGGTCTTTGATCCATTTTGAATTAATTTTTGCATAGGGTGTAAGGTAGGGGTCCTCTTACATTCTGTCAGCTATTGAAATCCAGTTCTCCCATGTCCATTTTTTGAAAAGACTATTCTGTCCAATTTAATGGATTTGGGGCCTTATCAAAGATTAAATGTCCATAAATTTGGTGGAAAATCTCTGCACTCTTGATTCCATTTCACTGCTCAGTCCTTCTCTTTTTGTGCCAGTGCCATGCTGTTTTGACCACTGTAGCTTTATAGTAAGCTTTAAAGTCAGGAAATGATAGACTTCCCAGTTCGCTTTTTTTTTTTTTTTTTTTTTTTAGGATATCTTTAGCTATTCGCGGTCTCTTTTCCTTCCATATAAATTTGATAACTAGCTTTTCCAAGTCTTCAAAGTAGATTGTTGGGGTTTTTATTGGTATTGCATTGAATCTGTAGATCAGTTTGGGTAGAATTGACATCTTGATAATATTCAGACTTCCTATCCATAAGCATGGAATTTCTTTACATCTATTTTGGCTATTTTTTATTTCTTTAAACAATGTCTTGTAATTTTCTGTATATAAGTCCTGACATCCCTTGTTAGGCTTATACCTAGATACCTGGTTCTTATGGTTGCTATTCTGAATGGAATTTTTTTGTTAGTTGTCACCTCAGATAGGTCATTGCTTGTGTATAGAAACATTACTGATTTTTTTACATTAATGTTATATCCTGCCACTTTGCTGAATTTGTTTATTAGCTCAAGTAGCTTTTTTGTTTGTTTTTACATGGGCAAGCACCGGGAATCAAACCCAAGTCTCTGGCATGGCAGGTTTGCCTGCTGAACCAACATGGCCCACCCTAGTTCAAATAGTTTTGCTATAGATTTCTCAGGGTTTTCTAAGTATAGGCTCATGTCATCTCCAAATAATGAAAGTTTTACTTCTTCCTTTCCTATTTGGTTGCCTTTTATTTCTTTCTCCTATCTAATTGCTCCAGTTAGGACATCTAATACAATGTTGAATAATAGTGGTGACAATGGGTATCCTTGTCTTATCACCAATCTCAAGGGGAATGCTTTCAGTTTCTCACCATTAAGTATGATCCTGGGTATGGGTTTTTCACATATGCTTTTTATAGCATTGAGAAAGTTTTCTTTGATACATAACTTTTGAAATATTTTTATCAGGAAAGGATGCTGGATATTGTCGAATGCTTTTTTCAGTATCAATTGATATGATCATGTGATTTTTTCCTTTCAATTTGTTAATGTAATGTATTATGCTGATTGATTTTCTTATACTGAACTACCCTTGCATTCTTGATATGAATCCCATGTGGACATGATGTATAATTCTCTTAATTCAGTATTGCAGACATTTGCTAGGACTTCTGTTAAGAATTTTCACATTTAACAAAATGTGAAAATTCTTCACATTTATAAATGTGAAATAGGGAGATTTGTTTGTAGTTTTCTTTTCTTGTATCATCTTTATTCAACTTTGGTATTAGTGTGATGTTAGCTTCATAAAATGAGTTAGGTAGCATACATTTTTCTTCATTTTTTTTGAAGAATTTGAGCAGGGTTGGTGTTAGTTCTTTTTGAAATGTTTGATAAAATTCTCCTGGGTTTTTTGTTGTTGGTTTTTTTTTTTTTGCAAGAAGATTTTTGATGACTGATTGGATCTCTTTACTTGTAAGTGGTTTGTTGAGCTCTTTTATTTCTTCTTGAGTCATGTGTTTCTAGGAATTTGTCCATTTCATCTAAGTTGTCTAGTTTATTGGCATATTGTTGTTCATAAAATTCTCTTATGATTTTTTAAAAAATTTCTTCATGATCTGTGGTAACAATCCACCTCTCATTTCTGATTTTGTTTATTTGTGTCCTCTCTCTTTTCTTCTTTGTTAGTCTAGCTAGGAGAACATCAATTTTATCAATTTTCTTAAAGAAACAACTTGTAGTTTTGTTGATTCTTTTTATTGTTTTATTGTTCTCCTGTTTGTTTATTTCTGCTTTAGTCTTTATTATTTATCTTCTTATATTTGCTTTGGGGTTAGTTTGCTGAACTTTCTCTAAATTCTCCAGATGAGCAGTTAAATCCTCAAATTTTACTCATTCTTATTTTTTAATATAGGCATTTTAAGGCAATAAATTTCCCTCTCAGCACTGCCTTTGACACATCCCATAAGTTTTGATATGTTGTGTTCTCATTATCATTCATCTTCAGATATTTATTGTTTTCTCTAGTAATTTCTTCCTTGACCCACTGAGTATTTAAGAGTGTGTTGTTTAATCTCCATATATTTGTGAAAGCTCTGGTTCTTTGGAGATTATTAATTTCCAACTTTATTCTGCTGGGATCAGAGAAATTGTTTTGGGTAATTTCAATCTTATTAAATTTATGGAGACTCAGTTTATGTCTCAGTATATGATCTATCCTGGAGAAAGTTCCATGTTTTCTAGAGAAGAATGTGTATCCTGGGATGTAATGATATATATGTCTATTAGATCTAATTCATTTATCTTATTGTTTAAGTTCTCTATTTCTTTCTTGATCCCCTGTGGTGGTGTTCTATCTATAGCAGAGAGTGGTGTACTGAAGTCTCCCACTGTTAGTGTTGATACATCTATAGCTTTCTTCAGTTTTTCCAATATGTGCCTCAGGTACTTTGGAGCTCCTTGACTGGGATCATGAACATTTATGATTGTTATTTCTTCCTGGTGAATTGTTCCTTTTATTAATATAAGTGTCCTTTGTCTCTTATGACATCTTTACATTTAAAGTCTATTTTGTCTTCTATTAGTGTAGCTACTTCTGCTTTCTTTTGGATACAGTTGCATAGAAGATCTTTTTCCATCCTTTCACTTTCAACCTAATTTTGCCCTTGAGTCTAAGATGCATCTCTTACAAACAGCATATAAATGGATTATGTTTTTGATGTATCTTTTAATTTGTGAGCTTAGTCCATTAACATTCAAAGTAGTTACTGTGAAAGTGGTTCTTGACTCTACCATCTTGTTCTTTAGTTTTTATATGTCAGTTTTGTATATTATTTTCCTTCTCTCTCTCTCTTTTCCTTTAAATTACCTGTACTCATATTCTTCAATTCTGTGCCCTCCTCCAGACCTCCTTCTCTTGTCTTTTCTTATCAGCTGACAGGGCTCCCTTTAGTATTTCTTGTAGGGCTGGTCTCTTGTTGACTAGTTCTCTCACTCTTTCTTTGTCTTTGAAGAATTTAATCTCCCCCTCAAGTTTGAAGGATAACTTGGCAGGATAAAGCATTCTTGGTTGAAAGCTATTCTCACTCAGGATCTTAAAAATATCATACCACTGCCTTCTTGTTTCCATGGTGCTTGTTGAGTAGTCTGAAGTCAGCCTTATGTGTTTTCCCTTGTATGTAGTAGATTGCTTTTCTTGTGCTGTTTTCAGGGCATTCGGTTTCTCTTAAACACCCAGTCATCTGATTAGCATTTGTCTTGGAGTGGGCCTGTTTGGATTTATTCTATTTGGAGTTTGCTGGGCCTCTTTGATTTGCATATTCATGCTTTTTGTGAGGGCTGGGAAGTTTTCTCCAATTATATCTTCAACTAACTTTCCCAACCCTTTACTTTTCTCTTCTTCTTCTGGGACACCAATAATTCTTATATTTGTGTGCCTCTTATTGTCCATCATTTCCTTATGATCTAGTTGCATTTTCCCATCTTTCTCACCATTTGTTATTTTATGCACTCTAGTTCTATTGTTCTATCTTCTAGCTCACTTATTCTTCCTTCTGCTTCTTTGAATCTGCTATCATGTGTTTCAGTATATATTTTATTTGGTCCACTGTATTTTCCATTTCTGTAAGATCTGCCATTTTTCTAATTAACCTCCTGAATTGTTTTTTATGCTCTTCTAGCATCTTCCTTATATCCTTTATTTCTTTATATATATCCTTGAGTAGTTGTTCCATATTCTGTGTCCCTTCTGGAATTTTGATTTGGTCATTTGGCTGGGCCATTTTTTATTGGATCTTCATGTGCTTCATGATTTTCTGTTGTGTTTAGAACATTTGATTATTTTGGTATGATTATTTTGTAAGTTGGTTTCCTCACTCTTCTAAAGTTTTGTATTTACTTAGTTTTTTCTGAATGTTTCCTTTTGCACTTTGTTGGCTATTCTTTGCCAAATCAAGGTCTGGATCTCATGTAGGGGATACAGGTCAACTTAATAGTCTATTAGAAGCTAGGCCTGGGTGCATGGGTACTTTGGTGACAGAATGGCTGCTCACCATGCAGGAGTCCCAGGCTCAACTCCCAGCACCTGGGACCTGCAGTTCTGGGCATTTTCTCCCCATTTCCTATCTTGTTTCTTGGAGCATGAGTGAACTCACTCCACTCCACTCTGCCATCTTCCCAGAAGTCCACCCAGTGTCTTCTTGATATCCTTTTTCTCTTTAGCCATGTCCTTGGATTTATTTAGGATATTTGTTTGAACACATTAAATTAGTTCTTCCAAGTTCTGTGTCTCATCTGAATTTTTAATTTGTTCATTTCAGCCATATCTTCCTGTTTCACTTATAATTTTTTGCTGATATCCTGGCATCTGACTTTTCTCCTTGGTTTATTCTGAAGGTCACTTCTTTCTCTTGTCTAGGATTTTGGTGATGATTAGGTTTGTGTTAAGGCTCTTCTTCGATAATTGACTCATCAGAATTTTGCAGCCACAACAGGACCAGGTACCTTTTGGGGGTGCAGACCAGACCCAAAAGCCCCTGAAGAGGGTCAGGAAAGACTTCAAAAAGACTTTTTTCCCCTCCTACTTCCCGACATTGCACTTTCCTGGCATGCCCAGCAGATGGTGATCTTCAGCTACCTATATTGCCCTCAACCCCACCCTGGCTATTTATGACCCTTTGCCAGCCTCACCTCTGCCCTGGCTGAAACAATGGGACAGGGGCAACTGACCAGGGACAGGATGGAACAGTGGGATCCTCTGGTCTAAATTCACCAGCCAATTGCTGGATTAGTACTGGGCCACATCCCCCTCTATACTTGGGAGCCATTCCTGTGGCTGTCCCAGTTCACAGAAGCCCCCAAGTTGAGGATCAGGGGCCTGATGCTGCTTCCCTCAAGGTCGGGGTGATGCCACAAGCTGCAGATGGAATTACTCAGGGTCTCTGACCACCATTTCACAATCTCTTCCTCCTGTGCATCCCTGGACAGTACACAGAACCCCTCTGTCTGGAGCCCAGGACAGTTGACTTGGACAGACTCTGCCTGTCCACCTGTTTTGGGGAGAGAAGCAGAAGCCTCAGCTCTGTCCCTATTCCTCCATTTTCTCAGAAGTCCCATATGGTTCATTTTTCATGTATAAATTTAATGTCAGTTTATCTCTGATGGAAATGAGCATTTTTGGATTAAGACTCTGTTCATCAAATTAAAAGCTATGCAATATTTTCTTAGTTTATTAAGCTCAACGAAATACATAGACACTGGAAAACTTAAAACTCTAAATCACAGTATTTTTAGTTCACATATGGCTGATATACATTTAGATATGTGTGTGTGATGTATTTTTTTCACTTTTTCATTATGAAACTTTTTGTTCTGGGTAATGGTAGATTCACATGCAGCTGTAAGAGATGATACAGAGAAGTCCTATGTACCCTTCACCCAACTTTCCCCAATGGTAGTTTTGTTTATCTGTAGTACTATATCATAACCAGGAAGTTGACATTGATACAATTCACTGATCTTCTTCAGATTTCACCAGTTTTACATGAACTCGTTTATGTGTGTTCAGTTCTATGCAATTTTAGCACATTGATTCATGAAATCACACCACAATCGATATAAAAAGCATTTCCGGGAGGCCGTAGCTAAGTTGCTATAGAAATGGGGCAGACTCAGAATCCAGAGGAATTGGGACCATGACTTATGCTTATCTCTTCAAGTACATCATCATCAGGGACATAGGTGTGGGAAAATCATGTCTCCTGCAATTTACCGACAAATGATTCCAGCCTGTCCACGACCTCTCAATCAGGGTGGAGTTTGGTGCCCGTATGGTCAACATTGATGGAAAGCAAATCAAAACTCCAAATCTATGTTATGGCTGGGCAAGTATCATTCCATTCTATCACCCATTCCTACTACAGGGGAGCAGATGGAGCACTGCTGGTGTACAACATTACAAGGTGTGAAACCCACAACCATCTCATCTCATGGTTAGAAGATGCCTGGCAACACTCCAGCTCCAGTATGGTTATCATGTTGACTGGGAATAACAGTGATCTAGAGTCCCACAGGGATGTAAGGAGAGAAGGAGGAGAGGCCTTTGCTCAGGAGCATGGGCTTATATTCATGGAGACTTCAGCCAAAACAGCCTCCAATGTTGAAGAGGCCTTCATTAACACAGCCAATGAAATATATAGGAAGATCCAGCAGGGCTTATTTGATGTTCACAATGAGGCAAATGGAATCGAGATTGGGTCCCAGCAGCCGATTTCAACATCTAAGGGACCTGCACCTCCCAGCAGAACTCTTGTGACCCGGGTACAAGAGTTCAGATCAATAGGCTTAAAGGAAGAGGTCTTGCTTGCTTTGACTGAGAGCGACCTCTTTCCAAAGTGTGAGATTTGCCTTTCCACGTAAAGACCAGGGGAGAATTTGGGCCCTAACCTAGCTTGTCCATCTCCAGGGACATGAACATTCCCTTAGATTAGGGGTCTTCTCTTCCTCTTGTTTTAATTTCTAAAATTTCAGGATTAAACTTGTTGTCACTATAGTTCAAAATTAAAAAAAAAAATTCTTTTACAAGCATATACAATCTGTTCCCCACCAGGAAACAGTGACAAGGGCCAAGGTCATTCTGCCTGAGCCCGTGGGACTGCTGGGACTGGCTGGCCTTGGTGACGGACCCTCTACCTGGGAATCTCACTGAGTCTCACGTCCTTGCCTTTGGGGTCCATTTACCATTTCCTGAGCATTCTTGCAGAAGGCAGTTCCTTCTACTTCAATTGCTTAAGGACGCTGAGTGCTTCACCACCATCCCCCTGCTAGTTTCTTTCTCTTAGAGTAATTCCAAAGCTTTTGAACCAACAGAATTGGTCCTGGAACGCTGCTCACTTACCAACATTGCGAAAAGGAAACTTTCTTTCCCTGCTTATTTGTTTTAGGGACCTTATATTGCAGTCTCTTTCATCAAGCAGACTTCTCACTTCTTACCAGCCCTGTTTCGACTTTATCTACTCTAGCCAAGCTACTCTGCTTACTGAACGTGACATATTTATTCCTACTTCAATGCCTTTGCATGTGCCCTATGTACCACTAACGTTATTCTCAAAGCCCAGACTCGTTCCTTCAGGAAGCCTTCTGCGACTGACTAGGGACAATCACAGACATAATACCCCTTAGCTTTCACGTGCTGTTTACATTTATTTGTATTTATACTACTTTATAAATACGTTTTGTAGTTGTTTTGTTTGGGGGATCTGTCTCCCACATAGGTCGTAAGTTCCTTGAGAGTAAGAACCATCATCGCTTTATTTTTGTAAATTCACCCCACAACCCCCCAAAGCTCTTCACGGTCTAGTGCTCATTATGCAATCACTGAATTGGATTGACTTAAAGATTTAGAACAGATTCATTTTAGACTTCAAAGGAAACAGAGGGCCTTAGAGTCACCTCTCTGGTAACTCGATCTGAATTTCTCCCACCTTCTTACCCCATGTTCCACAACGCTCTTCTCCCTCGCCTTCACCCTTCCCTGGCTCTCTGCCTCCATTCCGTATAGCATATAGAGAAGCTGCCTGCTTCCAAGCTGCAAATAAGTGGGTGCTTCAATCATTCTTCTTCTTGAGAGCATATAACATTATCTTAGCCAAATCTGCCTTTGCCTTTCTCATCATGGGCCCTACTGGGCCAACTGCTAAATCTTATTGCCTTGGTTTCCATTCTCTTCCATAAAATTGAAGTCTCTTGATTTTTTAATAATTTTTTTGTCATTGATCAATTGTTTCATTATCAAATATATGCATGTAAAAAAAAGCCTTTCGGGACTTCCTGGAAGATGGCGGCTTAGTAAGACGCACGGATCTTAGTTTCTTCTCCAGGATACCTACTAGGGGAGTAGAAACGATACAGAAAGCACCCAAAGCCACAACAGAGATAAAAAAGACAGCGTACCCCATCCTGGAACGGCTGGCTGGCTGAGAGAAGCAGCTCGGGTGAGATCGCCGAGGCGCGCGGGCCTTACCAGGCGGGGTGGCAAGCGGCCGGAGTTACTCCCTTCCCCCTTCCCGGGCCGGCTGGGAGAATTGGAGAGGCGGTCCCCTGAAACAAAGACGGCTGGCGCCCACACCACGCGCAGCCCCCGGACCAACTGAGAGAATTGGATCGGAAACCCCCAGGCCGCGGAGAACGGTGACGGGTGCGGGAGGCCCCTTCCAAACCCGTGACTCCCGGGGAACGTGCACTCTCTCGGGCGGGCCGCTGCCGCTGGCGCCCTCCCGCCACGCTTGTTGCCCAGGGCCGACTAGGAAATTCGGACGGGCTCTTTCCCTGGCTGCGGCGACCAGCAACCCTCCCTGCGTTCGGACCCTGGGCCGGCTCAAGCCGCTTCGGCTAGCGAACCCCCAGGACAGCGAGAGTTTTCCAAAGTGTAAGGTCCCACAGCACCTTTTACTGGTGGGACCCACAGACAAACGTGTGCCACGAGCGCCACCTACTGGGCAGGATAAGAAAAACAGAACCCAGAGATTTCACAGAAAAATCTTCCAAACTTTTGGATCCAATACCCAGGGAAAATGTCTAAATGCGCAGACGCCAACAAAAGATAACGGATCACGCTCAAATAATTGAAAATATGGCCCAGTCAAAGGAACAAACCAATAGTTCAAATGAGATACAGGAGCTGAGACAACTAATCCTGAATATACGAACAGAAATGGAAAACCTCTTCAAAAACGAAATCGATAAATTGAGGGAGGACATGAAGAAGACATGGGCTGAACATAAAGAAGAAATAGAAAAACTGAAAAAGCAAATCACAGAACTTATGGAAGTGAAGGACAAAGTAGAAAAGATAGAAAAAACAATGGATACCTACAATGATAGATTCAAAGAGACAGAAGATAGAATTAGTGATTTGGAGGATGGAACATCTGAATTCCAAAAAGAAACAGAAACTATCAGGAAAAGAATGGAAAAATTTGAACAGGGTATCAGGGAACTCAAGGACAATATGAACCGCACAAATATACGTGTTGTGGGTGTCCCAGAAGGAGAAGAGAAGGGAAAAGGAGGAGAAAAACTAATGGAAGAAATTTTCACTGAAAATTTCCCAACTCTTATGAAAGACCTAAAATTACAGATCCAAGAAGTGCAGTGCACCCCAAAGAGATTAGACCCAAATAGGCGTTCTCCAAGACACTTACTAGTTAGAATGTCAGAGGTCAAAGAGAAAGAGAGGATCTTGAAAGCAGCAAGAGAAAAACAATCCATCACATACAAGGGAAACCCAATAAGACTATGTGTAGATTTCTCAGCAGAAACCATGGAGGCTAGAAGACAGTGGGATGATATATTTAAGTTACTAAAAGAAAAAAACTGCCAACCAAGACTCCTGTATCCAGCAAAACTGTCCTTCAAAAATGAGGGAGAAATTAAAACATTCTCAGACAAAAAGTCACTGAGAGAATTTGTGACCAAGAGACCAGCTCTGCAAGAAATACTAAAGGGAGCACTAGAGTCAGAACCGAAAAGACAGAAGAGAGAGGTATGGAGAAGAGTGTAGAAAGAAGGAAAGTCAGATATGATATATATATAATACAAAAGGCAAAATGTTAGAGGAAAATATTATCCAAACAGTAATAACACTAAATGTTAATGGACTGAATTCCCCAATCAAAAGACATAGATTGGCAGAATGGATTAAAAAACAGGATCCTTCTATATGCTGTCTACAGGAAACACATCTTAGACCCAAAGATAAACATAGGTTGAAAGTGAAAGGTTGGTAAAAGATATTTCATGCAAATAACAACCAGAAAATAGCAGGAGTGGCTATACTAATATCCAACAAGTTAGACTTCAAATGTAAAACAGTTAAAAGAGACAAAGAAGGACACTATATACTAATAAAAGGAACAATTAAACAAGAAGACATAACAATCATAAATATTTATGCACCGAACCAGAATGCCCCAAAATACGTGAGGAATACACTGCAAACACTGAAAAGGGAAATAGACACATCTACCATAATAGTTGGAGACTTCAATTCCCCACTCTCATCAATGGACAGAACATCTAGACAGAGGATCAATAAAGAAATAGAGAATCTGAATATTACCATAAATGAGCTAGACTTAACAGACATTTATAGGACATTACATCCCACAACAGCAGGATACACCTTTTTCTCAAGTGCTCATGGATCATTCTCAAAGATAGACCATATGCTGGGTCACAAAGCAAGTCTTCACAAATTTAAAAAGATTGAAATCATACACAACACTTTCTCGGATCATAAAGGAATGAAGTTGGAAATCAATAATAGGCAGAATGCCAGAAAATTCACAAATACCTGGAGGCTCAACAACACACTCTTAAACAACGAGTGGGTCAAAGAAGAAATTGCAAGAGAAATTAGTAAATACCTCGAGGCAAATGAAAATGAAAACACAACATACCAAAACTTATGGGATGCAGCAAAGGCAGTGCTAAGAGGGAAATTTATTGCCCTAAATGCCTATATCAGAAAAGAAGAAAAGGCAAAAATGCAGGAATTAACTGTTCAATTGGAAGAACTGGAGAAAGAACAGCAAACTAATCCCAAAGCAAGCAAAAGGAAAGAAATAACAAAGATCAGAGCAGAAATAAATGAAATTGAAAATATGAAAACAGTAGAGAAAATCAATAAGACCAGAAGTTGGTTCTATGAGAAAATCAATAAGATTGATGGGCCCCTATCAAGATTGACAAAAAGAAGAAGAGAGAGGATGCAAATAAATAAGATCAGAAATGGAAGAGGAGACATAACTACTGACCTCACAGAAATAAAGGAGGTAATAACAGGATACTATGAACAACTTTACGCTAATAAATACAACAATTTAGAGGAAATGGACGGGTTCCTGGAAAGACATGAACAACCAACTTTGACTCAAGAAGACATAGATGACCTCAACAAACCAATCACAAGTAAAGAAATTGAATTAGTCATTCAAAAGCTTCCTAAAAAGAAAAGTCCAGGACCAGATGGCTTCACATGTGAATTCTACCAAACGTTCCAGAAAGAATTAGTACCAATTCTCTTCAAACTCTTCAAAAAAATCGAAGTGGAGGGAAAACTACCTAATTCATTCTATGAAGCCAACATCACCCTCATACCAAAACCAGGCAAAGATATTACAAAAAAAGAAAACTACAGACCAATCTCTCTAATGAATACAGATGCAAAAATCCTCAATAAAATTCTAGCAAATCGTATCCAACAACACATTAAAAGAATTATACATCATGACCAAGTAGGATTCATCCCAGGTATGCAAGGATGGTTCAACATAAGAAAATCAATTAATGTAATACACCATATCAACAAATCAAAGCAGAAAAATCACATGATCATCTCAATTGATGCAGAGAAGGCATTCGACAAGATTCAACATCCTTTCCTGTTGAAAACACTTCAAAAGATAGGAATACAAGGGAACTTCCTTAAAATGATAGAGGGAATATATGAAAAACCCACAGCTAATATCATCCTCAATGGGGAAAAACTGAAAACTTTCCCCCTAAGATCAGGAACAAGACAAGGATGTCCACTATCACCACTATTATTCAACATTGTGTTGGAGGTTCTAGCCAGAGCAATTAGACAAGAAAAAGAAATACAAGGCATCAAAATTGGAAAGGAAGAAGTAAAACTATCACTGTTTGCAGACGATATGATACTATACGTCGAAAACCCGGAAAAATCCACAACAAAACTACTAGAGCTAATAAATGAGTACAGCAAAGTAGCAGGTTACAAGATCAACATTCAAAAATCTGTAGCATTTCTATACACTAGTAATGAACAAGCTGAGGGGGAAATCAAGAAACGAATCCCATTTACAATTGCAACTAAAAGAATAAAATACCTAGGAATAAATTTAACTAAAGAGACAAAAAACCTATATAAAGAAAACTACAAAAAACTGCTAAAAGAAATCACAGAAGACCTAAATAGATGGAAGGGCATACCGTGTTCATGGATTGGAAGACTAAATATAGTTAAGATGTCAATCCTACCTAAATTGATTTACAGATTCAATGCAATACCAATCAAAATCCCAACAACTTATTTTTCAGAAATAGAAAAACCAATAAGCAAATTTATCTGGAAGGGCAGGGTGCCCCGAATTGCTAAAAACATCTTGAGGAAAAAAAACGAAGCTGGAGGTCTCGCGCTGCCTGACTTTAAGGCATATTATGAAGCCACAGTGGTCAAAACAGCATGGTATTGGCATAAAGATAGATATATCGACCAATGGAATCGAATAGAGTGCTCAGATATAGACCCTCTCATCTATGGACATTTGATCTTTGATAAGGCAGTCAAGCCAACTCACCTGGGACAGAGCAGTCTCTTCAATAAATGGTGCCTAGAGAACTGGATATCCATACGCAAAAGAATGAAAGAAGACCCATCTCTCACACCCTATACAAAAGTTAACTCAAAATGGATCAAAGATCTAAACATTAGGTCTAAGACCATAAAACAGTTAGAGGAAAATGTTGGGAGATATCTTATGGATCTTACAACTGGAGGCGGTTTTATGGACCTTAAACCTAAAGCAAGAGCACTGAAGAAGGAAATAAATAAATGGGAACTCCTCAAAATTAAACACTTTTGTGCATCAAAGAACTTCATCAAGAAAGTAGAAAGACAGCCTTCACAATGGGAGACAATATTTGGAAATGATATATCAGATAAAGGTCTAGTATCCAGAATTTATAAAGAGATTGTTCATCTCAACAACAAAAAGACAGCCAACCCAATTACAAAATGGGAAAAAGACTTGAACAGACACCTCTCAGAAGAGGAAATACGGATGGCCAAGAGGCACATGAAGAGATGCTCAATGTCCCTGGCCATTAGAGAAATGCAAATCAAAACCACAATGAGATATCATCTCACACCCACCAGAATGGCCATTATCAACAAAACAGAAAATGACAAGTGCTGGAGAGGATGCGGAGAAAGAGGCACACTTATCCACTGTTGGTGGGAATGTCAAAGGGTGCAACCACTGTGGAAGGCAGTTTGGCGGTTCCTCAAAAAGCTGAATATAGAATTGCCATACGACCCAGCAATACCATTGCTAGGTATCTACTCAAAGGACTTAAGGGCAAAGACACAAACGGACATTTGCACACCAATGTTTATAGCAGCATTATTTACAACTGCAAAGAGATGGAAACAGCCAAAATCTCCATCAACAGAAGAGTGGCTAAACAAACTGTGGTATATACATACGATGGAATATTATGCAGCTTTAAGACAAGGTAAACTTATGAACCATGTAATAACATGGATGGACCTAGAGAATATTATGCTGAGTGAATCCAGCCAAAAACTAAAGGACAAATACTGTATGGTCCCACTGATGTGAACAGACATTCGAGAATAAACTTGAAATATGTCATTGGTAACAGACTTCAGCAGGAGTTAGAAACAGGGTAAGACAATGGGTAATTGAAGCTGAAGGGATACAGACTGTGCAACAGGACTAGATACAAAAACTCAAAAATGGACAGCACAATAATACCTAATTGTAAAGTAATCATGTTAAAACACTGAATGAAGCTGCATCTGAGCTATAGGTTTTTGTTTTGTTTTGTTTTGATTTGTTTTGATTTTACTATTATTACTTTTATTTTTTTCTCTATATTAACATTCTATATCTTTTTCGGTTATGTTGCTAGTTCTTCTAAACCAATGCAAATGTACTAAGAAATGATGATCATGCATCTATGTGATGATGTTAAGAATTAATGATTGCATATGTAGAATGGTATGATCTCTAAATGTTGGGTTAATTTCTTTTTTTCCGTTAATTAAAAAAAAAAAAAAGAGAAGGGATAATTGGAGCTGAAGGGATACAGACTGTACAACGGGACTGGATATAAAAACTCAGAAATGGACAGCACAATACTACCCAATTGTAATGCAATTATGTTAAAACACTGAATGAAGCTGCATGTGAGGTATAGGTTTTTTGTTTTTGTTTTTTTTGTTTTTTTTCTTTCTATTATTGTTTTAATTCTTATTCTGTTGTCTTTTTATTTCTTTTTCTAAATCGATGCAAATGTGCTAAGAAATGATGAATATGCAACTATGTGATGTTATTAAGAATTACTGATTGTACATGTAGATTGGAATGATTTCTAATTGTTTTGTTAATTCTTTTTTTAATTAATAAAAAAAAAAAAAAGCCTTTCCATCACCACAGGGATCCCAAGGGCTGACTTTTTATAACACGCACGCTTCCCACCCCAACCCCAACCCATGATAACACTGATGTGCTTTCCAGCTCTCTCTAATTTTGTCCTTTCACAAATGTTTTAGAAATGAATTCATACAGTATGTCACCTTTTGGGACTGTTTTTTTTTTCTCAGTATAATTTTTTTGAGATTGGGCCAACTCAGTTGATCAATGTTTACATTTTACATCCTTTGCTGGTACAATTCCACAGTATGGACATACCATACTTCACTTAACCATCAGTCCATTGAAGGCTATCTTGGGTTGCTTCCAATTTTGGACTTTTATGAATAAAACTGCTGTGAACATGCATGTACATGATTTTGTGTGAATACGAGGTCTCATTTCTCTGTGATAAATGTCCAAAAGTGAAGTAGATGGGTCCTATTTTAGTTGCATTTTGGGTTTTTATAAGAAACTGCCAAACTCTTTTCTAGAGTGGCTGCTCCATTTTATGTTCCTACAAGCAATATGTAGCAGTGATCTAACTTACAAGCATCTTCACCAGTATACATTGCTGTGATTTTTTTATTTCAGCCATCTGATAGATGGATATAGTTGTATAATCTTTTAAAATAAAATTTTTAAACATGTGCATATTACCTAAAAACAATAACAGTATTTTAGAAAATAAGACCATACTATCAGGCACATGAGAGCAACTGATACCTTGGGTATTAATGTATCCATTTATAGTAAGAAATAGGTCATGGCATAGGGTCAGAGTTTGTGGCTGCTGGCCAGGACACTCTGTCGCCAGCAGGCACAGCCATTTGTAAGTCGAGGGAATCCCAGAGGGCAGCCTGGGCACATTCAGAGCAGAGGCAGTTGAATGATGTTTCTTCGTCTTCTCGTGCTTTATAAAGATAATGTTATTACAACATTAAAACATTTGAAAATTTTTATTAAGAAAGTTTCCAAACAGACTCAAAAGTCAAGAACATATGAAATAGTGTTTTCACCAGCTGAGCTTCAGCTACTGTCAATCTTTTCTCTTGCTGGTTTGTCCCTTCTTTCTTTCTGGAGTCTTTTGTATATAAATCTTATACATGGTGTCTTTCACTATAAATACCTTAGGATGCATATATATCCAAAAAAGGCATTTTCTGACATGATTATGATGATGCTATCCCACCATAAGTTAATGTTAATTTCTTTATCAAGAAATGTTCAAGGAACAAATGTTAAAATAAATTTAGTAGATTGAAATGCTAGTGATATGAAAGAGAGTGATAAGGGGTATAGAAAAACGATAGGGGAAACAAAGGCTAAAATATACTGGGTAGATGGAAAAACTAGCAGTCAATGAGAGGGAGGGGTAAGGGGTATGATATGTATGAGCTTTTTTCTTTTTTCTTTTTATCTCTTTTTCTGAATTGATGCAAATGTTCTAAGAAATTATCATGGTGATGCATATACAACTATGCAATGATATTGTGAATTATTGATTATATACCAAGAATGGAATGATCATATGGTAAGAATGTTCGTGTTTGCATGTTGTTATGTTTTTTAAAAAAATAAAAATTAAAAGAAAACCTCAGTAATGATGAAACAATGAAACCCCCCCCCAAAAACGGGCAAATGATTGGAATAAACAGTTCCACAAAGAAAATATGTGGATGGTAAATGAGCACATGAAAAGATGCTCAACATCATTAGCCACTGGAGAAGTACAAATGAGAACTACAACACAATGCATGTGCACATCCTCCAGAGCGGCTGTTGGAGCCTAGCCATGCTGTGTGCTGATGACAATACAGAGCAACCGGAACCTTCATATGCTACCGTGGGAATGCAAAATGGTGCAATTGCTTTGGAAATGGTTTCTTAAAAAAATTAAGCATACACTTACTGTGGTAGTTAGATTCAGGTGTCAACTTCGCCAAGTGAAGGCACCTAGTTCTGTTGCTGTGGACATGAGCCAATGGTAGGTGAATCTCATCTGTTGCTAATTATATCTGCAGTTGGCTAGGAGGTATGCCTGCTACAATGAATGATGTTTGACTTAATTGGCTGGTGCTTAAATGAGAGAACGCAATGTAGCACAGCCCAAGCAGCTCAGCATACCTCATCTCAGCACTCGGAGCTCAGCCCAGGCCTTTGGAGATGCAGAAAGGAATCACCCTGGGGAAAGTTGTTGGAACCCAGAGACCTGGAGAGAAGACCAGCAGAGACCATCCTGTGCCTTCCCATGTAAGAAAGAAGCTCAGTTGAAAGTTAGCTGCCTTTCTCTGAAGAACTATACATCAACTAAATAAATCCCTTTTTATTGAAAGCCAGTCCGTCTCTGGTGTGTTGCGTTCCAGCAGCTAGCTAGAACACTGACTATAGGATTCAGCCATTCCACTCCTAGGAATCCATGCAAGAGAAATGGAAGCATATATCCACACAAAGACATATAATGTCCTCGCAACTTTACTTTAAAGAGCCAAAAATTAGGAACCACCTAAATGTCCAACAATGGGTAAATAAGTAAATGAACTGTGAAATGGTGATACAATGGAATACTGCTCAGCAATAAAAAAGAACAAACTAATGGTACATACAATGTGGATAAACCTCAAAATAATTATGCAATGTGAAAGAAGCCAGACCAGAGAGAGAGAAAGAGAGAGAAATAACATACTGTATGAAGCCATTTATATAAGGGTCTAAAAATTCAAACTAATCAATAGGGTCAGAAAACTTATGACTGGTTGTCTGGAGAAACACGCAATTCCATTTGCGTCCCTTCCCCCTTTCTCTTCTGGTCTGTTCCCCTGGGAGGACCCACTTAGCACAGTCTTCCGTTCTCCTCCAGTGTCCCCTTATCTTCACCGTGGATGTTGGATGACTTTTATTATACTGCATTGACTTCCAACACCAATACACTTCTGACTGCCTGGGGTTAGGACGGGTTCCCCAGGGGAAGCGCTCTATCCTCTATGAGACTGCCCTTCGAATAGCAGCTGCAAGTTCAGAAGTCCCCAGGGCCAGCTGTACCTCTGACCAACTAGCTAAAAATTCAGAGGTACCCGCCATCCGCTCAGGTTTGATCAGTCGCTAGAACTAAAAAAAAAGTGTATATATTTATGATTACAGTTTTATTATAATGAAAGAGATACAAATAAAAGGATAAAAGAAGAGACCTATAGGGAGGTGCAACGCTGGCTCAGTGGCAAAATTCTCACCTGCCATGCCGGAGACCCGGGGTCAATTCCTGGAGCCTGCCCATGCAAACAAAAAAATAAAAAAAGAAAGAAGAGTCCCATAGGGTAGGGCCTGGGAGGGCTCCAATGCAGAGCGTCAATGCCCTCTCCTTGTGGAGTTACAACACCGTCCTGGCACAGTAATGTGTATTTCCAATCAGGGACGCTCACCTGAGGTTCAGTGTCCAGTGTTCATAAGGGGTCTCCCTGCATAGGCACGATTGAACCCTCAGGTGGTTGAACTCAATTTCCTGAGGCCAGGCAGTCAGGACCTGCTCAAAGTCCCAGTCCCACAGCCAGGTGGTCAGCACCTGTGTACCTGGCCCCACCTGCATTATCTTGTTAGCATAAACTACCAGGCCTGGTCTGCAGCTCTGAATGACAAAAGACACCTGTCACTGCAAATTCCGAGGATGTAGAAGAACAAAGGGCAGATCTCTCTCTGAAGGTCAAACCCTTACTATACATTTATCTTTAAAACAAACAAACAAAAAAACCCACTCTCTAACAAAAATGATAACATTTGTAGAATAATAAAATTTTAAATTATAGAAACACATAACGCAGTGAACATTATCTATTCTCTCACTCCCCAAAGAGAGCCACAGTTTGCCATTTGGCCAATATTCCTGCAGGTGGTTCCTCTCCGGGTATGTTCTTTTGACTCTTTTCTTATTTTATACCATAGCAGAGAAGTTAGGATTTAACAGGTGATTATGATATGGAATCAGTATATAAATATTCCTTTTTTCTTTCTGTTATATTGAAGTAGAGAGAGGGAAATACCTGAAATCTCTGCACTATAATTCAGCCACCCTGATCTCTGATGGTGACTGTGCTACCCGACAAAGGCCATGGATTCTTTTGCCTGACATGCTTCATATCCAATTCCTGAGACCCCAGGTTTCAAAGAGAGAAAGTTTATCACTAGGCATGTAGTAGGAGAGCAGATGGCCTAGCGGCCCAAAATCTGTCTCCCCAAGTTTAGGGGGTTCAATGTTATTAAGGATTTTAGTAAGGGGAAAGGAAGTAATTTCAAATAGCAAGTTCAAAGCTGAAAAGGAGACCATGTTATCATGTCATTTCAATAGGAGAACATACCCTGAAAGGAGGGGAGGCAGAGCTGTCACTTCAGTGCTAAGGGATGAGCCCAAAGGAAGGGAGACAAGTTGTCTTTCACCAGCAGAGTCCAGCTGATATGATTTACAAATGTCTGGGGCTGCAGCTAGTTCACAGCTGGCTTCAAATTCTTCAGTAGCATTAAGGGTTTAGTCCTGCAAGAAAATGACCAGATAAAGGAAGTAACAGCTCTTACCAGTCACGAAGTCACAGGATAAGGGCTTTTACACTCATTTCAGATGTCAGGGAAGCTGGATTATAGTTTAGGGACTTCAGGTATTCCTCTCTGTCTGCTCCAATATCCCAGAAAGCAAAAAGGAATATGATTCAAGAATCAAAATCATCCCTTAAATCCTAATTTATCCATTACAATCGTAAAAATCCTTATCTTGTGCCTTTTCTACTGTAAAAGCTGGTGCTCCCTTTATCCAGTCTTTTTCTCAAAGCAATTTTTTTTTTGTAACCTGCCACTTTGCTGTACTCATTTATTAGCTCTAGTAGTTTTGCGGTGGATTTTTCAGGATTTTCGACATATAGTATCATATCATCTGCAAACAGTGAGAGTTTTACTTCTTCCTTCAAAGCAACTTTTGAAGGCAAATGCTCTAATGCTCATGGAGGAAACTGAATCAGTTCAGAACCAACCATTAACTGGTTCCAGCACAGTTTCACTCCTTTACATTTGTAAATGTTTTTGCCTCTACCTGCTATCGAAATGATAACTCAATCTCTCCTTTCTGCTTCTATTTGCTATTCAAATTGTGATGACTTCATCTCCCCTTTTTGGGACCCATAAAAACCTTGAACTCCTTAGATTTAGGGAGACAGTTGTGGGGACCCATAATTCATCTGATCTCCTGCATCGTGCCTAGCAATCAACTCTTTCTCTCTTTGCAATCTGGGTGTCTCAGGAATGGTCACTTGAGTGCATGGGACAAGAATCCACTGCCTCTGTCTGGTAATGAGAGGACAGGGTTTCCCTGAAACTACTGGCTTTCACATTGCTTGAAAGCCAAAATGTAGGGCATGCCTCTGTGGCAGGGCTCACAAAGTCCCCTTTGGTGGCCATGTGGCTTCCACGCTGGGCTCTTCTGTCGACTGCTCCAGGCTCCTGCGGATTCCTTGGAATGAGCTGTGGAGAATGGCCCCAGCCCTGGTGGTACTAAGCCAGGCCAGCTGGCTGCGACAGGCATGTTCATTGAATGTACCTTCAGGATCTACCTGCAAGGGCAGGGCAAGCCAGGCCAGTGTTGGGATGCTGACAGATGTTGCTCATTTCCTTTCTCTGCACCCCTGAAGACCTAACCTAGGCGTACCACATCCTTCCACATTAGATGGGGTCACAGCTTCCTCCAGGTCCACCCCTCTGTTAACAGAAATATTTCTCATGCAATTTAGGATGTCACAGCTTTATTGAGTGATTCGTGAATCAGGCAGCATCCCATTCAGAAGGCACAAGGTTAGAAAGAAAGCCATATCTGAAAGAGAATAAATGCTCACCCAATTGTGAAGAAAAGAATTTATTCATGATATTGCAAGAAGGGGTGCCCAACCCAAAAAAATGGCACCCCAAGCAATAAAATGCCGCAGGCTTTAAACCCTAAGATACAGGTCCCTCCCCTGTTTCTCCACTGATTGGATACTCCAGAGACTACAGCTTATCCGGATAGTCTAACTAATTCAAATTCCCACCAAAGGTTCCCACTTTTGATTACACTTTACATTTTAGTGACCCCGGCTGTTACTTATTTGTAGTTGTTTCTACCTATATGAGGCTTTGGCGCCAATTCTAGGCTTGTGTCAGAGGCTCTCCCCTTTCCTGCCTGTGCCATCTTGTGTAAAATCTAAACTTAATTTTATTCTTATAAATCCCCCTCTTTCTTTCTGAACTCTTTTGGTTTTCACATTTTAGTCTTTTTTCAAGCTTGACAAGAGCCTTTTCACACTCTTCATCATAGGGATCTTCCTCTTGAAGGGGGTACAAATTGCCTTGCCTGTACTGAATGGGCATTTGCTTGGTTGAGGAAGCCTCATGGGTCTCTGAACTAAACCTCGGACTCATAGGATAATGCCACTCCCAAGTGCTGTGCGTGCCCGGCTACAATGATTACAGAAGTTAGCATGGACAGTGCCACCCCTTTCCATTTCCCAAACCAGCTTTCTAATCATCCCGTGAAGGGGTTATCAATGCCTGAGTTTTCCAGCAATTCTTCAGATAAGGCCATTAAGTCTTGTAAAGCTTTGGTGATAGTTCCATCTGGGGCTGTATTATGGGGGTGAAATGTACAACCATCCCTGGCCATAACACAAAATGCCTCCTTTTTCAGCTAGCATCATGTCTAGGGCCATACTATTCTCCCATGCCATTTGTCTAGGAGCATCCAACTGTTTTGCTAGTCCCTTAACTGCATCCTTGGTGGAATTGATAAATCTTTGCTGATTAATCCAATCCATATTTTTGTGGATGGTGACCCACCAGAATAAGGAGGACTCAAATCCTGCAGCTACTTGATTCCTAGACTTAAACTCATCTGGGATTCCCCTTGGCACCCCTATACAGTCTAAGTAAACTCAATCATCAAAGGAAACAAGTAAGCTTCTTTTATTTCTTTTTCCTTGGGTTAGAACTTCCTCCTCCTTTTCAAAAGCTAGAGTGAATGGGATGCCAATTGGACCAGAGCACAGGTCCCTTCCATTCCTTAGGTAATACTGGTCAGAGGATACCCTTTCCACAATACCACCGAAGGTCTGCTCAGGGTATGGCTAAACTGGAGAAACTGCCAGTACTATCCTCAGTCACATCCCACGCTTGGGTACACGAGGCCATAGCCCCAAGGTCCTGGAACCCTTCTCCCTGTCTATAGAGACAGATAGAGGGGTTTCCTGGACCAAGGTGAGACGCTGGTATGGTCTTTACTTTTCCACCCCTGACTGGAGGGAAAAGAGAGGACAACATAGTACAATTTTCACAAGGAAAAATGAGTACTATGCATTTGAACTCCTTTTTGTGTTTCTCCATACCCATCAGAAAGGCAGAACAAGAGCAGAGGGTCGGCCTGTTGTGTAAGCATAACAGTTGCTTTTGTCTAGACCCTGGACTGTATATTTAATCCATTCCACCCAGGCATTTGTATCTCCATTCTCTGTCTCTATTTCTATGGTTTGCTTCACATTTTCTGTCTGACCACCCTGACAACTTTGGGAATCCCATGTTCAAGGTCCACCCTTGAAGCTGGGTAGTCCATCACATATCACTCCAGGAGGGAGAAGGAGAGGCTTGACTGTAGCACCCCCTACTGGTTCTGGATACAAGTACTTGTTTTCACCACTCAGTTGCCATTGACTCATTAAGTCTCCACAGTCTATTACTTGGCAAGTATCACACTGTACAGTTTGGAACTCTAAACCTTTGGTTATATTCACCACCAATCTGACAGGGGTCATTGTGCCCTGAATTTGGAACATGATAGCTGGTATAATAGTTAAGACTGACTCTGAACTATGTTAGGTTAAAATACAAGATCCACACCCCAAATCCAAAAAACCCTTCTACCCTCCCAACTATTGTCTCTTTAATGTTATTTTTAAAGGGTCTGAAGTTGGAGTTGTTTCCTAGGAATTTGACTGTGTTGTTGGTACTTATCATCCAACTCAGGTCCTGGTCCTTTCACTTGGGTGTAGTGCGTCCAGCCTTTCTCTGCCATCCAAACAGCCATCTCAGTCAACAGGACTTGATAGTCCTTTCCAGGTTGGTTGGAATTTGGACTCTTTCCATGATTTGATGAGGACCCAACTGCTGGGTTAGTGTTGATGGATAGCAAATTCAAGAGGTGGGGTCTAGACCAGCAAGCCACGGTGCCTGAGGGATGACAGAGTAGAGGAAAAAGCCAGTACACAATTCTTAAGGAAGAGGTCCTTTTCAAAGTCAGCTACTAGCATGGTCTGTCCTAAGGCAAAATTCTCCTCTGGCTCTGGATCTGTAGAACTCAGAACAAATTGTTTGCTGCCAACATATAAAAGAGGAAGAGTTATAGGATACATATTCCCATTTCCATAGGGAGAAATTGGAAGGAACACAGGGGTCACCAGAACCAAGCAGTTTTGGAAACCTGCAAGACAAAGTCCATTAGATTTCAAAGTCTAAGAGTCATTTATCTTCGGGGCTTTAGAAAGTGGCAGTCCCACCCTTTCCAAGGGCTCTGCAGAGGCCTGCCTCTCTCTGAAAGCAACCTTTGGGGACATTGGGAAAACCACCTTTTTCTTGGTTTTCTACCCTCTCCAAGCATCAGGGCCACACCCAGGCTTTCTGCCATGTCCGGGGCACACACTCAACCCTCCATGTGGTGGCAGCCAGGCTCTCCCCAATCCCCAAGGAATGTGCTGCACCCTTTCCAAGGGCTGAGGCAGCAGGACCCTTCCACGGCAACCAGGTGGAGGGCCCATCCTCTGCCTTTGGGGCAAACTCACCCTCACCAAGTACTTGGGTGGGTCCACTCTCCTGGCCCAAGGCTTCTTGACTTTAGCTTCCGTAGTTCTGCCTCTGAAGTTATTTTACCTTCACATTATTCCTTCTCTGACCGTCTCAGTCCTGACTGGCCGTGGTTCTCCTGATACAGATCCTGCAACACTCTCTTTGGCTTTCTGTGCATAGTCTTGGATCGTGCCCATCAGCCAGTCCCATGGGTACGATCAGGTCCCTTCCCAACAAGTTACTCCCAGCTTCTGGAATGTACACCAGGGGGCTTATAATTTGATTATCTCCAATGTAGGTCCCAATTGGGACAATAACGATCAGGAGGACAGGGCACAAATGAGGGATCTTAGAGACCCCACTACATAGGGGATAAAATAGGGACTTTAAATCCTTCCCTTTTTACTCCCAAAACTGTGGAGGGAGCTACTGGAGAATTCAATCCCCTTTGGGATATGGGTCCAGAAAATCAAGCTGCCCCAGTGTCTACCAAAGATGTAATTTCTTCCTGGTACGGGCATATCTCTTTTAATCATCCAACCTCTCCTTGGCTCAGCTACTTGCCAAAATAGATCAGGAAACAGGCATCCTTCCTGCCACCTCAGTAATGCCAGCATTATTGCCCAGTAGTAGTCAGCAGGTCCTGTCAGGAGACACCATAATCCTCCTAGGAGTCCAATTCCTGCACTGAAACTTTCATCAAGACTGAACTCCTACAGGAAAATATTCCCACATCAAGATAGTTTTATTCACCCATTTGCTTTACTCTTAACAGTAGCAAGTGTGCAACTCCTGCATTTGGCAAAGGGATTTATCATAGAGAAACCCAGACTCTGAATCAAGTGGTCACACACCACTTTGAAATAGTTCTATTGAACCAGAGACATAACTAGAAAATTACCAGAACATCAGTAACTCTGGATAGTTTCTTCAAGTCTCTTTAAAAACTAAAAACTACTGGATAGTTTAATCTTTTCTTGAGCCACCTCAAAGGCTTTATTTAAGTTCTGAGATTTGGGTACAACCAATTTTATCCCCTGTGTAGTGAGGTCTCTAAGATCCCTCATTTGTGCCCTGTCCTCCTGATCGTTATTGTCCCAATTGGGACCTACATTGGAGAATTTTTGCTCTGCAGCCATTACCCCTTGTCTGGGTGGGTGCTGCCTCTCCCATTCTTTCATAGCTGCCCCCCTCACCATTCCCCTTTCTTCCCCCATAAAGAGGATATTTAGGATGGACATAAGTTCAAACCAGGTATATAACCAATTTCCCCAGGTCCAATAGGTACTTCTCTCAGAGGGTGTAGGGAATCAATAAGTCTATGTTCTTGCACCCTTTTCCCTCAGGAGGCCCCAGAAATGGAAAATTCCCTTTAGCCAACACATGGCATAATCAGATTCCTCTTCGGAGAAGGGCTTTCTTTTCATTAACGTAAAGCACAAAGTCAGCACAAAGTCAACCCTCAACTGCCACATATTTTGGCCAGAATACATTGGGTAGCACAATGGTTTCTTTGGTCCAAATATAACATCAATATTTAATCATTTTCTTTCTGTCCTTTCCCTTGGTCCGATCACTATCAATCCAATGTTCCAACATTCTCCCTCTGGACTATCCAGGGGAATGTTCCCAGGGGACTCTATTGGTACATACCCCTTCCCCTTTTCCCCCAGCTGGCTCACTGCCTCTACCCATTCTGAATCTTGCCTGGGTTCCTTTGTCTCAGCACTATTTCAATTCCTCCGACGCCAGTCCTTTCCCTCATGGGAGAAGGGAACTGTGGATTGGGACTCTACACTTGCTTATGCAACTTCAGGCAAGAATTCATTAGAATTCGTTAATTCTCTAAGAATTCTCTAAGAATTCATTAGAATTCTTCCTGACCACCAAGGCAAGTAGTCTTTTTCTTACCTTGGTCCATGCACAGAGTTGCCTGTGTCCTTGTGAGGCAGATTTTCCCTTCCCCTTTTCTCGTTCACAATCAGCAGATGCAAGCACTGGGCCCTTCTGACTGTTTTAAGCAGGCCCCAACAATGGCATCTGAGACCACTCAATCAGCAGGGCATGCCTTTGCTTCATCCTCCCCGGGGATCATCCACTGAAGGCTTGGATCCCAGAGAAACCCCCCAAAGTTGTTGGAAAGAAAGCCATACCTGAAAGAGAATAAACGCTTGCCTGATTGTGGAGAAGGAAAAAATTTATTCATGATCTTGCAAGAATGGGTGCCCAACCTAAAAACATGATGGCTGGCACCCTAAAATAGAATGCCACAGGCTTTATACTCTGAGCTTAGCACACCGGTCCCTCCCCCATTTCTCTGCTTACTGGATACTCCAGAGGTTACAGCCTATCTGGATAATCTAATTAATACAAATTTCCTGTTGAAGGCTCCCACTTTTCATTAGGCTTTACATTTCAGTGAACCTGGCCATTATTTATTTAAACTTATTTCTACCTATATAAGGATATGGCACCAATTCTAGGCTTGCATCAGAAGCTCTCTCCTTTCCCTGCCTGTGTCATCTTGCATGAAAGTTAAACTTAATTTTATTCTTACAGGTGGGAAGGGGATGCTCATTTAGGCATACGCAGAACTAAGTGAGGAAGTGTTCTGATTGGCTGATATTAAGTTTCCATTTTACATAGGGTAACCTTACCAAGTGAGAAGCAGGTATACATAGATTAGTGTGGGAAGCTTGTCCATTCTGATAAGCTTCCTCCACTGGACCAAAACTGGTTTATCTCTAGAGGTTGCTTCTCTGTAACCCTGTAGGGTGCATTCCATTTTCTTGGAAAGCCCTTGCTGGTCCACTGTTTTTGTCTTCTGGAATAGTCCTCTGAAAGGGGCCCCACCTGGCAATGCCCAATGCAGGGGGTCTTTTTACTCACTTCATATCAGTTAGGTTGAGGTCACCTCACAAAGCCATCCAATTGCAACCAAAAGTCAGGGCTCAAGGGATGAGTTTGATGGCTGAATCATTATATAGATATTCCTTTTGCTTTCTGATATATTGGAGTAGACAGAGGGAAATTCCTGATAGCACTAAATTTCAATCCAGCTGCCTTGATCTCTGATAATAGTTGCATGGCCCTTATCTTCTGCCCTTGTGATTGTAAAAACCTTGTGACTAGCTTTCACTTGTACTCAACTGTCTAGTTTTTCAACATTAGAGTCTTGTGATCACTAAAGACAGCCTCTAATGTTTATTCATGAAGGGCCTTGGGTGAGCCCAGAACTAACCCACCCCAAATCCAAAGTTATCTTGATAATTGAGACTGGATCTAACCAAAGTGGGCCCACCTGACATGTGCAGAAGCTCAAACTTTAACCTACACGTCACCTAGACCTCATTCCGCCATTTTCTTACACATGTTCTGTGACTAAGCAATCTGTGCATGCTCAATAATCTGATCACCTCTAATTACATCATCTGGGGCCACTGTGCTGCCCATCTTTTCTCTAATAAAACTATCAGAATTACTGCAGTTTGGGGGGACAAATTTTGGGCCAAAAGGCCATCTGCTCTCCTCTTATGAACCTAGTAATAAATTCATTCTCTCTTTGAAACCCCATGGTTTCAGGAATTGGTTATTGAGTGAATCAAGCAAAATGACCCACAGCCTTTGGCTAGTAACACCATTGCATCTATCTCTGTATGACTGACCCTGATGATATCTCAGATCAAGAGGGTGGGTGGGCCTTTTTACATGAAGAAGTTAGAATAGGCATAGCTCAGGGACCCCTATAGAATGGGAGGAGAATCAAAGGAGAAGGAGGGGTCATAACAGAGAAGATAGTGCAGGAATAAAATTAAGTTTAGCTTTCACATAATATGGCATAGGATGAGAGAACAAATTGGCTCAGATTGGTCTTACAGGAAGGGAAAGGAGAGGGCCTCAGACACAAACCTAGAATTGGCACCAAATCCCTATATAGGTGAAAACAAGTTTAAATAAGTAACAGCCAGGGTCACTGAACTATAAAGCATAATTGAAAGTGGGAATCTTCAGCAAGAAATTTGAATTAGACTATCCAGATAGGTTGTAACCTCTGGAGGATCCAGTCAGCAGAGAAACGAGGAGGGACCTGCATGCTAAACTCAGGGCATAAAATCTATGTATTCTGTCACTTAGTACACCAGCCACCACATTTTGGTTGTGCGCCCGTTCTTGCAAGATCGTGAATAAATTCTTTTCTTTTCCACAATCGGATGAGCGTTTATTCTCTTTGAGGTTTGGCTTTCTTTCTAACATACAGGATTTAACAAACAGTATGACTGCTGAATCACTATAATGATATTTCTTTTAGCTTCAAGTGTTTCGAAGCAGCTAGAAGGAAAATGTGAAAATGTGGAATGGTAACCCATACCAAACTTTTAAATCTGTTCTGTAGCTACTTATTAAAATGCACTTTGAAAATTATTGCTTGTATGTGTATGTGAGTGGGTGTGTGTGTGCTATATTTCACAAGAAAAAACATTTTTTAAAATATGCTCCTATATACAATATATATGTATGTATTCTCATTTTTTTTTAATTAATGGAAAAAAAAGAAATTAACACAACATTTAGAAAGCATACCATTCTACATATGCAATCAGTAATTCTTAACATCATCACATAGATGCATGATCATCGTTTCTTAGTACATTTGCATCGGTTTAGAGGAACTAGCAACACAGCAGAAAAAGGTATAGAATGTTAATATAGAGAAAAGAAATAAAAGTAGTAATAATAGTAAAAAAAAAAAAACAAAAAAAAACTATAGCTCAGATGCAGCTTCATTCAGTGTTTTAACATGATTACTTTACAATTAGGTATTATTGTGCTGTCCATTTTTGAGTTTTTGTATCTAGTCCTGTTGCACAGTCTGTATCCCATCAGCTCCAATTACCCATTATCTTACCCTGTTTCTAACTCCTGCTGAACTCTGTTACCAATGACATATTTCAAGTTTATTCTCGAGTGTCGATTCACATCATTGGGACCATACAGTATTTGTCTTTTAGTTTTTGGCTAGACTCACTCAGCATAATGTTCTCTAGGTCCATCCATGTTATTACATGCTTGCTAGGTAACATTTTAGACTCAAGTTCCTTGAATTTATTTAATCAATTCCTATTAGTGGAAATTTAGGTTCTTTTCACTTCCTTTTCCATCAGTGGACATTTATTATTAAACACTTGTGTTACCAGAGAAAGGCTGTGGATTCTTTTGCCCGAAGCACTCAATAACCAATTCCTGAGACCACCAGGGATTCAAAGAGAGAGAGAGAGTTTGTTAGAAGGCACATAGTAGGACAGCAGATGGCCTAGTGGCCCAAAAGCTGTCTCCATGAACTGCAGTAATTCTGATAGTTTTATTAGAAAAAAAATGGGCAGGTTTAGGATAATGAGCACAGCGGGCCCTGATGATGTCATCAGAGGGGATCAGTTATTGAGCATGTGCAGATTGATTCCATGTTTAGTCACAGAACATGTGTAAGAAAATGGTGGAATGGGTCTAGGTGACGTGTAGGTTAAAGTCTGAGCTACTGCGCATGCCAGGTGGGCCCATTTTGGTTAGATCCAGTCTCAATTATCAAGATAACTTTGGATTTGGGGTGGGTTAGTTCTGGGCTCACCCAAGACCCTACATGAATAAACACTAGGGGCTGTCTTTAGTGATCACAAGACTCTAACGTTGAAGAACTGGAATTTCCCTCTGTCTACTCTAATATACCAGACAGTAAAAGGAGTATCTATATTAATGATTCAGCCATCAAAATCATTCCTTGAACCCTGATTTCTTTTTTCTTTCTTTTTTACATGAGCAGATACTGAGAATTGAACCCGGGTCCTCTGGCATGGCAAGCAAGAACGCTGTCACTGAGCCACCGTGGTCTGAACCCCGATTTCTTGATTACATTTGTGTAAGTATCTCCTTAAGATGAATTCCCAGAAGTAAACTTGTGGGATCATACAGTGCCCACATTTACAATTTTGACAGTTATTGGTAAATAATTCTCAAAAAAGGGATGAATGAAGAACACGACTCCTGGAGGCACATGATTGCCTATATCCTTGCTTCTTTCACTGATACTTGATACTAGTCTCTTTTTAAAAACCATTTAAAAATCTGATAAGTAAAAGTGCCTTTTGATAGGGAGATTATTGATCCATTTATGTGTTAATTGATGTTCTGTACTCTAAGAATGGCCTGTTTATATGTTTTGCCTATTTTCAATTTATGCCCCTTTGTAGTGATTTATATAAGCAAGTTTTTGCATATTATGCATATTATTTTCACCCAGTTTGTTACTGGTCCTTCAATTTTGTTTATGGCATATTTTGCAAAACAGAAATTTTAAATTTTCAGGTATTCAAATCTATTTGGATTTTGCTTTATAGTTCTTGAACCTACCATTATGCTAAGAAAGGCCTTCCTTGTGCCCCCCTAGATTACAATTTTAATATCCCCTTATGTTTTATCATAAAAAACCCTTATGTTTTTTTATCTGAAAAAGAAGTGTAAGAAGAAACAGAAGGATTTTAATAATATATTTATTCAAACTATTGTCATTTAAAAATTTATCTGACTTTATTTAGCATGCCAATAGTTTATCCTGGTAATAAATTAATATGTACAGTTATCAAAAACTGGTGGGTGCTCTCTAGGGAGGTGTACACCAAAGTGTATGTAGAACCATTTAAAGAGCTGTCTTTAAAATTTTCAAATTCAAGTGTTGTAACATCAAGTTTTTGAAGAATAGAGTCTCTTTTCCTCTAATTCATGATTTAGATACTTTGAGTTTATAGTTTGAGTCACTATTTCAGTTCCTGCTGGCTACCAAACCTGACATTAAGGAGCTGACAGTTCAGAAATCATCTGATCCAATCACCTAATTGTCAGATAGGAGCCACTGGCATTGCCAAAGTTTACAAAAACTAGTTTAAGAGGCAGAGCCTAGACCACAAATTGTTTCTCAGGAAGGTTCCAGAAATATCTGTTGGGCTAAATAAGGCACATATATCACATGGAACTCCAGTCATATGTAAAACATCCCGGGTTTTACTTTTAAATTAACATTAGATTGAATTCTGATGGTTCTTTTGTAGTTCACAAACATATTTGGTGATTCAGTTGTTTTGGAGACAAAGTCATTCTGACTATTGGAGTTTATCACCCGTCACTGATTGCCAGTGCTGTTTATGCTTCGTTTTTCCTGGGATGTTTCAAGGGTGTCTATTCTTGTTTGAAGTTCAACATCAGCAGAGGGAGCTAACATGGTATCAATATCTATAAAACCATCAACATTTGAGTTTGGGGGAGCTCATTTAGGTCAGTTATCAGGTATCCTACTCTGTTCATTTGAACAGCCACTGGTTCTGAGATCAGCTTTTGCAAAGCAGCTGTGGATTACTTCAGGGGTGTCAGTATCCCACAGAGCAATGAGATTTCTCAGCACGTCAGGAAGACGCCATGTAATGAACGCTTCACATGATGTACCATGGTGATTTATTATGCCTCAGCCTAATGGCTGCACATAACCCTGTTGTAAGCAAGGAAAAGGCTACACACTTGTTTTAATTTAAACTCCCAGTGTGTGTGTGTAGCACACTTATCAATCAGTAAAAGAATGTTCAAGTTCTACAAACCAGTTTTCTCTTAAGTTGCAGGAGCAATTTCTCAAACAACTTGCCAGACACCAGTTCATTTTTGTGACTTTATATCTACACAGGAGAGTTGCATATATAAAGGGAACTTTGGAATTTTGTGCTATTTCTCAGCACTGCAGCAAAGGAAGACTAACGGCCTATATTCATATAGGTATTTTTCTCCAGAGCAACATCTTGCTATGAGTACATGTGCCCTGTGGGCATATTTATTCAGAAGAGACCTCCAGTTTTCAAATTCTTCTTTGGCAAACAGAAGCCAGTGTAGAGACTTCACCTTTTAGCCACAGTGGCATGATACTGTAATCATGCAGAAAGCATTGCCTCCTGCCATAAAGACTGGATCCCCACCCGAAGTACAATTTCATCAGCCTTTTCTAAAAAGAAACAGACAAAACCCAGAAACAGAAATTTTATTTGCTCTGATCTGGCAAAGTCATTCAAGCATATCATTTACTAAGTTCGTATGTTTGGCTCTCATTCTGTTAACACTTTTGCTTCCCTTAGGTGCTTGTCTTTTTATCTTATCCTGATTTTCAAGGAACATATAGAATATTGAAAAGGAAACTCAATATTCTTTGACCATTTCACTTTTTAACTTTTCCTGTTTATTTACTAACTTTTACTCTGGAGAAACTATGATCTCCCCATATTTTCTCTTCAATACCACAGCCTGCACTGTGTGCATCTAGCATAACAGAAAAGGCATGCTTAGCAGAATATCGACATTCCGACAGTGACACAAATGAGCAGAGATTAATTTTGTTAAGTTTAGAATAGCAAGGTTGATATCAACTTTCAAAGGAAGGGGCTAATATTAATAATCTTAATAACCAACTAAAAAAATACAAACTCTTTTTTGTCAAGGAATACTAATGACTTTGTTGTAGATGATTCTGTTATCAGATACTGAAGTAATTAGGTTTAAGATATAAAACTGTTGAAACTGAGAGGGAAAAATATACTGATTTGAAATTAACATTAAAAAAATTGGGTGGAAACTTAAGAACTCTTGCAATTCAAAGTTTTATGCATGAAATCCAGGTATGTCCTGCTGTGGGTTGCTTCTTTAACTGAAGGTGAGCGCAGCAGCTGATGAAAGAATCCACACCCTAACAGAACAAACCACAAAAACGTTGTCCTTGGGAAGAGGTTTGCAACTTTGCATTTTTCCATCTTAGTTCATTCTCAACAGTTTGAGATGTGGATTCTTACAGGCTTCTTCAGCATTTAACTAATTCTTTGTTGGTGGAAGGTGCTGGGATGATTTCTCCTCACATAAACTGATCTTTCTCATAAATCACTTTTATAATGAGAGAGCAGCTGGGACACATTGCCATGTCTTCCCTATTCACCAAATCTTCCTTGGGGATGGCAGAGTTATCCCCACATGGGCAGGGGTAGAAACACGTCTCCAGGTCTTTACCACACTGGAAGTCCTCAATCCCCGTCCTCACTGGGGTCAGAAAAAGGGCTATTGCTGCTGCCATTTGACACCACCTCCGTGGGTCTAACCAGCCCAAACTGTTGTCATTTTAACATGAAATAAATATAATTTTTTTTTCTAAAGAGGGTGGCTGGAGAGAAGAGTGGTCCTTCCTGACTGCACAGATGAGGGATGGACAGGTTAACAGAGCCAGTGGCCTCCCTCTAGTGTTTCTGGAAACAGACATGGGTATAAATGTTCCTGAGGGTGTGTTGATAGGGTGCAGAAACACTAAAATGGCCCCCTTCTAGAGGGCCTCTAGATATACCAAGATGGGATATTCACAGTAGCATCATGTAAGCTAGAAAAGCAGTTAATAAGGAAGAAATATAGATGTTGATTAATAAAGGACGGATTAGACAAATGGTTCATAGATGTGCTACTGAACTAACGTGGGACTTTCAGCCCCATGTGCATGACAGCTAATCCATGACACCAGGGTTTCAGAGAGAGAAAGAGTTTATTGCTACACACAAAGGAGAAGAGCAGATGGCCTACTGGTCCCCAAAACTGTCACCCAGAAGCTAAGGAATTCAGGGTTTTTATGGATTCAAACAAGGGGAGATGGAGTTGTTGCTATCACTAGAGTGAGTCTACACAGGGTGAGACCAGCTAGATTAACCATCATAATAGTGAGTCTACACAGGGTGAGACCAGGCTAGATTAACATCACTATAGTGAGTCTGCACAGGCTGAGACCAGGCTAAATTAACCATCACACCAGTGAGTCTGTCCAGGGCTGAGACCAGGCTAGATGAACCATCACATCACTATAGTGAGTCTACACAGGGTGAGACCAGGCTAGATGAACCATCACATCACTATAGTGAGTCTTCACAGGCTGAGACCAGGCTAGATTAACCATCATAACAGTGAGTCTGCACAGGGCTGAGACCAGGCTAGATGAACCATCACATCACTATAGTGAGTCTTCACAGGCTGAGACCAGGCTAGATGAACCATCACATCACTATAGTGAGTCTGCACAGGGTGAGACCAGGCTAGATGAACCATCACATCACTATAGTGAGTCTACACAGGGCTGAGACCAGGCTAGATGAACCATCACATTGCTATAGTGAGTCTACACAGGGTGAGACCAGGCTAGATGAACCATCACATCACTATTGTGAGTCTACACAGGCTGAGACCAGGCTAGATGAACCATCACATCACTATAGTGAGTCTACACAGGGTGAGACCAGGCTAGATGAACCATCACATCACTATAGTGAGTCTGCACAGGCTGAGACCAGGCTAGATGAACCATCACATCACTATAGTGAGTCTACACAGGGTGAGACCAGGCTAGATGAACCATCACATCACTATAGTGAGTCTTCACAGGCTGAGACCAGGCTAGATTAACCATCACAACAGTGAGTCTGCACAGGGCTGAGACCAGGCTAGATGAACCATCACATCACTATAGTGAGTCTTCACAGGCTGAGACCAGGCTAGATGAACCATCACATCACTATAGTGAGTCTGCACAGGGCTGAGACCAGGCTAGATGAATCATCACATCACTATAGTGAGTCTGCACAGGGTGAGACCAGGCTAGATGAACCATCACATCACTATAGTGAGTCTACACAGGGCTGAGACCAGGCTAGATGAACCATCACATTGCTATAGTGAGTCTACACAGGGTGAGACCAGGCTAGATGAACCATCACATCACTATTGTGAGTCTACACAGGCTGAGACCAGGCTAGATGAACCATCACATCACTATAGTGAGTCTGCACAGGCTGAGACCAGGCTAGATGAACCATCACATCACTATTGTGAGTCTACACAGGGTGAGACCAGGCTAGATGAACCATCACATCACTATAGTGAGTCTGCACAGGGCTGAGACCAGGCTAGATGAACCATCACATCGCTATAGTGAGTCTACACAGGGTGAGACCAGGCTAGATTAACCATCACAACAGTGAGTCTGCACAGGGCTGAGACCAGGCTAGATGAACCATCACATCACTATAGTGAGTCTGCACAGGGCTGAGACCAGGCTAGATGAACCATCACATCACTATTGTGAGTCTACACAGGCTGAGACCAGGCTAGATTAACCATCACATCACTATAGTGAGTTTGCACAGGCTGAGACCAGGCTAGATGAACCATCACATCACTATAGTGAGTCTGCACAGGCTGAGACCAGGCTAGATTAACCATCACATCACTATAGTGAGTCTGCACAGGCAGAGGCCAGGCTAGATGAACCATCACATCACTATAGTGAGTCTGCACAGGGCTGAGACCAGGCTAGATGAACCATCACATCACTATAGTGAGTCTGCACAGGGCTGAGACCAGGCTAGATGAACCATAACATCACCATAGTGAGTCTTCACAGGGCTGAGACCAGGCTAGGTGAACCATCACATCACTATAGTGAGTCTGCACAGGCTGAGACCAGGCTAGATGAGCCATCACATCACTATAGTGAGTCTGCACAGGCTGAGACCAGGCTAAATTAACCATCACACCAGTGAGTCTACATAGGGCTGAGACCAGGCTAGATGAACCATCACATCACTATAGTGAGTCTGCACAGGCTGAGACCAGGCTAGATGAACCATCACATCACTATAGTGAGTCTGCACAGGCTGAGACCAGGCTAGATGAACCATCACATCACTATAGTGAGTCTGCACAGGCTGAGACCAGGCTAGATGAACCATCACATCACTATAGTGAGTCTGCACAGGCTGAGACCAGGCTAAATTAACCATCACACCAGTGAGTTTGCATAGGGCTGAGACCAGGCTAGATTAACCATCACAACAGTGAGTCTGCACAGGGCTGAGACCAGGCTAGATGAACCATCACATCACTATAGTGAGTCTGCACAGGCTGAGACCAGGCTAGATGAACCATCACAACAGTGAGTCTGCACAGGGTGAGACCAGGCTAGATGAACCATCACATCACTATAGTGAGTCTGCACAGGGCTGAGACCAGGCTAGATGAACCATCACATCGCTATAGTGAGTCTACACAGGGTGAGACCAGGCTAGATTAATCATCACAACAGTGAGTCTGCACAGGGCTGAGACCAGGCTAGATGAACCATCACATCACTATAGTGAGTCTGCACAGGCTGAGACCAGGCTAGATTAACCATCACAACAGTGAGTCTGCATAGGGCTGAGACCAGGCTAGATGAACCATCACATCACCATAGTGAGTCTGCACAGGGCTGAGACCAGGCTAGATGAACCATCACATCACTATAGTGAGTCTGCACAGGGCTGAGACCAGGCTAGATGAACCATCACATCGCTATAGTGAGTCTACACAGGGTGAGACCAGGCTAGATTAACCATCACATCACTATAGTGAGTTTGCACAGGCTGAGACCAGGCTAGATGAACCATCACATCACTATAGTGAGTCTGCACAGGGCTGAGACCAGGCTAGATGAACCATCACATCACTATAGTGAGTCTGCACAGGCTGAGACCAGGCTAGATGAACCATCACATCACTATAGTGAGTCTGCACAGGCTGAGACCAGGCTAGATGAACCATCACATCACTATAGTGAGTCTGCACAGGCTGAGACCAGGCTAGATGAACCATCACATCACTATAGTGAGTCTGCACAGGCTGAGACCAGGCTAAATTAACCATCACACCAGTGAGTTTGCATAGGGCTGAGACCAGGCTAGATGAACCATCACATCACTATAGTGAGTCTGCACAGGCTGAGACCAGGCTAGATTAACCATCACAACAGTGAGTCTGCACAGGGCTGAGACCAGGCTAGATGAACCATCACATCACTATAGTGAGTCTGCACAGGCTGAGACCAGGCTAGATGAACCATCACAACAGTGAGTCTGCACAGGGTGAGACCAGGCTAGATGAACCATCACATCACTATAGTGAGTCTGCACAGGGCTGAGACCAGGCTAGATGAACCATCACATCGCTATAGTGAGTCTACACAGGGTGAGACCAGGCTAGATTAACCATCACAACAGTGAGTCTGCACAGGGCTGAGACCAGGCTAGATGAACCATCACATCACTATAGTGAGTCTGCACAGGCTGAGACCAGGCTAGATGAACCATCACATCACTATAGTGAGTCTGCACAGGGCTGAGACCAGGCTAGATGAACCATCACATCACTATAGTGAGTCTACACAGGCTGAGACCAGGCTAGATGAACCATCACATCACTATAGTGAGTCTGCACAGGGCTGAGACGAGGCTAGATGAACCATCACATCACTATAGTGAGTCTGCATAGGGCTGAGACCAGGCTAGGTGAACCATCACATCACTATAGTGAGTCTGCACAGGCTGAGACCAGGCTAGATGAACCATCACATCACTATAGTGAGTCTGCACAGGCTGAGACCAGGCTAGATGAACCATCACATCACTATAGTGAGTCTGCACAGGCTGAGACCAGGCTAAATTAACCATCACACCAGTGAGTTTGCATAGGGCTGAGACCAGGCTAGATGAACCATCACATCACTATAGTGAGTCTGCACAGGGCTGAGACCAGGCTAGATGAACCATCACATCACTATAGTGAGTCTGCACAGGGCTGAGACCAGGCTAGATGAACCATCACTATAGTGAGTCTACACAGGCTGAGACCAGGCTAGATGAACCATCACTATAGTGAGTCTGCACAGGCTGAGACCAGGCTAGATGAACCATCACATCACTATAGTGAGTCTGCACAGGCTGAGACCAGGCTAGATTAACCATCACAACAGTGAGTCTGCATAGGGCTGAGACCAGGCTAGATGAACCATCACATCACCATAGTGAGTCTGCACAGGGCTGAGACCAGGCTAGATGAACCATCACATCACTATAGTGAGTCTGCACAGGGCTGAGACCAGGCTAGATGAACCATCACATCGCTATAGTGAGTCTACACAGGGTGAGACCAGGCTAGATTAACCATCACATCACTATAGTGAGTTTGCACAGGCTGAGACCAGGCTAGATGAACCATCACATCACTATAGTGAGTCTGCACAGGGCTGAGACCAGGCTAGATGAACCATCACATCACTATAGTGAGTCTACACAGGGTGAGACCAGGCTAGATGAACCATCACCATAGTGAGTCTGCACAGGCTGAGACCAGGCTAGATGAACCAACACATCACTATAGTGAGTCTACACAGGGTGAGACCAGGCTAGATGAACCATCACATCACTATAGTGAGTCTGCACAGGGCTGAGACCAGGCTAGATGAACCATCACATCACTATAGTGAGTCTTCACAGGCTGAGACCAGGCTAGATTAACCATCACAACAGTGAGTCTGCACAGGGCTGAGACCAGGCTAGATGAACCATCACATCACTATAGTGAGTCTGCACAGGCTGAGACCAGGCTAGGTGAACCATCACATCACTATAGTGAGTCTGCACAGGCTGAGACCAGGCTAGATGAACCATCACATCACTATAGTGAGTCTGCATAGGGCTGAGACCAGGCTAGGTGAACCATCACATCACTATAGTGAGTCTTCACAGGCTGAGACCAGGCTAGATGAACCATCACATCACTATAGTGAGTCTACACAGGGTGAGACCAGGCTAGATGAACCATCACATCACTATAGTGAGTCTGCACAGGCTGAGACCAGGCTAGATGAACCATCACATCACTATAGTGAGTCTTCACAGGCTGAGGCCAGGCTAGATGAACCATCACATCACTATAGTGAGTCTACACAGGGTGAGACCAGGCTAGATTAACCATCACAACAGTGAGTCTGCACAGGGCTGAGACCAGGCTAGATGAACCATCACATCACTATAGTGAGTCTGCACAGGCTGAGACCAGGCTAGGTGAACCATCACATCACTATAGTGAGTCTGCACAGGCTGAGACCAGGCTAGATGAACTATCACATCACTATAGTGAGTCTGCACAGGGCTGAGACCAGGCTAGGTGAACCATCACATCACTATAGTGAGTCTTCACAGGGTGAGACCAGGCTAGATGAACCATCACATCACTATAGTGAGTCTACACAGGGTGAGACCAGGCTAGATGAACCATCACATCACTATAGTGAGTCTGCACAGGCTGAGACCAGGCTAGATGAACCATCACATCACTATAGTGAGTCTTCACAGGCTGAGGCCAGGCTAGATGAACCATCACATCACTATAGTGAGTCTACACAGGGTGAGACCAGGCTAGATTAACCATCACAACAGTGAGTCTGCACAGGGCTGAGACCAGGCTAGATGAACCATCACATCACTATAGTGAGTCTACACAGGGTGAGACCAGGCTAGATGAACCATCACATCACTATAGTGAGTCTGCACAGGCTGAGACCAGGCTAGATTAACCATCACATCACTATAGTGAGTCTACACAGGGTGAGACCAGGCTAGATGAACCATCACATCACTATAGTGAGTCTGCACAGGGTGAGACCAGGCTAGATGAACCATCACCATAGTGAGTCTGCACAGGCTGAGACCAGGCTAGATTAACCATCACATCACTATAGTGAGTCTACACAGGGTGAGACCAGGCTAGATGAACCATCACATCACTATAGTGAGTCTTCACAGGCTGAGGCCAGGCTAGATTAACCATCACAACAGTGAGTCTGCATAGGGCTGAGACCAGGCTAGATGAACCATCACATCACTATAGTGAGTCTACACAGGGTGAGACCAGGCTAGATGAACCATCACATCACTATAGTGAGTCTGCACAGGGCTGAGACCAGGCTAGATGAACCATCACATCACCATAGTGAGTCTGCACAGGGCTGAGACCAGGCTAGATGAACCATCACATCACTATAGTGAGTCTGCACAGGGCTGAGACCAGGCTAGATGAACCATCACATTGCTATAGTGAGTCTACACAGGGTGAGACCAGGCTAGATGAACCATCACATCACTATAGTGAGTCTGCACAGGGTGAGACCAGGCTAGATGAACCATCACATCACTATAGTGAGTCTGCACAGGCTGAGACCAGGCTAGATGAACCATCACATCACTATAGTGAGTCTTCACAGGCTGAGACCAGGCTAGATGAACCATCACATCACTATAGTGAGTCTGCACAGGGTGAGACCAGGCTAGATGAACCATCACATCACTATAGTGAGTCTGCACAGGGCTGAGACCAGGCTAGATGAACCATCACATCGCTATAGTGAGTCTGCACAGGGCTGAGACGAGGCTAGAATGACCATTCCTATTGCAAGAATGCAGAGGACTGGACTAGTTGAGTTTCAGTAATGTCAGTTATTGACTTCTCCCTATTCTACTATATGGAATGAAAAGCCATTTATATAACGATTCTGTAATAATAAACATTTGTTAAGTCCTAATTTTTCCATTACAGATATTACAAAATATTATACAACTGTTGAAAACACTATGGTCATCTATATTCAGCATTTATACTCTTTTGTGACTTTCTAGTTTGCAGAACAATATATATGGAATGACACTGTAATTGTATTGGTTTTTTTTTTTCTTTAAAAACTGTGCATATGGGTGTTTACAGAAGCAGGAAAGTTTCTGAGAAAAGAGGAACCAAACTGTTACACCATGGTTTGGGTATGGGGAAGAAGTATTCCATTATTCGTGGCTACATTTTTGGGTCATTTTTGTTATTAGGATGGCCACATATTCCTTTTGTTTTTATAAATGGGTTGTTCCCTGATTTCAGATAACTCATGATTTCTGTAACAAACTAACACTGCAAATATGTGTTGTGTAGCAGACATATCTCCCCTAAAGTTCCACAATAATTTCTACGGATTTTTTGCTATATTGATATTTAAATGATAAAAAAAGAAAAAAGAAAAAGTTCCATGCAGCAGAAGAAATCAGAGAGATGGGATTAGAAAGCAGTCTCCACTCTCCCTCATCCTGAGTCCCTGGCCTCACTCTGCCTGTCACTCAGCCAGCCCATTTTCCCCCAAACTCCCTCCCTATGCACTCTCTACTTTGCCTGGAGCCTTTTCCTCTCTCTCCTTCCCCTTGTGCCTAATCTGAAGAGCTATTTTATCTTCAGACTGGTCACATGCCACCAGGTAAGTATTGTTACCATAGAAGGATGTTGGTGCTACAAGTTTCCACTTGATTTGATTTTTCTTGGTCATCCCATGAGAATGTATCAGGAAAATGATGTTGAGACAGTGCAGTGTGCCCAGGTGGCTGTGACGTCCTTGCTTTGCCTGGTCTGTCCTTGCCCTGGCCAGCCTGGGCCTCCACCCGAGGTGTTGCAGGTACTGTGGGCCAGAGGAGCCCCTTGCTTGGCCTCCAGGAGCCCATACCTCCAGCCCAGGGAGCCTGCTAGTGCAGGCCAGACATGTCCATTTGCTGGAGAGTCTCTCTGAAACACCGTGGGGCCCTCTTCTGCAGCCAAGGATGTGAAATGGAGGTCCCCTATCATGGAGGACCTGCCAAAATGGGCAACTTTCTGGATGGGAGGCCCACAGCAGGGCTTGGGGTGGCTTGGGGCCTTGGAGAGGAGGAGGAGGGAGGTCCAGTGGCTGAGGGATCACACCTCACTCCTTTTCTGCTCCATTTCTCCTTTCCTCCATCTTCCTTCCCTTTCTACCTTCTTCAGCAATCACCAGCCCCTCCCCTATGGCTGGACTATGGAGGAAAATGCTTCAAGGACAGCAACACAGGGGCCCAAAAGCATGTCTGGAGAAGAACCCGATCTTTGATACTAAAGCACCGATCCCTGTTTTCAAGGTGTAACACGGCAAACCTCATCGATGGTGCCAGAAGCCAGAAGAATGGTTGGGGTTGGGGCTAGAAGCCTGGGAGGGGCACCAGGGAGCCCCAGGCCTGAGACATGCTGGAATCTTCAACATCACTTGTGGGAGCTTGAGTAGAAAATACAAGTTCCACTTATATGTGAAAATCCACTGAACTGTAAACTTAGGATGTATGTATTTTACTTCATGTGTTATGCCTTGATAAAAAATGAAAGCAGCAAGAGAAAAACAATCCATCACATACAAGGGAAACCCAATAAGACTATGTGTAGATTTCTCAGCAGAAACCATGGAAGCTAGAAGACAGTGGGATGACATATTTAAATTACTAAAAGAGAAAAACTGCCAACCAAGACTTCTATATCCAGCAAAATTGTCCTTCAAAAATGAGGGAGAAATTAAAACATTTTCAGACAAAAAGTCACTGAGAGAATTTGTGACCAAGAGACCAGCTCTGCAAGAAATACTAAAGGGAGTACTAGAGTCAGATATGAAAAGACAGAAGAGAGAGGTATGGAGAAGAGTGTAGAAAGAAGGAAAATCAGATATGATATATATAATACAAAAGGCAAAATGGTAGACGAAAGTATTACCCAAACAGTAATAACACTAAATGTTAATGGACTGAATTTCCCAATAAAAAGACATAGACTGGCAGAATGGATTAAAAAACAGGATCCTTCTATATGCTGTCTACAGGAAACACATCTTAGACCCAAAGATAAACATAGGTTGAAAGTAAAAGGTTGGGAAAAGATATTTCATGCAAATAACAACCAGAAAAGAGCAGGAGTAGCTATACTAATATCCAACAAATTAGACTTCAAATGTAAAACAGTTAAAAGACACAAGGAAGGATACTATCTACTAACAAAAGGAACAATTCAACAAGAAGACATAACAATCATAAATATTTATGCACCGAATCAGAATGCCCCAAAATACATGAGGCATACACTGCAATCACTGAAAAGGGAAATAGACACATCTACCATAATAGTTGGAGACTTCAACTCGCCACTCTCATCAATGAACAGAACACCTAGACAGAGGATCAATAAAGAAACAGAGAATTTGAATATTACAATAAATGAGCTAGACTTAACAGACATTTATAGGACATTACACCCCACAACAGCAGGATACACCATTTTCTCAAGTGCTCATGGATCATTCTCAAAGATAGACCATATGCTGGGTCACAAAGCAGGTCTCAACAAATTTAAAAAGATTGAAATCATACACAACACTTTCTCGGATCATAAAGGAATGAAGTTGGAAATCAATAATAGGCAGAGTGCCAGAAAATTCACAAATATGTGGAGGCTCAACATACTCTTAAACAACGAGTGGGACAAGGAAGAAATTGCAAGAGAAATTAGTAAATATCTCGAGGCAAATGAAAATGAAAACACAACATATCAAAACCTATGGGACGCAGCAAAGGCAGTGCTAAGAGGGAAATTTATTGCCCTAAATGCCTATATCAGAAAAGAAGAAAAGGCAAAAATGCAGGAATTAACTGTCCACTTGGAAGAACTGGAGAAAGAACAGCAAACTAACCCCAAAGCAAGCAAAAGGAAAGAAATAACAAAGATCAGAGCAGAAATAAATGAAATTGAGAACATGAAAACAATAGAGAAAATCAGTAAGACTAGAAGTTGGTTCTATGAGAAAATCAGTAAGATTGATGGGCCCTTAGCAAGATTGACAAAAAGAAGAAGAGAGAGGATGCAAATAAATAAGATCAGAAATGGAAGAGGAGACATAACCACTGACCTCACAGAAATAAAGGAGGTAATAACAGGATACTATGAACAACTTTACGCTAATAAATACAACAATGTAGATGAAATGGACAAGTTCCTAGAAAGGCATGAACAACCAACTTTGACTCAAGAAGAAATAGATAACCTCAACAAACCAATCACAAGTAAAGAAATTGAATCAGTCATTCAAAAACTTCCCAAAAAGAAAAGTCCAGGACCTGACAGCTTCACATGTGAATTCTATTAAACATTCCAGAAAGAATTAGTACCAACTCTGCTCAAACTCTTCAAAAAAAATCGAAGTGGAGGGAGAACTACGTAATTCATTCTATGAAGCCAACATCACCCTCATACCAAAACCAGGCAAAGATATTACAAAAAAAGAAAACTACAGACCAATCTCTCTAATGAATATAGATGCAAAAATCCTCAACAAAATTCTAGCAAATCAAATCCAACAACACATTAAAAGAATTATACATCATGACCAAGTAGGATTCATCCCAGGTATGCAAGGATGGTTCAACATAAGAAAATCAATTAATGTAATACACCATATCAACAAATCAAAGCAGAAAAATCACATGATCATCTCAATTGATGCAGAGAAGGCATTTGACAAGATTCAACATCCTTTCCTGTTGAAAACACTTCAAAGGATAGGAATACAAGGGAACCTCCTTAAAATGATAGAGGGAATATATGAAAAAAACACAGCTAATATCATCCTCAATGGGGAAAAATTGAAAACTTTCCCCCTAAGATCAGGAACAAGACAAGGATGTCCATTATCACCACTATTATTCAACATTGTGTTGAAGGCTCTAGCCAGAGCAATTAGACAAGAAAAAGAAATACAAGGCATCAAAATTGGAAAGGAAGAAGTAAAACTATCACTGTTTGCAGACGATATGATACTATACGTCGAAAACCCAGAAAAATCCACAACAAAACTACTAGAACTAATATAATAAATGAGTAGGCAAAGTAGCAGGTTACAAGATCAACATTCAAAAATCTGTAGCATTTCTATACACTAGCAATGAACAAGCTGAGGGGGAAACCAAGAAACGAATTCCATTTACAATTGCAACTAAAAGAATAAAATACTTAGGAATAAATTTAACTAAAGAGACAAAAGACCTATGCAAAGAAAACTACAAAAAGCTGTTAAAAGAAATCACAGAAGACCTAAATAGATGGAAGGGCATACCGTGTTCATGGATTGGAAGACTAAATATAGTTAAGATGTCAATCCTATCTAAATTGATTTACAGGTTCAATGCAATACCAATCAAAATCCCAACAACTTATTTTTTGAAAATAGAAAAACCAATAAGCAAATTTATCTGGAAGGGCAGGGTGCCCCGAATTGCTAAAAGTATCTTGAGGAAAAAAAACAAAGCTGGAGGTCTCACGCTGCCTGACTTTAAGGCATATTATGAAGCCACAGTGGTCAAAACAGCATGGTATTGGCATAAAGATAGATATATCGACCAATGGAATCGAATAGAGTGCTCAGATATAGACCCTCTCATCTATGGACATTTGATCTTTGATAAGGCAGTCAAGCCAACTCACCTGGGACAGAGCAGTCTCTTCAATAAATGGTGCCTAGAGAACTGGATATCCATACGCAAAAGAATGAAAGAGGACCCGTATCTCACACCCTATACAAAAGTTAACTCAAAATGGATCAAAGATCTAAACATTAGGTCTAAGACCATAAAACAGTTAGAGGAAAATGTAGGGAGATATCTTACAAAACTTACAATTGGAGGCGGTTTTGTGGACCTTAAACCTAAAGCAAGAGCACTGAAGAAAGAAAGAAAGAAATGGGAGCTCCTCAAAATTAAACACTTTTGTGCATAAAAGAACTTCATCAAGAAAGTAGAAAGACAGCCTACACAACGGGAGACAATATTTGGAAACGACATATCAGATAAAGGTCTAGTATCCAGAATTTATAAAGAGATTGTTCAACTCAACAACAAAAAGACAGCCAACTCAATTACAAAATGGGAAAAAGACTTGAGCAGACACCTCTCAGAAGAGGAAATACAAATGGCCAAAAGGCACATGAAGAGATGCTCAATGTCCCTGGTCATTAGAGAAATGCAAATCAAAACCACAATGAGATATCATCTCACACCCACCAGAATGGCCATTATCAACAAAACAGAAAATGACAAATGCTGGAGAGGATGCGGAGAAAGAGGCACACTTATCCACTGTCGGTGGGAATGCCAAATGGTGCAACCACTGTGGAAGGCAGTTTGGCAGTTCCTAAAAAAACTGAATATAGAATTGCCATACGACCCAGCAATACCATTGCTAGGTATCTACTCAAAGGACTTAAGGGCAAAGACACAAACGGACATTTGCACACCAATGTTTATAGCAGCATTATTTACAATTGCAAAGAGATGGAAACAGCCAAAATGTCCATCAACAGACGAGTGGCTAAACAAACTGTGGTATATATATACGATGGAATATTATGCAGCTTTAAGACAGAATAGCCTTATGAAGCATGTAATAACATGGATGGACCTAGAGAACATTATGCTGAGTGAGACTAGCCAAAAACTAAAGGACAAATACTGTATGGTCCCACTGATGTGAACCGACATTAGAGAATAAACTTGGAATATGTCATTGGTAACAGAGACCATCAGGAGTTAGAAACAGGGTAAGATAATGGGTAATTGGAGCTGAAGGGATACGGACTGTGCAACAGGACTAGATACAAAAACTCAAAAATGGACAGCACAACACTACCTAATTGTAATGTAATTATGTTAAAACACTGAATGAAGCTGCATCTGAGCTATAGTTTTTTTTTTTTGTTTGTTTTTTATATATATTTTTTGTATTTTGTATTTTTATTTTTTTCTCTATATTATCATTTTATTTCTTTTTCTGTTGTCTTGCTATTTCTTTTTCTAAATCGATGCAAATGTACTAAGAAATGATGATCATACATCTACGTGATGATATTAAGAATTACTGATTGCATATGTAGAATGGAATGATTTCTAAATGTTGTGTTAGTTAATTTTTTTTAATTAATAAAAAAAGAGAAAAAATAGCATAAGAAAATTAGAGCATAATCTTTTTTTGCTTCTTATAGTAGGATGATCAAACAATGAACATTAATGGATATATAGTGCATAATAAATATTGATCAAAAAATAGGAAAGCTAACCCAATGAAAGAGAGGAAACAAACTAAATTCTTCATTGAATAGTCTTCTATCCCTAGAATCTAAAAGTAATTGTAAAATAGCTTTTAATCAGGTTTTTCAGAGAAATAAGTACATATAATAAGTAAACAATATTATTAAACAAGAATACAAAGTTGGAGAAAAAGTTAAAACCAGAGACCTTCTATGGCAGCCATCAAAAAAAAAAAAAATAAAAAAAAGTCTAAAAATGTATCTAGCTTTTGTAGAAAAAAAATTTTAAATCCACTCCAATGTTTGAGGGTGGGGCAAGATGGCAGCATAGTGAAGTGTGGAATTTAGTTTGTCCTCCAGAGCAGCTAGTAAATAGCCAGGAACAGTACAAAACAACTGCTGGGGCAACATCAGTGACTGGACACACAGCGTACACCAGTCTGGATGAGGTGGAACAACTGAGATCCCACACAGAACTGTAAGTGCCCCAAGTTGTGGAGGCTGGCACCTATCCCCCACAGGCATGGCAGGATGGTTCCCCAAGGTGAAAAGAAGCAGACTTTACTAGTAGCAGGGACTTAGGTCAACAAAGCTCCAATTACAGAGTTAATTAACAAATTCTGACTACTGAAAACAGGCCCTGAGCACAGATAAACCTTGAATAAGCACTAAAGGAACCAGGAGATTTTGCCCCTGCAGAGAGGGGGTGGGATTGAAAGAAAAATAAAGAGGCTTTTTGAGTTGGACAGCACAAAATAGTGGGGAAGAGCTGGACCCCAAAAGAAGGGGGCTCATAGAGCCTATGGACACATAGAGCCGTATATGATGTAGTCTGCTGCTGACTGGCAAATGTGAGGAGCTGGGGTGCAGCTCTGAAAAAGCTTTTTTTTTTTGTAACTTCCTAACAGCTCATTAGCTAGAACTGCAAGCACACTCAGACTCCACCACTGCCCCAGGCAAGGGCAGAATTAAGGTATGTCTGAGAGGCAAAGTAAAATAGGTAGATGGAGACAATTCCCTAAAGGCTGCATTTTCCCCAAGAAAAGAGGGGCAGGGTCCAGCTCAAGAGGCGGTCCTCCTTCAGGGAATCCAGGCCCCAGGAGCTGAAAGATTGATGTAATGAAAGATATCCTACCTCAGCCTTGCTTTCAAATACACCCCTGGCAGGGAAAGTCTGCTGAAGTTAAAGGCACCACATCACTTTACAGTGATGAGAAGCTGATGGCAGAAAAGTGCCACATCCTGGGCAGGATAAGGAAAGCAGAGAGTCTAGAGGCTTCATAGGAATATCTGACAACATGCTGGGTCTCACCCTCAGGGAAAACTGAGGCTGGCTACTCTCTCCTCCTGAAACATGGGCCTGTCTGGTATGGGAAAATCTGACTAGGGTTGCTCATATCTGAGGAGACCTTCCTCCTCGAAAAAAAAAAGAAAGAAAAGCCCCATATAGGCAGGACAAGAAACAGGAAAAAAAAATAACTGATAAATTCTGATCAGTTAAAACAGGTCCCATGCTTGAAGTCTAGAAAAAGTTTAACTGAATGCCAAAGAACAGAGGAGAACAAAGCCATCCAACAAGAAAACCCTAAGTGAAAGAGTGAAAACAACCTTCAGGATAAACTAATTAAGGAAATCAAATGCCTAGAAAACAGCAAAAAAAAAAAAAAATAATGATTCCTACTAGGAAAATTGAAGATATGTCCCAAAGGAACAAACCAACATTTCAAATGGAGTTGAAACTACTAATCCAGGATGTTCAAACAGACATGCAAAATCTCATCAAAAATAAAATCAGGTTGGGCAATGGTGGCGCAGTGGCAGAGTTCTCACCTGCCATGACCCAAATTCAATTCTTGGGGCCTGCCCATGCTACCACTACCCACCCCCCCAAAATCAAATCAATGAGTTGAGTGAAGATATAAAGAAGACATCGGATGAAAATAAAGAAGAACTTGAAAGTTTGGGAAAAAAACCACAGAACTTATGGGAATGAAAGGCACAATACAAGAGATGAAAAAACAATGGAGAACTACAACAGTATATTTGAAGAGGCAGAAGAAAGAATTAGTGAACAAGAGAGTAGGACAGCTGAAAGCCTACACACAAAAGAAAATACATGGAAAAGGATGGAAAAACATGAACATAGTCTCAGGGAACTGAATGACAACATGAAGCACATGAATACACATGTTATGAGTGTCCCAGAAGAAGAAAAGGGAAAAGGAGCAGAAAGACTAATGGAGGAAACAATCACTGAAAATTTCCCATCTCTTAGGAAAAGCATAAAATTACAAATCTAAGAAGTACAGCATACCCTAAACAGAATATATCCAAATAGACTCATTCCAAGACACTTACTAATCAGATTGTCAAATGTCAAAGACAAAGAGAGGATTTTGAAAGCAGCAAGAGAAAAGCAATCCATCACATACAAGAGAAGCGTGATAAGACTATGGTTTCTCAGCAGAAACCATACAGGCAAGAAGGCAATGGTATGATATATTTAAAATTCTGAAAGGAAAAAAATGTCAACCAAGAATTCTATATCCAGCAAAACTGTCCTTAAAAAAAAGGAGGAGTTTAAAATATTTTCAGACAGTCTGTTCTAGTTTGCTAGTTGCCAGAATGTGATATAACAGAAACAGAGAAGCTTTTAAAAAGGGAATTTATTAAGTTGCAAGTTTATAGTTCTAAAGCTGTGAAAATGTCCAAATTAAAGCAAGGCTATAGAAATGCCAAATCTAAAGTATCCAGGGAAAAATACCTTGGTTCAAGAAGGCTGATTACATTTAGGGTGTCTCTCAACTGGAGAGGCACATGGCAAACATGGTGATAGCTGCTAGCGTTCTCTCCAGGCTTCCTGTTTCATGAAGCTCCCCCAGGGGCATTTTCCTTCGTCTCCAAATGTCTTTGGCTGTGCGGACTCTAGTGGTTCTCATGGCTTTCAAGCTTTTTCCAAAATGTTTCCTCTTTTAAAGGATTCCAGCACACTAACCAAGACCCATCTGGAGTGGGTGGAGTCACATCTCCCTCTAATCAAACGTTAATACCCACAATTGTGTGTGTCACATCTCCCTGGAGATAACCTAATCAAGTTTCCAACCTACAGTACTGAATAGGGGTTAAAAGAAACAGCTGCCTCCATGTGCTGGTTTGAAAAGGTTTATGTACCCTAGAAAAGCCATGTTTTAATCCTAATCAGCCTTGTGGGAGCAATGGTTTCTTCTAATCCTTATTCAGCACTGTATGTTGGAAACTTTAATTAGCTTAGCTCCATGGAGATGTGACTCAATCAGATGTGAGTATTAAATTTGTTTAGGTGGAGACAGGTCTCCATCCATTCCAGGTGGGTCTTGGTTGGTTTTATTGGAATCCTTTAAAAGAAGAAGCATTTTGGAGACAGCTTCAGAGAGAAGCAGAGAGTCCAACAGTCAATAACCTTTGGAGATGAAGAAGGAGAACACCCCCACGGGAGCTTCATGACACAAGAGGCCAGAAGAAAAAACTAGCAGATTTCACTATGTTCCCTTCCAGCTGAAAGAGAAACCCTGAACTTCATCAGCCTTCTTGAACCAAGCTATCTTTTCCTAGATGACTTTAGATCAGACATTTCTATCAACTTGTTTTAATTTGGACATTTCTATGGCCTAAAAACTGTAAAATTGCAACTTATTAAATTCCCACTTTTAAAAGCCATTCCATTTCTGGTATATTGCATTCTGGCAGCTAGCAAACAAGAACACTCCACAGGAGGGATCAGGATTAAAACATGGTGCTTCTAGGGTACATAATCCTTTCAAACTAGCACACAGTCACTGAGAGAATTTGTGACTAAGAGACTGGCTCTACAAGAAATACTAAAGAGAGCATTACAGGTAGACAGGGAAAGATAGGCGAGAGAGAGGTCTGGGGAACAGTTTAGAAATGAAGACTATCAGTAAAGGTAAAAACAGTTAGATATGACATATAAAATCCAAAAGACAGAATGGTAGAAGAAAGTACTATCTTTACAGTAATAATATTAAATGTTAATGGATTAAACTCCCTAATCAAAAAACATAGACTGGCAGAATGGATTTAAAAAAAAAAAAAAGAATCCATTTATATGCTGTCAACAGGAGACTCACTTTAGACCCAAGGACAAAAATATGTTGAAAGTGAAATGTTGGTCATGATGATGAATATACAACTATGTGATGATATTGTGAATTACTGATTATATATGTAGAACAGAATAACCATATGTTAAGAATGTTTGTTTGTTGTTATAGTTTTTAAAAATTAAAAAATTAATTAAAAAAAGAAAGTGAAAGGTTGGAAAAAGAAATTTCATCACACAACAATCTGAAAAGGGGAGGGGGTAGCTATACTAATACCTGACAAATTAGACCTTCAATGTAAAACAATTAAAAGATACAAGGAAGGACACTATGTATTAATAAAAGGGACAATTCAACAAGAAGCCTATTACAATCATAAATATTTATGCACTGAGCCAGAGTGCTCCAAAATATGAGGCGAACACTGACAACACTGAAGGGAGAAGTGGATACCTCTGCAGTAAGAGTTGGAGACTTCAATTCCCCACTCTCATCAATGGATAGAATATCTAGATGAAGGATCAATAAGGAAACAGGCACTTTGAATAATACATTAAGTGAACTGGATTTAACAGACATTTAGAGAACATTCCACCCCACAGCAGCAAGATGCACATTTTTCTCAAGTGCTCATGGATCATCCTCAAGAATAGACCATATGCTGGGTCAAAGAGCAAGTTTCAATAAATTTAAAAAGATTGAAATTATACAAAACACGTCTTGAATCACAATGGAATGAAATTGGAAACCAATAACAGGCAGAGGGCCAGGAAATTCACAAACATGTGGAGGCTAAAGAACACACTCTTAAAAAAACAGTGAGTCAAGAAAGAAATTATAAGAGAAATCAGTGAATATCTCAAGGCAAATAAACATGAAAATACTATATATAAAAATTTATGGGATGCCAATTCTGCAAGTGAAATCACTGCCCTACCCCCTACATGGAATATGACATCCAGGGGTGAAAGTCTCCCTGCCAGCATGGGAGATGACTCCCAGGGATGAGCCTGACCCTGGCACCATGGGATCAACAATGCCATCCTGACCAAAAGGGGGAAGAAGTGTAACAAATAATGTGCCAGTGGCTGAAAGAGTTAAAATAGAGTCGAGAAGCTACTCTGGAGGTCACTCTTATGCAAGCTTCAGTTAGATATTGCTACCTATCATAGCTTGCAAAACCCCAACCAAAACTATTCCTGCCAATCCTATAGAACACCTAGGGCATTATATAAGATTCTACAAAGGTTCCAAAAACCTACCAAATCCAAATGGGTCCCTGGACCAGATAAGTCTCAAAATGCAGAGGGCACAGCCTCTCTAGAACATCAACTAGTTCCATCACCCTATCCCATATTATTATTTAAAATAAATTTTTTTAAACACCAAACAAATGCAAAAAACATTCTTAACTTTTGATCATTCCATTCTACATATATAATCAGTAATTCACAATATCATCACATAGTTGCATATTCATCATCATGATCATTTCTTGGAATATTTGCATCTATTCAGAAAAAGAAATAAAAATAAAACAGAAAAAAATTCATATATACCCGACCCCTTACCCCTCCCTTTCACTGATCACTAGCATTTCAAACTAGATTTATTTTAACATATGTTCCCCCTATTATTTATTTATATTCCATATGTTCTACTTGTCTGTTGTCAAGGTAGATAAAAGGAGCATCACACTGTGAAAGCTGTATCATTATACAATCATCTTCAAGAAACATGGCTACTGGAACACAGCTCTACATTTTCAGGCAGTTCCCTCCAGCCTCTCCATTACATCTTGACTAACCAGGTGATATCTACTTAATGCATAAGAATAACCTCCAGGATAACCTCTTGACTCTGGAATCTCTCAGCCATTGACACTTTGTCTCATTTCACTCTTCCCTCTTTTGGTCGAGAAGGTTTTCTCAATCCCTTGATGCTGAGTCTCAGCTCTTTCTAGGGCTTTTCTCAATCCCTTGATGCTGAGTCTCAGCTCATTCTAGGATATCTGTCCCACGTTGCCAGGAAGGGCCATCCACACCCCTGTGAGTCATGTCCCACATAGACAGGGGGAGGGTGGTGAGTTTGCTTTTGTGTTGGCCACATCTGAACAACAAAAGAGGTTCTCTTGCCATCCCATATTATTGACAACTCTTTCCAACATGAAAAAGTTAGAATAGGCATAGCCCAAATACCCCTAAAGAGTGGAAAAAAGATTAAAAATGGTGGTGGGGTTATACAGAGTAGGCAGGGTTTAATAGATGAGTATGATTGCTTAATTATTATAGTGATATTTCTATCAGTCTCCAGTATATTAGAGCAGATAGAAGTAAAAACCTAAAATTGTGAATTGTAACCCATACCAAACTCTGAAATCTGTATAGGCACTGCATTGAAACTGTAGCCTGCTTTTATTGACATTTTAATAATGTTAAGACAAAGGATGCCTTTAATTTATTTAGAACTTTTACATTTCTTTCAGCAGTGTTTTGTAGTTTTCAGGGTCCAAGTCATTGACTTCCATGGTTAAATGTATTCCTCAATATTTTATTCCTTTTGATTCTATTGTAAATAGAATTGTTTTCTTATTTCTGGCTATTGTTATCTTGAACAAGCAGTTATCTTTCAGATCCTCTTAGATTAAGAAGTATTACCCCTTAGCCAGGCTGACAAAAAACAAACAAACAAACAAAAACACAAGAAAGAGAGGATGCAAATAAATAAAGACAGAAATGGAAGAGTGGACAGAACCACTTATCCTGCAGAAATAAAGGGGGTAATGAGAGGATATTATGAGCAACTAGATACTAATAAACTAGACAATGTAGATGTAATGGACAATTTCCTAGGTAGAGATGAACAACAAACATTGACTTGAGAAGAAATAGAAGACCTCAACAAACCATCATGAGTAAAGTGATTGAATCAGTCATCAAGAAGCTTCCAAAAAGAAAAATCTGGGACCAAATGGCTTCACATGTGAATTCTACCAAGCAGTCAAGAAAGAATTAACACCAATCCTGCTCCAACTCTTCAAAAAAAATGAAGAGGAGGGAAAGCTACCTAACTCATTCTATGAAACCAACATCACCCAATACCAAAGCCAAACAGATACTACAAGAAAAGAAAATTATAGACCTATCTTCGTAATGAATATAGATGCAAAAACTTCAACAAAATACTTGCAAATCAAATGTAGCAATATATTAAAAGAATTATATACCATGAGCAAGTGGGATTTATTCCAGGTATGCAAGGCTGGTTCAACACAAGAAAATCTATTAATGTAATACACCATAACAATAAATCAAAGAGGAAAAATCACATGATCATCTCAATTGATGCAGAAAGGGCATTTGACAAAATTCAACATCCTTCCTTGATTGAAACAATTCAAAGGATAGGAATAGACAGGAACTTCCTCAACATGATAAAGGGAATATATGAAAAACCAACAGCTAACATCATCCTCAATGGGGAAATAGTGAAAACTTTCCCTCTGAGATTGGGAACAAAACAAAGATGCCCACTGTCACCATTGTGACTCAACATTGTGCTGGAATTTCTAGCCAGAGCAATTAGATAAGAAAAAGAAATAAAAGGCATCCAAAATGGAAAGGAAAAAGTAAAACTCTCACTATTTGCAGATGACATTGTCTTATATGTTGAAAATCCCCAAAAAAGCTACAGCAAAGCTACTGGAGCTAATAAATGAGTATAGCAAAGTGGCAGGGTACAAGATCAACATCCAAACACCAATACTGTTTCTATACACTAGTGTTCTAGTTTGCTAGCTGCTGGAATGCAATATCCCAGAAACGGAATGGCTTTTTAAAAAGGGAATTTAATATATTGTTAGTTTACAAATCTAAGGCCGAGAAAATGTCTCAGTTAAAGCAAGTCTATAGAAATGTCCCATCAAAGGCATCCAGGAAAAGATACCTTGGTTCAAGAAGGTGGATGAAGTTCAGGGTTTCTCTCTCAATTGAGAAGGCACATGGAAAACACAGTCAGGGTTTCTCTCTAATCTGGAAAGGCACGTGGCAAACACAGCGTCATCTGCTAGCTTTCTCTCCTGGCTTCCTGTTTCTTGAAGCTCCCCGGGAGGCATTTTCCTTCTTCATCTCCAAAGGTCGCTGGCTTGTGGGCTCTCTGCTGCTCATGGTTATGTCTTTCTGCTCTGCTCTCTCTGAATCTCCTTCATTCTCCAAAATGTTTCCTCTTTTACAGGACTCCAGAAACTTATCAAGATGGGTGGAGACATATCTCCCCTAATCCAGTTTAACAACCACTCTTGATTGGGATACATCTACAGGGAGATGATCAAATTACAGATTCGAACATACAGTATTGAATAGGGATTATTCTGCCATTACAAAATGGAATTTTGATTAAAACATGGCTTTTCTAGGGTCCATACATCCTTTCAAACCAGAACAACTAGTAATGAGCATCTAAGGAAAAACATTAAGAAAAAAATTCCATTTATAACAGCAAATGAATCAGATATTTAGGAATAAATGTAACTAAGGACATATAAGACCTGTGCTGGTTTGAAAGGATGTATGTACCCTAGAAAAGCCATGTTTTAATCTAAATCCCATTTCATAAAGCAGAATAATCCCTATTCAACACTATATGTTTGAATCTGTAATTAGATAATTTCCCTGGAGATGTGATTTAATCAAGAGTGGTTGTTAAACTGCATTAGGTAGAGGCATGTCTTCACCCATTTGGGTGAGTCTTGATTAGTTTCTGAAGTCGTATAAAAGAGGAAACGTTTTGGAGAATGGGAGATTCAGAGAGAGCAGAGAATGCTGCAGTACCATGAAGCAGAGAGTCCACCAGCCAGCGATCTTTGGAGATGAAGAAGGAAAATGCCTCCCGGGGAGCTTCAAGAAACAGGAAGCCAGGAGAGAAAGCTAGCAGATGACGCCGTGTTTGCCACGTGCCTTTCCAGATTAGAGAGAAACCCTGACTGTGTTTTCCATGCGCCTTCTCACTCGAGAGAGAAACCCTGAACTTCATCGGCCTTCTTGAACCAAGGCATCTTTCCTGGATGGATGCTTTTGATTGGACATTTCTATAGACTTGTTTTAATTGGGACATTTTCTCGGCCTTAGAACTGTAAACTAGCAACTTATTAAATCCCCCTTTTTAAAAGCCATTCTGTTTCTGGTATTTTGCATTCTGACAGCCAGCAAACTAGAACAGACTGATACACAGAAAACTATGAGAAATTGCTAAAAGAAATCATGGAAGACCTAAATACTGGGAGGGTACGCTTATGCAAGCTTCATTTAGATAGTGCTAATTGCCATGATTTGCTAAACTTCAACCAACATCACTCCTGTTAACTCTTACGATCATCTAGTGCTCAAACTGAGACTCTATAAAAGTTTCATGCACTATTTTCTTTCCTGGAACCTATAATTTCCAGAGGGTTCCTAGGCCAGATAAATCCTGAAACCCAGAGGGACCAGCCTCTCCAAGATTATCATCTAATTACCTCCCCCTATCCTTTAGTATTGACACCCCTTCTCAATATGAAAAGGTCAGATTGGGCATTGCCCAAAGATCCCTATAGATTGGGAGAAGGATTAAAGGAGAAGGAGGAGTTACAATATAAAAAATAGTATTTAACAAATGAATATGACTACTGAATCACTATATTGATATTTCTTTTAGCCTCCAGTATGTTGGAGCAGCTAGAAGGAAAAATCTGAAATAGTGGAATAGAAGCCCATGACAAACTCTGAAATCTGTTCTGTAATTACTTGTTGAAGTGTACTTTGAAAATTATTGCTTTTTCTTTTTTTCTTTGTATATATATTTTGCAATTAAAATTAAAAAAAAATCAGTTACTGTAGATGTGTGGGTTTTATATCTGGACTCTCAACTGTATTCCATTGGTCTACATTGGTCCTAATGCCAGTGCCACAATATTTGATTCCTGTGGCTTTGCAGTGAGTTTTTTTTTTTTTTTTTTTTTTTTTTTTTTTTTTTTTAAAGGAAAGACAGAGAGAAGGAAGGAAGGATAGAAGGAAGGAAGGAAGGAAGAAAGGGAAACATTTTTAAACATTTTCTTGTTTTTATTGTATTCTGTTTCTCCGTTTTTGTTACATGGGCTGGGGCCGGGAATCGAACCGAGGTCCTCCGGCATAGCAGGCAAGCACTTTGCCCGCTGAGCCACCGCGGCCCGCCCCTTGCAGTGAGTTTTTAAATTAGAAAGTATGAGTCTTGCCATTCTGTTCTTTTTCAAGATTGATTTGGCTATTTGGGGCCTGTTCTAGTTTTCTAGCTGCTGGAATGCAATGTACCAGTAACAGAATGGCTTTTAAAAAGCGGAATTGATTAAGTTGCTAGTTTACAGTTCTAAGGCCAAGAAAATGTTCCAAAATTAAAGCAAGTCTATAGAAATGCCCAATCGAAGGTATCTTGGGAAAGATCTTGGTTCAAGAAGGCTGATGAAGTTCAGGGTTTCTCTCTCAAGTGAAAAGGCACATGGTGAACACAGTCAGTGTTTCTCTCTTGGCTGGAAGGGCACATGGTGAACACGGTCAGGGTTTCTCTCTCATCTTGAAAGGCATGTGGTGAACATGGCATCATCTGCTAGCTTTCTCTCCTGGCTTCCCTTCACGAAGCTCCCCGGGAAGTGTTTTCCTTCTTCATTTCCAAAGGTTGCTGCCTGATGGACTCTGCTTCTCATGGCTATGTCATTCTGCTCTCTCTGAACCTTCTTTTATTCTCCAAAATGTTTCCTCTTTTATAGGACTCCAGAAACTAATCAAGACCCACCCAAATGGGTGGAGACATGCCTCAACCTAATCCAGTTTAACAACCATTCTTGATTAAATCACATCTCCAGGGAGATGATCTAATTACAGTTTCAAACATACAATACTGAATAGGAATTAGAAGAAATGGATTAGGATTAAAACATGGCTTTTCTAGGGTACGTACATCTTTTCAAACCAGGACAGGGCCTCTTATAGCTCCATATGGATTTTAGGATTGCCTTTTCCATTTCCGAAAAAAAAAAGCCTGCTGGAAATGTATAGGGACTGCATTGAAACTGTAACCTGCTTTTATTGACATTTTAATAATGTTAAGACAAAGGATGACTTTCATTTATTTAGAAATTTTACATTTCTTTCAGCAGTGTTTCAGGGTCCAAGTCATTGACTTCCATGGTTAAATGTATTCCTCAATATTTTATTCTTTTTTATTCTATTGTAAATAGAATTTTCTTATTTCTGGCTTTTGTTATTTTGAGCAAGCAGTTATCTGTTGGATCCACTAAGACCAAGAAATATTAAATGTTTATTTTACCTTTGTTTATTCCTGCCCTAACATTCTTCCTTTTCTTATTTAGATCTGTATTCCTGATCATTTTTTTCCTCTCTGAAGTACTTTTTAAAACATTTCTTGCAATGTATGTCTGTTGACAACAAATTGCCTCATTTTTTGTTGTCTGAGAAAGCATTTTTCCTTTACTTGTGAAGAATAATTTCACAGAATTCTAGGTACGTTTTTTTCCCCAACACTTACAATATTTTACTCCACCTCTTCTTACTTGCGTGGTTTTTGAAGAGAAGTTCAACCTAAGTCTTATCCATCTCCCTCTATATGTAAGGTGTTTTCCTTCCCCCCTCTGGTTTCTTTCAAAATTTTCTCTTTGTTTTTGATCTTCTGTAGTTTGGATATGATATGCCTAGGTATAGATTTTTGGCATTTATCCTGTTTGGTGTTCTCTGAACTTCCTGGATTTGTGGTTTTGCATCTGTAATTAAGTTTGGAAAACTCTCAGCCATTATTACTTCAATTACTTCTTCCACTCCTTTCTTTCTTCTTCTGGTATTCCCTTCGCATGTATCCGTTTTGTACTTGTGTTGAAGTCGTGATTAGATATTGGGGAGGGGAAGCATTCTATAATCTTATGATTAAATTTCCATTTTTGTTTGTGTTACTTTTCAGTAGGCCAGAGTCCCTGGGCTGAGATCTTCAGAGGAGTTTCTTAGCCTTCCCCCCCCAACCCCCCACACCCCCCCCATGTGAGAAAGGAAGTGTAGAGGGGGCTGAAGTATGCTAATTGACCTTCCCCAAGTCAGCTGAGGCATTGTTAGTCTTCCTTGATAGCTGGCTTTCAGGATACAGAACTGAAGGAAGATAAGAATGTTCCGGGCTTCAGCCTCTCCAGAACATCAGATAGTTACATCTCCCTATTCCATATTAGTGACAGACCCTTCCAATATCAAAAATTTAGAATTGCCATAGTCCAAACACCCCTAAAGAGAGGTACAGAGAGATCAAAGGCTATAGTGGAATTATACATAGACGACAGGACTTAACAAATGAATATGAATGCTGAATCATTAATTTGATACCTCTTTTAGTCTTCAGTATTTTAGAGCAGCTAGAAGTAAAAACCTAAAATTGAGAAATTGTAACCCATGTCAAAGTCTGATATATGTTCTACAACTAATTGTGGTGCTGTGCATTGAAATTTATAGTTTTGTTTATATGTTATTTTTCACAAAAAAAAAAAGAAGGAAAAAAAGTCGACTGTGATTATAAAAAAGTATTTAAGCCTTCTAGCCTCCCGTATTCTGGAGCAGCTAGAAGGAAAAATATGAGAAGATTGTATGGAAGCCCATGAAAATCTCTGGGATCTGTCCTGTAAAACACTTGTTGATGAGTGCTTTGAAAACTATTGCTTTTTTATTTCCTTGCTTTGTATATATGTTATACTATACAATAAAAAAAAGTTTAAAAAAATTTTCTGGGCTTGTCTCAAAATAGTTACTTTTCCCCTCACCCTGCTAGAAGCATGGAAGGGATTTTCCTCAGATCTTCACTGTGAGTACCTGGTGGGGATTAACAAAAGTAGGAAGGTCCCCCTAAGCCTGGGCCCCCTGGGATTTTTTAGTTCTCAGGCTAGCACACACCACCCTCCAGCAATTAGTCAGTCATCCTATAAGCATTCCTACAACACTAGCTCCAGCAGTGAGCTTCTGCTCCCAGTAAGCTGTGAACCTCTACATCTACCTGTCTCCAGTTTGGGGGACAGTGGCTTAGATTCCTCTGAAGGATCTAAGAAAAGCTGTTGTTTTTCAGTCTGTCCAGCTTTTTCTTGTTGTAAGGATGGCAGTGATGACTTCCAAGCTCTTTACATGTAGACTGGGAACCAAAAGTCCAAAATTTTGGTTTTACATTTACATTCTATGGAGGTATAACTACATCCAGTAAAGTAAGTAGAGAGTCCAATCTTTTTTAAATTAATATTTTAATTTTTTTTAAAATACCAAAAACCACCAAGCAAATGCAAACATTCTTAACTTTTGATCATTCCGTTCTACATGTATAATCAATAATTCATTGTTCTGGTTTGCTAGCTGCCGGAATGCAACACACCAGAGATGGATTGGCTTTTAATAAAAGGGGATTTATTTTGTTGGTTCTTCAGAGGAAAGGCATCTAACTTTCCACTGAGATTCTTTCTTACGTGGAAGGCACAAAATGGTCTCTGTTGGTCTTCTCTCCAGGCCCCTGGGTTCCAACAACTTTCCCCAGGGTGACTTCTTTCTGCATCTCCAAAGGCCTGGGCTGAGCTGCAAGTGCTGAGATGAGGAATGCCGAGCTGCTTGGGCTGTGCTACGTTGTGCTCTCTCATTTAAGCACCAGCCAATTAAGTCAAACGTCACTCATTGCAGCAGACACGCCTCCTAGCGGACTGCAGATGTAATTAGCAACAGATGAGGCACAAGACTAGGTATGCTCACCTGGTCAAGTTGACAACTGAACCTAACTAACACATTCATAATATCATCACATAGTTGCATATTCATCATCATGATCATTTCTTGGAACATTTGCATTTATTCAGAAAAGAAATAAAAAGAAAACAGAAAAAAAATTCATACATACCATACCCCTTACCCCTCCCTTTCATTTCAATCTAAATTTATTTTAACATTCATTCCCCCTATTATTTATTTTTATTCCATATGTTTTACTTGTCTGTTGATAAGGTAGATAAAAGGAGCATCACACACAAGGTTTTCACAATCACACAGTCACATTGTGAAAGCTGTATCATTACACAATCATCTTCAAGAAACATGGCTGGGCGGGCCACAGTGGCTCAGTGGCAGATCCCTTGCCTGCCATGCCAGAGACCTGGGTTTGATTCCTGGTGCCTGCCCAGGTGTTAAAACAAAAAGAAAAGTTATGTATCCCCAGAACCTTTGACTAAAAAAAAAAAGAAAAAGAAAAAGAAAAAGAAACATGGCTACTGGAACACAGCTCTACATTTACAGGCAGTTCCCTGTAGTCTCTCCACTACATCTTGACTAATAGCGTGATATCTACTTCATGCGTAAGAATAACCTCCAGGTTAACCTCGCGACTCTGTTTGGAATCTCTCAATCATTGACACTTTATTTTGTCTCATTTCACTCTTTCTCCTTTTGATTGAGAAGGTTTTCTTAATCCCTTGATGCTGAGTCTCAGCTCATTCTAGGATTTCTGTCCCATGTTGCCAGGAAGGTCCACACCCCTGGCAGTCATGTCCCATGTAGACAGGGGGAGGGTGGTAAGTTTGCTTGTTGTGTTGGCTGGAGAGAGGGGCCACATCTGAGCAACAAAAGAGACTCTCTTGGGGGTGACTCTTAGGCCTAATTTTAAGTAGGCTTGACCTATCCTTTGTCGGGTTAAGTTTCATATGAACAAACCCCAAGATTGGGGGCTCAGCCTACAGCTTTGGCTGTCTGCACTGCTTGTGAGAATATCAAGAATTCAACTTGGGGAAGTTGAATTTTCCCCCTTTCTCACCACTCCTTAAAGGGAACTTTGCAAATACTTTTTTATTCACTGTTCAAATCACTCTGGGATTTATCGGGGAATCGCTCTGGACAAACTAACAAAATCTCATGTCCTACTCAAGGTTCTATGTACTTATGGTGTTCAATTAAGCTGTTTACATAAGTCATATTAGGAAATGCACTAGTCAAAATATAAATTTTGTACCAAATAAGCATTTTTTGCTTTAGTCTCACATATAAGTTAAAATTTTAAAATATTAATTGTCATCTATTTTAGCACCCTGCAATAATGACATTCCTTTGTTCTTCCTCATGCAAAAACATTTTTTAAATTTGTACATTTAGTCACTATCATTATACAAGAGAGTCCAATCTTAATGTACACATCCAAATACTTGTATAGGCTTAGATTAAGGTAGAGAACATGTCCAGCTCCTTGGAAGGCTTCCTTGCTCTCCTTCTCAGTCAGTCCACCATCCACAACACTATTCTCACTTCCATCATTATCAGTTGTTTGCCTGTTGTGGAATATCCCATAGATAGGATCGTATGCTGTGTGCATCTCCACGTTTGGCTTCAGCAGTGGGTTGAATGGTGGACCCCTCCCCCCCGCTGAAAGATATGATCACCTAGAACCTATGAATGTGGCTATTTGTAAAAAATCTCTTAGAATGTAATTAAGTTAAAGATCTCAAGAGATCATCCTGAATTTTATGTGTGCTCTCCAAATCTAATAACAAGTGTCCTCCTAAGAAGAGGTGAAGGCAATGTGAGGATGGAGGCATAAATTGGAGTGATAAGTCCACAAGACACCGGAAACCACGGAAGCTAGGAGAGAGGCATGGATTGGATTCTCCCTCAGAGACTCCAGAAGGAACCAACCCTGCCAATGCCTTGATTTCTGATTTCTTGCTTCCAGAACTGTGAGAGAATAAATTTTCATTAATTTAAGCCACCAAATTTGTGCTAATTTGCTGCAGTAATCTCAAGAAACTAATCAACTTCTCCATCTCAATATCTGTGAGATTCATCTACACTGTTCTATGACAAGAATTTCATATTTTAAAAATAAACATTTTTAGAACAGTTTTGATTTATGGAAATCTTGTGATGATAGTAGAGAGTTCCTATAAACTCTGCACAGTTCCCCTGATTATTAACAACCTACGTTAGCATGATACCATTGTCAAAATTAATGAACCAATACTGATACATCACTATAATTAAAGTCCATACTTTATTCAGATTTCCTTGATTTTTCACCTAGTGTCCTTTTTGTTTCAGGATCCTATTCAGGATATTGTATTACATTTAGTTGTCACATCTCCTTAGGCTCTTCTTGACTATGACAGTTTCTTGACTTGCTTTGTTTTTGATGGCCTTGACGTTTTTGAGTAATACAGGTCAGATATGTTGCAGAATGCCCCTCAGTTAGCATCAGACATAATGCTGTTTTCATAATTTCACAGTTCTGGGTTTTGGGTAGGCAGAGCACAAGGGTGAAGTGTCATTCTCATCACATCATATCAAGGGCACCTGATATCAACAGGACCCGTTGCTGTGGATGTTGACCTTGACCACTTGGCTGAAGTCGTGCTTGTCAAATTTTTCTACTGCAAAGTTACTCCTATATTTCCTCTTTTCCATACTTCATTCTTTGGAAAGAAATCACTATTTATAGGCCATTCTACCTCTTGGAAGGCAGAGTAGCTAAATAAATTATTTTGAATTTTTTCTGCATAGGATATTTGTCTCTTTTGTCCCATTTAGTATGGACTTGAATATATCCATTTTATGCTTTGGGTTATAATTCAATACTATTTTATTTTGTTGTCAAATTTTCACAGCTTTGTCATTGGGAACTCTTTCAGTTAGCTGCTGTGCCTCTCTGATAGAATCCCATCATTGTAGACTTTTATGGGAAGTGGGCAGGAACCTCCTTACTTCCTGGCATGGTAAGCTGCTCCTGAATTTCCTGTCTAGGTTCCAGAATCAGTTCCTTTGATTACCAAGTGGTATTAGAAACCATAATGGGAGGTTTCTTAAATTATTGGTGTGAAATATTACTTTGAGTAAATACACAATTTATGTAGATATTTTCCTGTTGATGGACATTTGGTTATTTGTTTCCAACTTTGAGCTATTATGAATAAAGGCATTAGGAATTATCTTTCACAAGTCTTAGTACAATTACTAGATCACAGAGTAAATGTATACTTAACTTCGGTACAAACTGCCAAACAATTTTCCAAAGGGATTTACTAATTTATCCTCCTGTCAGCAATGCATGAGCATTTTAGTTGTTCTACCTTCTTTCCAACACTTGGTATTATAATTTTTAAAAAGCCATCCTGGCATTATTAATAATTAATAAACTGCCTTCATTAATAATTCTCTTTGTCATCTTCTATTAACCAAAGATAGATGTAATTTTTCACCGGAGTTGAGATAACTATAATACATAACCAGGTGACCACACTCTATTTCAGCTAAAAGCAAGCATATTTGAAGTGTGATTTTTCTTTGATTTTTATCAGACTTTTTAAAAATATACAATACAATTTCATTAGAACACTGAATGAAGCTGAATGTGAGAATGCTAGAGGGAGGACGGCTGGGGACGTAAATGAAATCAGAAAGAAAGATAGACGATAAAGACTGAGATGGTATATTCTAGGAACACCTAGAGCATATAATGATAGTGACTAAATGTACAAATTTAAAAATGTTTTGCATGAGAAAGAACAAAGGAATGTCCTCCTGGAGGTTATTCTTATGCATTAAGTAGATATCAGCTTGTTATCCAAGATGTAATGGAGAGGCTGGAGGGAACTGCCTGAAAATGTAGAGCTGTGTTCCAGTAGCCACGTTTCTTGAAGATGATTGTATAATGATATAGCATTCACAATGTGACTGTGTGATTGTGAAAACCTTGTGTCTGATGCTCCTTTTATCTACCTAGTCAACAGATGAGTAAAACATATGGAATAAAAATAAATAAAAGGGGGAACAAATGTTAAAATAAATTTAGATTGAAATGCTAGTGATCAAGGAAAGGGAGGGGTAAGGGGTATGGTATGTATGAATTTTTTTCTGTTGTTTTTTATTTCTTTTTCTGAATTGATGTAAATGTTCTAAGAAATTAAAATGATGATGAATATGCAACTATGTGATGATATTGTGAATTACTGATTATATATGTAGAACGGAATGATCGTATGTTAAGAATGTTTTTGTTTGTTATATTTTTTAAAAATTAATTTAAAATTTTTAAAAAAAGAAAAAAATTTTTATCAGACTTTAGAAACATTAAAACAAGTACCTATCATTATTTTAAGTGAACCCCTGGGTACCTGAAGAACCTAGGTTAGGGAACTCTACCAGTATGGTCTAAAAGAACTTTCTATGATGATAGCCATGCTCTATATCTGCACAGTCCAATATGGTAGCCATGTGTGGTGGCTGAACATTTGAAATGTGGCCAATGTGACTAAGGAACTGAATTGTTTTATTTCATTTTGATTTAGATTTATATGGCTACATGAGGCTCATGGCTATGGTTTTGGATGGCATAGCTCTAGAATTATGTTTTCTAGACTTTAGACTAGTAAAACTTAAAAAAAAAATTTTAAGGAGGGGACTGATATAAGGCTATCATTTTTTCTCCCAGATATGGTCCTTTAAAAAAATACTCTGCCAGGGAATAGTGACCACCTAATAGCAAAGCATTCACCTAAAGCTCTAAATCTCAGTTTTTGCCTACCATTCCCCAGTAAAAGGAACCAAGGCTCTTTGGGAAAATAGCTGATTCCAGAAGAGAGGCTGGGAAAGCACAATAGGAGACAGGACGATCATGCTCACAAAATGATGACAACATGTCAGGAGGAGAGAGGAACCAGCTTGAAGGACCTTCCATTGCCCAAATCTGGAACACTTCAAGCATCAAAGTAATACACTAACAACTGGAAATCCACATGTAAATGAATGAATGTGGATCCCTACCTCTCACTATATACTAAATAATTCAAAATAGATCGAAGACCTAAAACTATAAAATTTACAAGAAAACATACAGAAATATCCTCAGGATTTTGTAGTAGGCAATGGGTTTTTAGATTTTATACCAAAAACATGATCAACAAAAGAGCAAACAGACTTCATCAAAATTAAAGTTTTGTGCACCACAGGACATTATCAAGAAAGTTAAAAGACAACCTACAGAATGAGAAAAATATTTGAAAACCATATATTCAATAAGAGCTGAATAGCCAGGATATATTAACAACCCTACAACTCAACAACAAAGACAATCCAACTAAACATGAGCCTGGAATTTGAATAGACATTTCTCCAAAGAAGATATTCAAATGACAATATGTATGTGAAAAGATGCCCATCATCATTAGCCATTTGAGAAATATAAATTAAAACTACACGGTGTTACCACTTCACACCCACTAGGATGGCTATTATTTAAAAAACTGAAGTAAGTGTGGACAAGTGTATTAATTAGGGTTCTCTAGAGAAACAGAATCAACAGGGAGCATTCACAAATATAAAATTTATGAAAGTGTCTCACGTGACCGTGGGAACGCAGAGTCCAAAATCCACAGGGCAGGCTGTGAAGCCAATGATTCCGATGAAGGGTCTGGATGAATTCCACGGGAGAGGTTCACCAGCCAAAGCAGGAAGAGACACTGTCTCTTCTGAATCCTCCTTACAAGGCTTCCAGTGATTAGATTATGCATCACTCATTGCAGAAGACACACCCCTTTGGCTGATAACAAATGGAATCAGCTGTGGATGCAGCTGACATGATCATGGTTTAATACTATGAAATGTCCTCATCACAACAGACAGGCCAGCACTTGCCCAACCAGACAAACAGGCACCACCACCTGGCCAAGTGGACACATGAGCCTGGCCATGACAACAATGATTCAGAGAAATAGGAACCCTCGTACCTTGTTGGAGAGAATGTAAAATGGTGCCACTGTGGAAAACTTTGATGGTTCCTCAAAATGTTAAACATCAAACTACATCCCATACCACCCGACAGTTCTACTCCTAGGTATACACCCAAAGAACTGAAAGCAAAGACTCGAGCAGACATCTGCACACCAATGTTCAAAGCAGGATCATTCACAATAGCCAAAAGGTGGAAGCAGCTTAAGTGTCCATCAATATGAATGGGCAAACTGTATACCCATACAACGGAATATTTTATTCAGCCACAGAAAGAAGTGACATGCTGGTAAATGAACAAAATGGATGAATTGTGATGACATCATGTTAAGTGAACTAAGTCAGACACAAAAGAAACAAATACTGTATGGTTTGTCCTATATGAAATAATTAGAATGAACAAATTCATAAGGGTAGAAGGCAGAATAGTGTTTACCAGGGGTAAGGGGAGGAGGGAATGGGAAGGCATAGCCAAATGAATATGAGTTTTGATTTAGGATGATGAAAATAGTCTGGAAATAGTGGCAAAAGTGTACCTAATATCAAAGATGGTCCATTTAAAGTGGTTAAAATGAATTTTATGTTAGTTATATTTTAACACAAGTAAAAATCAATAAATTAAAAAATAATAATATAATTACAGATTATAATACGTAAGATAAAATAGGAACTCTTGTTCCATACTGACATAAATAAAAGGGGAGAAGGAGAAATTTTCCTTAAACTTAAAATTCCAACTACTGGAAGATGGCAGAATAGGACAGGTCCAGTTCTCCCTGCTCCGAGGGGCAGCTAGAGAAGGGGCAGGAAGGGGACTGGGATGGTGGCAGAATAGGACAGGTCCAGTTCTCCCTGCTCCGAGGGGCAGCTAGAGAAGGGGCAGGAAGGGGACTGGGATGGTGGCAGAATAGGACAGGCCACACCAGCCTCTAGCCCAACAGAAACAACCCCGCCCCACTGCCCCTCAGCTCTGTGCACAAACACACCAGGGCCATGCCCCCTGGACCTGTACATGTGCACAGCCACATCCTCCCTGCCTGGCACCCACGCATCTGTGCACCAATCTCTTGACCCCTGCACCCCAATCCCCTGCCCTGCACACGTGCACATCCTTGCTACACCCCATGGCACATGTGCCCTGCTCCCAAACCTGGCAGGTGCTCATGTGCACATCTGTGCTACACAGGATCCCCCTGCACACACATGCACCCCTGCCCAAAAACCCCTGCACCTGCACAGTGATACCAAGGCCCCACCCACCTGATGTAACCCGCCCGACACACATCTTACAACCCCCGTGACCTCTGCCCTGCCCCCACATGCTTGCACATCCCCATCCCAGCCCCCTGGACCCCTCCCCCCACACCCTGATACCCATGACAGCAATGCACCATACACCCATCCATATCCTGCCTGTGCACCAGCGCCCATGTGGTCATACAGTCCTGCCCATCCACCTCCCACCATGCCCTCTCTCTGTGTGCCCCAAGTTGCACCCTGCTATGCTCCAAGGCCTCCTGAGTTGCACCTCACCCCCACGGACCCCACACAGCATGTTCACACCCTGCACCCCATGCTCACAGATGAAATGTGACCCCACCATAGAACATACAAATATATATATATATATATATATATATATATATATATACTAGAGACAAACAACAGCAGATCTGAAGAGACAGAAGAAACAGTAAGCTAACTAGAGGGCGAGGCAACTGGTTTTGAACACACAGAAGAACAAATGACAAAAAAAGATGGAAAAACTTGAATTGGATCTCAGGGAAATGATGGAAAAAAATAAAGCACACAAATATAAGAATAATTGTTGTCCCAGAAGGAAAAGAGAAGAGTTAAGGGCTAGGAAGATTAGCAGAGCATATGATGAGGGAAAACTTCCCAATCTTCATAAAAGATATAAATATGCAAATCAAAGAATCCCAAGGAACTCCAAATAGAATAAATCCAAATAGGCCTACCTCAAGACGCATACTAATCAGTTTGCCAAATGTTGAAAAGAAGCTGAAATTCCTGAAAGCAGCAAGAGAAAAACAATCTACTACATACAAAGGAGACCACATAAGGCTGAGTTCAGACTACTCAACTGGCACCATGGAGGAGAGAATGCAGTGGTATGATATATTTAAGATCCTGGAAGAGAAAGACTTTCAGCCAAGAATTCTGTACCCAGCCAAAATGTCCTTCAAATCTGAGGGAGAGATTAAAATTTTCAAGACAAACAAACCCGGAAAGAATATGTCAACAAGAGAACAGTTCTACAAGAAATCCTAAAGGGAGTTCTGCTGGCTGAAACAAAACAAAACAAAACACAGGAGAGGGAGGTCTGAAGGAGGGCACAGAACTGAAGAGTACCACAAAGGGTAATTTAAAGACTTCAAAGAGAAAAAGGGAAAAGAATATATAGATCTGACAAATAAAATCAAAAGGATAAGATGGTAGATTCAAGAAATGCCTTTACAGTAATAACTTTGAATGTTAACAGACTAAATTTACCAATTAAAAGATACAGATTGACAGAAAGAATTAAGGAATATAATCCATCTATATGCTGTTTACAAGAGACTCATCTTAGACACAAGGATATAAATAGATTGAAAGTGAAAGGATGGAAAAATGTGTTCCATGTAAACTGTAACCAAAAGAAAGCAGGAGTAGCTATATTAATATCAGGCAAAATAGAATTCAAATGTAAAGACGTCATAAGAGACAAAGAAGGACACTATATGCTAATTAAAGGGTCAATTCAATTTACCCTTTACCTTTTTTTTTACCAAGAGGATATAACAATTATAAATGTCTATGCTCCCAATCAAGGAGCTCCAAAGTACATGGGACAGACATTGGCAAAACCGGAGGGAGTGATAATATTTCAACAATAATAGTAGGAGACTTCAAAACACCATCCTCCTCTATAGATAGAATAGCCAGACAGAAGTTAAATAACTTGATAGAGAAGTTAAATAACTTGATAAATGAATTAGACCTAACAGACATATATAGGTCATTACACCCCAAAACACCAGGATATACATTCTTCTCTAGTGCTCACGGAACATTCTCCAGAATAGATTATATGCCAAGGCACAAAACAGGTCTTTATGAATTTAAAAACGCTGAAATTATTCAAAGCACTTTCTCTGATCACAAGGGAATGAAGCTAGAAATCAATAACCACCAAAGGATGAGAATGTCCACAAATACATGGAGATTAAATAACATACTCTTTTTTTAATTTTTAATTGTTTTAAAAATGTATAATTGTGGAGAGCCGCCTCCCGGGTCAGGCCTAGTGGACGCGCTGCAGCCTGCTCTAGAGTTCCCCCCGCCCATCGAGTGAGCCAAGATGGCGCCCACATCCTGCTTCCGCTTATGACACATACACCCGCCAACCCAATCCTCCAATCACCCTTGTAGACGTGGCGATAGCCTATTGGGCTTGAATCATGTATATAAGAGGTTACCCGGACAGGGTGGGTGGAGACGACCCACAGGGAGCCGTACCTGACGGCCGCATAGAGGTTGTTCCCCCGCGGGGTATCTTGTCCCGCGCGGAACCTGTAACAGAGAATGCAAGCTTAACTCCAGTAAAGGTCTGTGCTTACAACTGCTGCGTGTCTTGGATCTGTGTTTCTCACCAGCGCGGATTTGTCTGCGTCTCTCTGTCTCTCCTCATTGTCTCACCCGCCGGCCGGGGACCAGAGGCTGAGCGAGACGGCGCCGGACATATAATAACAAACACAAACATTCTAAACTTATGATTATTCCATTCTACATATATAATTGGTAATTCACAATATCATCACATAGTTGCATATTCATCATCATGATCATTTCTTAGAACATTTGTATCAATTCAGAAAAAGAAATAAAAAGACAACAGAAAAACAATCCATACATACCATACCCCTTACCCCTCCCTTTCATTGATCACTAGCATTTCAATCTGAATTTTAAATAACACACTTTTAAACAACCAGTGGGTCAAAGAAAAAATTGCTAGAGAAATCAGTAGTTATCTGGAGATGAATGAAAATGAGAATACAACTTATCAGAACTTATACGATGTGGCAAAGACTGTGCTGAGAGGGGAAGTTATTGCCCTAAATGCCTATATTAAAAAAACAAGAAAGAACAAAAATTGAAGACTTAACTGCTCACTGGGAGGAACTGGAGAAAAAACAGCAAACTAACACCAAGGCAAATAGAAGAAGGGAAATAACAAAGATTAAACACAGTTAAATGAATGGGAGAACAAAAGAATAGAAAGGATCAATAAAACCAAAAGTTGGTTCTCCAGAAAATCAACAAATAAACAAAATCAGAAATGAGAAGGGGTAATTACCATAGACCCTGAAGAAATAAAAAACAAAATCATAAGAGGATACTACGAACAACTATATGCCAACAAACTAGACAACTTAGATGAAATGGACACATTCCTGGAGACAAACAAACAAGCTACACTGACTCAAGGAGAAACAGAAGATCTCAACAAACCAATCACAAGTTAAGAGATTCAAACAGTTATCAAAAATCTTCCTCCAAAGAAAAGCCCAGGGCCAGATGGCTTCACAGAGGAATTTTATCAAACATTCCAAAAAAGAACTAACACCAATCCTGCTCAAACTTTTCCAAAAATTGAGGGTAAAGGAATACTACCTAACTCATTTTATGAAGGTAACATCACTTTAATACTCAAACCAGGTAAAGATGCTACAAGAAAGGAAAACTACAGACCAATCTTCCTAATGAACATAGATGCAAAACTTCTGAACAAAATATTAGCAAATTGAATCCAACAGCACATTAAAAGAATGATAGACCATGACCATTATACCAGGAATGCAAAGATGGTTCAACACAAGAAAATCAGTTAATGTAATACAGCACATTTTAAATAACACAGGGAAAAGTCATATGATCATCTCGATTGATGCTGAAAAAGCATTAGACAAAATTCAACATCCTTTTCCATAAAAACACTTCAAAAGATAGGAATCAAAGGCAACTTCCTCATCATGATAAAAGGCATATATGAAAAACCAATAGCCAGCATCGCACTGAGTGGTGAGAGGCTGAAAGCTTTTGTTCTAAGATTGGGAACAAGATAAGGATGCCCACTGTCACCACTGTTATTCAACAATGTGCTAGAAGTTCTAGCTAGAGAAATCAGGTAGGACAAAGAAATAAAAGGCATCCAAATTGGAAAGGAAGAAGTAAAACTTTTCATTACTTGCAGATGACATGATACTATACTTGGAAAATCCTGAGAAAGCTACAACAGAGTTACTTGAACTAATAAATTCAGCAAGGTGGCAGGTTATAAAATTAATGTACAAAAATCAGTAATGTTTCTGTACACAAGCAATGACCTAGCTGAGGAGTCAATTAAGAAAAAAGTTCCATTCAAAATAGCAACTAAAAGAATTAAGTATCTAGGAATAAACTTAACTAGGGAGGTAAAGGACTTATAAACAGAAAACTATATAACATTGTTAAAAGAAATCAAAGAAGATCTAAATAGGTGAAAAACATTCCATGCTTATGAATAGGAAGGTTAAATGTAGTTAAGGTGTCAATTCTACCCAAATTGATCTACAGATTCAATACAGTACCAATCAAAATTCCATCAACCTACTTTGAAGACTTGGAAAAGGTAGTTACCGAATTCATCTAGAAGGGAAAGAGAGCCCAAATACCTAAAACCATCCTAGAAATGAAGAATGAAGTAGGAGGATTAACACTCCCTGATTTTAAAACTTAATGTAAAGCCACAGTGGCCAAAACAGCATGATACTGACACAAAGATAGAAGCATCAACCAATGGAATCAAATTGAGAGTGCAATAATAGACCACCAAATCTATGGTCAACCAGTCTTTGACAAGACCCCCAAATCCACTGAACTTAGACTAAATAGTCTTTTCAATAAATGGACATGGGAGAACTGGATATCCATAGCCAAAAGAATGAAAGAGGACCCTCACCCTACTCAAAAATCAAAGATGCCCAATGAACCCCAAATAGAATAAATCCAAATAGACCTAATCCAAAGACATATACTAATCAGACTGTCATATGTTGAAGACATGTAGAAAGTCCTGGAAGCAGCAAGAGAAAAGCAATCTTCTATACACTAAGTGTTCAAGCTTGCTAGCTGCTGGAATGCAATATACCAGAAACAGAATAGCTTTTAAAAATGGAGTTTAATAAATTGCAAACTGTTTTTAGGCCATGGAAATGTCCCAATTAAAGCAAGTCTATAGAAATGTTCAATCTAAGGCATCCAGGGAAAGATACCTTGTTTCAAGAAGGCCGACAAAGTTCAAGGTTTCTCTCTCAAGTGAGAAGGCACATGGAGAACTAAATCACAGTTTCTCTCTTGGCTGAAAGGGCACTTGGTGAGCAAGGCGTCATCTGGTAGCTTTCTCTCCTGGCTTCCTGTTTCATGAAGCTCCCTGGGAGGCATTTTCCTTCTTCATCTCCAAAGGTCACTGGTTTATGGACTCTTTGCTTCTCATGGTTATATTGTTCTTCTCTGCTCTCTCTCTGAATCTCCCATTCTCCAAAATGTTTCCTCTTTTATAGGACTTCATAAACTAATCAAGACCCACCCAGATGGGTAGAGACATATCACTACTTAATCCAGTTTAACAACCACTCTCTAAACCACATGTCCAGGGAGATGATCTCATTACAGTTTTAAACATACAATACTGAACAAGGATTAGAAGAAACGGTTACCTTTACAAAATGGGATTAGGATTACAACATGGCTTTTCTAGAGTACATACATCGTTTCAAACCAGGACAGATGGAAACAATCCAATTGCCCATCAACAGATGAATGAATTAGCAAAACGTGGCATATACATACGATGGAATATTATGCAGGAGTAAGAGGAAATGATGTCCTGAAGCACATGACAAGATGGATGAAACTTGAGGACATAATGCTTAGTGAAATAAGCCAGACACAAAAGGATAGATACAATATGACTCCAGTTTTATGAACATGGTAAAGGTAAAGTCAGAGGCTTTAGAATATATGGGACCTAGAGATATAGAGAAGCTAGAGATGGGTGAACGATTAGCTAATGAAGTTGAACTTAAATGTAAGGGAACAAATAGAACTGAGTGGGGTTTACTAGTGGATCTATAAGTAATATTACCATATTGAAGGTGGGCATGATTGAAAGGGGTTGTATAGACCCATGTGACCCACTGATTAACACTAGAAATATAAATAAGTTCTTGCATGAACTACTGCAAAGGTATGAATCTTGTACAAAGACTGTATAAGTTTGGGATATAGGGAGACAACTCCTATTGCATGCTGTGGGCTATGTATAACAGGAAAATATCAACAGTACCACAGCAACACCAGGGGTAAATAATGGGGGGAGGGACAAGAGTTAAGGGGAGGTTTGGGTTTTCTATTGGTGAGCATGAGTTTATTGGTTATTTTTCTCTTGGGAGCAAGTAAATTATCTAAAATCGAGAGTGTTAATGGATTGTTGACTAGACATTATACATGAGGCCCAATGAATGGAGGTGGCTGAAGGATACACTGACTGAGAAATAGATTGGCAAACGACGGTGTATCCTATGGTTGAATATTGTGCTAATAGAAAAGGGAATGAAGTTGTGAGGCATGCAATGATGTGAATGAACCTGTGGAACATTTGATGAGGCAAAATAAGCCTGAAACAAAAGAATAAATATTGTGTGGTCTCATTTAGAAAATACTTATAAGAAAACAGGGGCCTAGATTGTAAGCTTTTATAGTAATCACATTTAGTATGGAGTGGTAATTGTTATTTCTGGATTTTGAAAGGTTGTTTCATATATGTACGACCTGGTATTTAAAATAAGAATGAATCCAATCAGGTTGGGATTAAGGTAATTCAGAACACAGGGGTAGGGAAGACATTGTATTTTTGAACCTCATCTACTCTTTGAGATCAAAGGAAGGCTTATTTTGTCCAGAGCCTAAATTTTCTGTAGCACATAATCTAACTCAACCTGTCTGGATGGATCATTTAAACAATCCAAAAACAGGGAGCCCAGAATAAGAATGAGAGGCTTTAATCCTGCAGAGTTTAATGTAATGCCTGTGTACAGCCCAGACTATATTAAACAGATAATCAAAAGCATTAGCAAGGTCCCTTGAGAGATGGGAGAAAAAATAAGGAACTATTAAACTTTACTACTGGGGAAACCCCTAGTACTGTGTCAAATATTAGGGATACCAAAATCAATAGGCCAAGCCCTTAATCTTGAGGTTTGCTCTTGTGAAGCTTATGAATGTAGCGGACAAGCTTAGCCTACCCTTAGTTATGCCTAAGAGTTACTTCTGGAGGATCTTTTTTGTTGCTCAGATGTGACTTCACTCTAAGCCCAACTCTGCAAGTGAAAATCATTGCCCTCCCCACTATGTGAGACATGACATCCAGGAGTGAAAGTCTCCCTGGTAGCATGGGAGATGACTCCCAGGGATGAGTCTGGTCCTGGAACCATGGGATCAAGAATGCCAGCCTGACCAGAAGAGGGTAAAGAAGTGTAACAAATAAGGTATCGGTGGCTGAGAGAATTCAAATAGAGTCAAGAGGAGGCTCTGGAGATCACTCTTACGTAAGCTTCAGTTAGACATTGCTACCTATCATAGCTTACCAACCCCCAACCAAAACTATTCCTGCCAATCCTAAAGCACATCTAGGGCATTATATAAGATTCTACAAAGGTTCCATGCAGTAGGGCAATTTTCCAGAAATCTTCAACATCCAGATGAGTCCCTGGACCAGACAAGTCCTGAAATGCAGAGGGGGCACCCTCTCCAGAACATCAACTAGTTCTATCCCCCTACCCCATATTATCGACAGCCCCTTCCAACATGAAAATTCTAGAATGGGCATAGCCCAAATATCCCTATAGAGTGGGATAGAAAGATCAGAGTTATGCTGGACTTGCACAGAGATGGTCGGGTTTAACAAAGGAGCATGAGTATTGAATCACTGATATTTCTTTTAGTATCTTGGAGCAGCTAGAAGTAAAAACCTAAAATTGTAACCCATACCAAACTCTGAAATCTGTTCTACAATTAATTGTTCCAATGTGCTTTGAAATTTATTACTTTTTTGTATATGTTATTTTTCACAAAAAAGAAAAAAAAGTCAATTGTGATGATAAAGGCACAGCTATATGACCACTGATTGTACACTTTGGAAGATTACATGGCATGTGAATATATAATATATATCAATAAAAAAGAAAAAATTAAAAAATAAATTTAAATGCCAACTAATGGATGATGAAATTAGTAAATCACCATTTGGCAACAGACATGACAATAAGTCAACCAAGAAACATCAATGAATGCTAAAACTAGTGGGTTAAAGAGTGATGAGGAATGAGATTATGTACACAATCTCACAATACTGCCCCACAAGACAGTTATGAAGGGAAGGAGAGTCACTTTACAACGAAGAAGTCTTCCAGGCTTAAGTGGCCAGTTAACATCACCAGGGACAGGGCAGATTGATATAACGTGCCTCCTGCTGAGATGCACTGAGCAGAACATAGCATCCTGTATTCTTCCTGTCAGAGATGCATAATCTGAATGGAATCATGAGGAAACTTCAGAAAAACCCCAACTGAAAGACAATCTAGAAAATAACTGACCTGTCACCATGAAAAGTATTAAGTTAGGTGCATGGGTGGTTAAGTGGTAGACCGCTCGCCTGCCATGCAGGAGACTGGGTTTGATTCCCGGCACCCTTCCCCTGGCCAATGAAAAACAGTGTCAAGTTCATGAAAGTTAAGGACTAATGAACTATTCTAGACTGAAAAAGTCTAAAATCCATGTCAGATTTTGAACTGGATCCTTTCCTTTTGCAATAATGGCCATTAGTGGGACAATTAATGAAATCTGTTGGCTCCTGGGAGTTAGAAGGTGATAATTTATCAATTTGCAATATGCTGATTTTGATGAGTATTTTTGTGACTATGTAGGAGACTGATCTTGTTTATGGGAAAGTCACACTAAATCATATGGGATGACACATACGATGGAATATTATGCAGCATTTGGACAAATGATGTCCCAAAACATATGACAACATGGATGAATCTTGAGGACACAGTGCTGAGTGAAGTAGGTTAGACCCAAAAGGACAGATACTATGATTCCATTATTATGACTCTGATAAAGCCACCAGTGTTTTTGGAGCAGCTACAAGGAAAAATCAGAGATGAGACATGGTAGCCCATGACAAACTCTGGGAACTGTTCTGTAGCTGCTTGTTGAAGTGTGCTTTGAAAATTATTGCTTTTTCTCTTTCTTTTCTTTTTCTATAAATGTTATATTTTACCACTAAAAATGGTTTTAAAAAACTATAGGAAATTATAGTAATATTGGATAAAATAAATTCCTGAAATCAAAAATTTGAAAATATTTAGTAGCATAGCTCACTACCATAGCAAAGTTGATATTTGTAGTAAATTTTGACTTGATATTTTGAGGATACACACAGTTTTGATCATCAAATGGTATTCAAGATACTATTAATATTTATAATTCAAGTAACTCTGATATCTATATTTATAGATTTTTTCCTTCTTTGCTTTAAGTTGTTTATAAAATATAATGTACAAGCTTTACGGTGATTACTTAGATTTTTCTTTAAATGCCTATGATAAGCTAACTAAGATATCCATTTTAGGTGGTTAAGATTTCCATTTGTTAAGTGTATGGAACCTTGAGTAGGGCATGAGATTTTGTAGGTTTGTCCAGAGTGATGCCCTGATAAATCCGAGAGTGATTTGAACAATGAATAAAACATTCTTATCATATGATCATTCCGTTCTTGTTATATAATAAATAACTCACACTATCACATAGTTGTATATTTATCATCACGACCATTTCTTAGAACATCTGCATCTGATGCTTTTTTTATCTACGGTATGGACAGATGAGTAAAACATATGGATTAAAAAGAAATAAATAATAGGGGGAGCAAATGTTAAAATAAATTTTAGTAGATTGAAATGCTAGTGATCATTGAAAGGAGTAGTAAGGGGTATAGAAAAAAATAGGAGAAACAAAGGCTAAAATATATTGGGTAGATGGAAAAACTAGTAATCCATGAGAGGGTATAAAGGGCATGGTATGTATGAGTTTTTTTCTTTTTATTTCCTTTTCTGAACTGATGCAACTGTTCTATGAAGTGATCATGGTGATGAATATGCAACTATGTGATGATATTGTGAACTACTGATTATATACCAAGAATGGAATGATCATATGGTAAGAATGTTCATGCTTGTATGTTGTCATGTTTAAAAAAAAAGAAAAAAAAAATCAGTGCCCAGTACAATGCTTCGTACTAATAGACACTTAACAAATATTTATTAATTTGAAAAAAGATTTTCATGTGTTGGCTGTAAAAATATTTGTATATTCATATTTTCCTGATTTCAGGAAAATATTTAATAACATAGGTCATTACTATAGCAATGCAGATATTTGTAAGAACTTTCTACTTGATATTTTGAGAACATTCACAGTTTTGACAGCTGAAAACACAAAAATCACATGGGGATGGTCTTTCCTTGGCTTTTTCCCCGGCTTTTTCCCCTGATTCTCTTCAGCCTCCTCCTACTTGTGTTACTTGTTTTCCCTACAATGGAAATGGTTTTCCCTACAACCATCTATAGATAATGATGATTTCTCTGTTGACATTTTAAGGACAATGCATTCACTTGAGCCCTGGACTCTCATACCTAGCTGCCACCTAGATGGCTCCTGGGAGAATCTCAGACTCAAGGCATCTAAGATTCATCTCAGATCTCCTTCTACTGTATCCCTTATGGGCTAACTGGCCACATTAGTTACCCAATCTCCCAACCAAAAGCCCATTCTCTACACTTCCCTGTCCCCACCTATGGCCACCTCAGCATCTGTTCCCTTTCTTGTAAGCACATATCTTCCTCTATTTTCCTCCAGTCCTTAAGGGTGGGACTGACCCATCCTGACTCAGACCAGGTCAGAGACAGTGATTCCTTCAGACATGGTCAAATGATCTAATACAGCTAATGGGAGTCAGTCCTGGGCTGGAATTACCAGGAAAGAGGTCCTCTCTTTTTTCTGGGGTTGCTAGGTGATAGAATGTTGGCCTGGAGTGCTGAGACCATTTTGCCAGTGTGACAGCCTTGTAGAAAACAGTTTGGTGGGAGGAACCTGGGAAGAAACCAATAAAGAAGGGCCAAGAAAAGACACAGAGACACAGTGTCTTGATGACATCACTTGTCTCCTGGATCCAGCTGGCCTGAATGCAGCTGCCCCCCAGACTTTGCAACTGTGTGAACCAATGAATGCTCCCTATTTTCTGTGAGTTGTGAGTCGGGTCCTGTCCCTCATTTCTAGAGGGTCATGACTGACCCGCTCTCCAGAAGCCAGCAGACCTTATCGTATCCTCCATCCCATAGTCACTGTCTGCAGTCAGGCCTTGTGGTTCTTGCCAGATATGACCACATATCCAACTGGCCTCCTGCTTCCAGGCCAGCCTTGATTCACTCCCATAAGAGAGCCAGCTGTTTGCTCGTCACTTCTTGCTGACCAGAACTGGGCCACCAGCCCTTCCCTGAAACCAGAATGCAAGGAGACTAGGTATATGTGATTGGCTCCTGAGGCTAGCAAAGATTCAGCCTCTGGGGCTGAGAGGGCCACCAATGCCCAGGAGCTCAGCTTCCATTAGCAGGGAAGGAGTGGGGCAACCAGGAGCAGGCAGCCAAGAGTGTCTGCTATGCCCCTGTGGCTTTTCTCTCCCTTGAATATATCAGAATCTTCTGGAAAGTTTGTGAAAAATAAAACTCCTCAGGTCTCCCTTTGGAGGTTGTGTTTCACTTTGAGCAAGGGCCCGAAACCCGTTTTTGACAAGAGCGCCAACAGACCCAGAGACATTATCCACATCCCCTGTCAAGGAGGGAATCCCTGCCCAGCTGCCAGAGTGTGGTGGACAGTAGCCTCCAGCTGTAAGCTCCCTCAGGGTTGGTTGTGGCTGCCGGACCCACCCTGCTTGAGAACATGTTCTTCCCAGGTGGCCCACACATGAGTGGGCCTGGGGCAAAAGACCTGGTCAGTTGGCTGATGCAGAACCATCAAGATTTCATACCAGGCAAGATTTCACTCCAGAGCGGGGGTTTGTCAGCAAACTGGCTCTTGGGGAAAACAAAACAAGACCAAAAACTTAATCTGTAATGTCTGCTGATTTATGTGGTATAAATAAATCATACCACATGTAGCTGACTTCAAGTTCCCAGCGGTTTAGCAACCAGCTGGCAAAATTCCTGAAGATGTAACAATGGCTCCTCCTGAACCTGTTGAGCTGAGCTGGCCAGGCCCACCCCTGGCACCTGGGTTCCTGAAAGGTTGGCAGCAGCCTGGTCAGGCCATCTCGCGGCTTTCCCTTTCCTGTCACAGGTCTTGATCCCCAATCAATGTTTCTACCCAAACCTTCTCTCAACAGCTGCTTCCCATTTCTGGAGAACAAGGCCTGTGTGTGCCAGCCACCATTAGCTCACTGGGGCAGATGAGCTTACCTCTGCCTCCCTCTATAATGAGCTCCTTGAGGGCAGGGCTGGGTGCTGCTGCTCCCCAGGGAAGGGTGGGAGCTGAGGTCAGACCTAGGTTTGGACAAGCCCCAAGTCATTTTTGGTCAACACTGGCTTGGAAACTGATGACTCACATGTTTTGTTATGACAGAGTTTTATGATCTGATGTAATCCACCTCCTCTTCCTTGCCTCCCAATGCATATGCACATGTACACACACATTCTGTCGTGCTTGGCTGTCCAGAATTCACCATTCTACCCTCTCTTCCTCTAATGCCACACTGATCCACGATCCCACGACTTTGTCTCTCTGGGTCCTTCATTCTGGAATGCTCTTCTTCAACTTCCAACAGGGCAAACAGGTGCCCACCCTTCAGGAGCCAGCCCACTTGTCACCCACTCCATGTCTCCTCGGTCCTCTAGACCCAACATCTATTGCAGGCTCCTGTGCGCACTGTGTTCTGACACCTTCAGCTCATGGAGACAGACTTGGTCACTCACATCAGTCCAATTTGATTAGGACAATGGACTGGAAAGCCAAGGTGGTGAGGGAGTGAGCCCCATGGGCCTCTGAGGAAGAGGTTTCAGGCAGAGGGAAGAGGAAAGACCCTTGCTGGAAGTACTGCAGGGAGACTAGGTGGCCAGAGGGTAGTGAGAGAGGTCAGAGGGGGAGAGTCAGCACACTGCACAGGGCCTTGGAGACCACTGTAATGGACTGCCTCTGACTCTAGGAGGGATGTGGCCTGACTGGGGTCTAAAGAGCTCCTCTACTGTTGTTTAGACGGTAGACCTGGGTGGGGTATGAGGACAGGGAGGCCAGTGAGGTGACAGCATCAGCTCAGGCAGGTGACATGGCTTGCATGGAGCATGGGAAAAGGGTGTGAATTGAGGTCTGTTCTGAAACTTGGGCAGATAGCCCTTGCTGGCAGACTGGGAGAGGAGTGTGAGAAGCAGGAAATCAAAGGCGATACCAAGGGTTTTGCCCTGAGACTTTCTCCTTCCTGAAACATGAGATAGTTCCCACCTTTCTGAGGGTGGTGAGGACAAAATGATGCATGTTGAGCACCTGGTGATGTTGGGTGTCCAGGAGGAGCCCAGTAATGGGTGACCCATTCACGACCTGATGGATATGGAGCAGCTCTGCTTCTGGTCCCTGCAAGTCCCCCCTCCTTCTGGCAGCTTTTGACTGGCCAACACCTGTGCATTCTCTGGGGCTCCACCAGGTGTTCACCACCTCAGGGAAGCCTTTCCTGATGCACCCCTTTCCCTCCCCTCCCATCACATACATCATGGCTTCCAGCCTCCTTTCTCAGAGGTCTAACCTAGATAGCAGAGCAGCTTTCTCTCCTGCTTGAAGGATGTTCCGGATCGTAGCGACAGGTCTCTGTGCCTCCACAGAGTCCCTGTCTGTAGACTGAATGTGTGAGGCCTCCCCCACTTTCTTCTATCACTACCCTGTCTCCAAGGTTAAAGCTCTTGTGATCCGTCCTTGCACCATCTGCCCTCTGTATGAAGGCAGGATGGGGGAAGGGGCACCCAAGTCAGCCCAGTCTGGTCAGATCTGGGCATTGCCACCGAGGCTCTCTGACTTGGGTCAGTCAATGACTCATGGAGTTTCAGTCCGTCCTACATTAGACATTTGCTCAAACAAGTCTTGTTCCTTCTCCTTTTCCCTAGGATCTCCCATGAACAACAATCCCAGTTTCCCAGGACATGGGTTAAAACCAGGATAGTCCCAGCACACTGGAACCACTGGTCAACCTACTTCTATCATGATTGAACTCCTTAAACATTAAAATAATTAAAAATTATTTTTAATTTCACAAGTGAAAATACGATATATTCTTCCCATAGAAATAGAGCATGTTTAAACAACTAAAAGAAATCAGTTTCCCTTGGAGAAATGGTTGATTCCAGGTCTGGGACATGGAAGTATATGATCCTGTGATGTGGGCCAGAAAGGAAATCTCAAAAGAGATGACATATTGAAAGGATAGAGCAGCAAGCTACATCTGGGGTTACTGGAGCACCAGGGCAGATAAGGAGAGTAGTGGCTTGCAACCCAATGGGTAAAATAGGAATCCTTGAATCCATATCAATGATGAATGGATGAAAAGGAACACATCTACCCTACAGTACAAAGCCAACTAATAAACGGAGAAGCAACGATGGAAATAGAAAAGCAACTAGTATGGTAATAGTTCAGTCAAGAAATATCAACTAATGGTAAAACTAGTGGGTAAAAGAAGAGTAACAGAATATTTGCATAGCTTCAGTGTCTTCTTCCATGATTCTAACTACAAAGAGAAAAATCCTAACTCGACAGGGGAGAAACCCAGCAGATGCCACCTTAACTAAGGTGATGTCAATTACCACCACCAATGGGACAAAATGAAGGCTATGCAGTCCACGTAGGATGTACCGAGCCTCACTCCTGAGATATTCCTGCCAGTCACACAACCTAAATCGTTCCAGGGGGATATATGTGACAAGCACAAATAGAGAGCCAGGGTGCAAACAGCTGGCCTATATTCCTCAGAATGGTCAAGGTCATGAAAGAGAAAGACCGAGAGAGCCTTCCAGATTAGAGCTTAAAGAAGCATGCCAAAGGAGTGCCACCCATGATTCGAAATCGGACCCTGGACAGAAAAAAAAGGTGCCATAAAGGGCAGTACTGGAACACCAAGGAAACCGGAACACAGACTGTAGAGTAGAGGATGGCATCCGTCAGTGTTAAATATCCCCAACTCGTCCTTACGGTGGTTACGTCTTTATTCTCAGCAAGTACCCCCTCAAGTATTTAGGGGTGACACGAGAAAGCAGTTGGAGCTAACGTCCCCTCCAGTCCTACACGCCCCCCTTCTGCCAACCTGTCATCATTTTGGCGTGCGCTCTTGCGGTCGCTGTTCTCAACATTCACGTCCATCCTCCTTCCCACAGAATACGGCTAACCCCGTCTTTTCTGGGAATCCAGAAACCTGACACCGGACCCTCTATTCTTCCCCACTCCAAACGCCCACCTCCTCCATCTTAACGCAGTGGGGCGCTTCTCCTTTCCGCCGCGCGGCTGGGGCCGGTGTCGGACCTCCAGAAACCGCGCGCCGCGCCGACCGTCCCCGCGCGGGCGGAGGTTTCCTCCGAGAGGGCTCCAGGCGCTCCCCACAATTCCTTAAAAACCCCAGAGCCGGTAACTCTCCTCCACCAGAACCTCCAGGACCCGACGGGAAAGCTCAGAGCGGCTGGGCCACTCGCCCGAGGGTGTACAGCCGCTGTGCGGGCGCCTCGGCCGGGGCCCCTCCGCCCGCTGGCATGGCCTCCGGGCCGCCCTCCGCCACGGAGGGTCCCGACAACCGCACCGGGCAACGTTCGAGGGCCCCGGCCGCCGTGCCCGCGAGGACCGGAAGGCCCGGGCGGCCGCGGGGCGCGCCGGCGTCTGCGCCGCTGTGACGTCGACGGCGCGGACCAATCGTGGCGGCGGGAGGGGGCGTGGCGGGGCAGCGCGGGGCACGCCGGGGCGAGTAGTCGGCGCGCGGCGGGACTCCAGCCCCCATCATCCCCCGGGCGGCGGCGGCGGCGAGCAGGACGGCGGAGCGACCGCGGCCCGGGGCGGCCGTCGGGGATGGGCGGCGGCGGCGGCGGCTGGTGAGCGCGGCGCGAGCGCGGCCCCTGGCCTGCCGGAGCCCCCGCCATGTCGGCGCCCTCGGAGGAGGAGGAGTACGCGCGGCTGGTCATGGAGGCGCAGCCCGAATGGCTGCGCGCCGAGGTGAAGCGGCTCTCCCACGAGCTGGCCGAGACCACGCGCGAGAAGATTCAGGCGGCCGAGTACGGGCTGGCGGTGCTCGAGGAGAAGCACCAGCTCAAGCTGCAGTTCGAGGAGCTCGAGGTGGACTACGAGGCCATCCGCGGCGAGATGGAGCAGCTCAAAGAGGTGAGCGCCCCGCCGCCCCCGGGCCGGCCGCCGCCACGCCCGCCCGCGGGCCCCGCCCGGCTCGGACCCCTGCCTCTGACCCGACCCGCGAGCCTGGCTGGCGCGGGGGAGCCCGGGACTCAGCCAGGCCGGCTTCCGTGGGGCCGAGAGGGAGGTGGCCGCCGCCCAAGGTCACCCTTCCTTTGGCACCGGGAGATGGAAGAGGGGCCCTGATAGTGGAAGAACCTCGCCCCTCCCTCGCCCCTGCGATTGGGGCGGCGAGGACCGCTGCTGGACCCTGGGGATCCCGCTTCCGGGCGCTTCCCCTCCTATCCCGGCCCCTCCCAGCCACCCGCTCCCAAGACCGTGAGGAATGGCAGGACCAGTCCCCGAGTGACCGGGGGGAGGGGGGCACCGGCTGGGCTCCCCTTGCCTGCAGCTGGCCCACTCGCGGGAGAATGCCAGCCCAGTGGCTTCCTGCAAGCCGGGCAGGCGGGTCCTACGGCATCATAGACGGGACATGTGGGATCAGATCTTGACCTCCGCGAGCAAAGGCAGCCTGCCTTTATCTGGGTGGCAGGGTCTCTGGTGGCGGTTTTATAAGGTGGGGGTAATAGCCTCTGCAGTGCTTTGACCAGCGGGGAAAGGCTAGGCCTGGGTCTGTGTGGCCGCTAGACAAATCACTTTCCTTCTCTTTTAGCATGGTTTCAGCGTCTTGCTGGCTCTGAGTCCAGGAAAGGCCCTGGACAGAGACCTTAGGAAGTCAGTGACTTGGTTTTGCACATGGCTGCTGCGGCTGGCTGGGGACTGTCCAGTGTCCCCTCCCCAAGCCCAGCTCTCTAACCAGGTGCTCTCTCTTCAGTGCTGTGATTGCTTCTCCCACCAGCTGGAATGTATTGCCTCTATCGCTCACTTCCTGTCCTTAGCCCCCCCTCCTAAAGCCCTTCCTTATTGTGTCGCCCAGAAGGCCTCAGCAAATGTGCTAGCAGGTCTGTGGGTGCTTTTGTGGGGCTGTTTCCTGTTGAATTTTGACTTTGGGCATTAGGAGATTAGCTTCCTAAGCTGCCTCAGGTTTTTTCATAAAGAGGGAGCTGTTAGGGGCTTCTAGGAAAGGTATCTGAGTTGAACTAGGCAATCTGTTGCTTGCAGTAGTTAGGCAGTAATTCTCCTGGGGTGATTTAAATACAAGTTTCTGTCCCATCCCCCACCCCTCTCAATCTTAAACCCTAAAGCAGGGTTGCTTTCTGGATAGATGTGCTGGTTTGGACCCGGACCCTGCCCCTCCCTGGCTAGTGATGTGGCTGTGGGCAGGGCACTCCCTAAGACTTGATTTCTGTCTCTGCAAACTAGGGGTGCAACATTGCCCAGCCAGAAAGGGTTCTGTGAGGATTGTATGTTTGGAAAAGTCTGGCAGGGTATCAGATGTGGAGTGGGGTGTTTCTGTGACCTGTCGGTGTCTCTGACAGTATGTGCTCCTTGCTCTCTTCGCGCTGGACTACTCTCCCTTGTCCAGTGGGGCTTTTGGCTGCTGGCTCCCAGGTCTCAGGGACCCACTGTGCTTACTGCTTCCACAGCTGCTCACTACTCCCCCACCCCCCAGTCCCTCTGCTCCCAGCCGGACTTGAGCAGTTGCCTTGACGGCTTGGAGTCTCTCTTGCTTCGCTCTCCAGTAGGATCTCTACAGCTGCGGAGAGGAGTAAACATGTTAATCCAAAAAAGCACGTAGAACACTGCGTGGCTGCATGGGTACTAGTTAGCACTGGTGAGTGACTGACTGAGGGGCAGACTGGGAGCAGGGCTCCTCCCACTCCTCCCTCCCTTTCAGCTTTGCCACACTGGCTGTCCGCCCGGCGGCTCTTGGTCATCTGTCTCCGGGGCGTTGGCGCCGCCTTCGAGCCAGCCTGGCTGGAACGTCTGGTGTGGTCCCTCCTGCACGAGTGCCGTACAGAGGAAGAGAAACCCTAACAGTTGGAGTGCAGGGTGGGGTCAGAGCTGCCACGGAGGGGGCTGGGGGCTGCGAGCACACGGCTGAGGCCCCACTTGTGGTCTTCCAGTGATGGGACTCCCCCTTCTCCCTGCAGACAGCTGCTAGAAAGCTCTCCCTGGGGCCTCATGTCTTCCCTCTACATGCCCAGCGAGCAGGCCCAGTGGTGGTTCCGAGCCAGACTGCCCTTCCCTGGGGTGCGTGGTCGAGCCCCTCCCAGGCACCACAAACGTGTCTCCTTCGTGCCTCCAAGTGCTCGTGTCCACTGTCCCCGATAAGCGTCTGCTCTCGTTGACTGAACTAGTTCCCACTTCTGGCATTTCCGTTGTTGTCAGCTCTTTCATATTGTAAACACAAACATTTTGGCACAACACAAGAATTTTGGCTTAATTTGGGGGCGTGTGTCTGGAGGGTAGGGCCTTAGCAGAGTGAGGAGGAGCGTGTCCCAGAGTTCCCGCAGGTGTTTGTGTTCTTCAGCCACCTGCTTGGGCCTGAGCACTGCCTCCTGGCTTTCTGCTTACTCTCCATGTGACGTTGGATAGTTGCTTCCCCATTCGGAACTTCAGTTTCTGCCTTTGTGAGGTGGGGCTTAGAAAGTTTCCACTGGAAGTCCCTCCTGGCATCTGGGGGGATGTCTATCAGAGTCTCAGAGTGATGCTAGAAAGTGTGCCCCAGTTCACCCACCCTCGACAGTGTACAAGGGCCATCTTGCTCGTTCCTGTGCCAACACCTGGTAGTGCCAGCTCATTTAATTTTGGCCAGTGCTATAGTTGAAAATCCCAACTCTCACTTTGAGAGTCAAGATTTAAGGGCCATTTTTGTTAGGACCTTTTATTTTTTCTCCCTGGAGAGAGGTGAACCATCTTAATTTTTTTTAAAATTATATCTGGAGTTAAAGTTGGGGTTTGGTTATTAACAGATTATTCTCCAGTGGAATTGCTTCTACTCTGGCCAGCATTTGCAAATAATCCAGTTTTTGAGGAAGAGAAGTTGGCTGGCTGGTCTCAGGGTATTGGTGTTATGTGCAGAGCTGAAGAGGGCCCTGTGGCGGATGAGTGGGAGGCCATGGTCCAGTCCCACAGTCTGGTCTCTTTGGTGGGGGGTTAGCCTGTCCTCAGAGGTATCACCTTGCCAGCATGGGCATTGACTGGCCAGTGAGGAGCCTGTGCCCACGGGCTCATTTTGCTAATGATGCAGATGTCTGGTCCAGCCTCATCCCTGAGAGTTTGGGTCTCAGTCCCCTCACTGGCTTTTACTGTGTCACCGTGGGAGGTGGCTGACCTTTTGGGGCGCCAGTTTCCTTCTTTGTGAGGGGGGATGAGGTGGTACCTCCCACAGGAGACTGCAGGTAGAGTTAGGTGAAGGATGGCCTGTCAAGGGCTGGGCACGCTTGGACCCTTAGTGAGGGCTTAGTAATGTCTTATGCTAGCTCAGTGGTCTCGCTCTTTGCCCCGGCCTCACTGCTGCGCCTGCAGCCCCTTTCCGTTCCAGTCAGCACTGCTGCTGCCCTTTGTCCCTTGCTCAGTCTTCGGTGGCTCCCTGTGGCCGTCTCCCAGCTTCCCAGCTTGATGCCCAGGGCCCCCACAGGCTGGCTTGGGCCTACCTTTGGATTTCTTAGCCTCCCTTCTTCCTTCGCCTCTGCTGAACTAGAGCCAACATGGATGGATCCTCACCCCCTCCTCTCCACTTTGCTGCCTCTGCACGCACTGAGTGCCCGTCTCCAGGGTCTGTGCTGCCTCCACGTCCTGGGAGGCCAGCCGAGCCTCAGGGAGCCCCTGTGTTAGACTTTCCAGTTCTTGTGGCACAACCTCTGGACATGGGTCAGGTTCAGCAACAGCACAAAGGGCTTGTCCTGGCCATGGGGGCAGCCTGGTGGGGCGGGGCTGGCGGTGGTAGGAGCTGTCCCCTCCCTCCGTCCCTTCCTCTCTCCGTGACTTTTGCACCTGCCAGGCTTAGCAGACCAGGCCTCCCGCCCCCCAGGAGATGGGGCATTGGGGTGGGAGTGGGTGTGACCCGCGAAGGTCTGACAGCTCACATCACTGTGGGAGAGGGTCCTCGGGCACCAGATTCCCAGTCCAGGTCCTTTGTGTAGCATCGGTTTAATCTCATATGTGATGACGTCGGGCAGGGGGAGGGTGTTGAGCTGCAGAAAGGGTTACTGCACGGAAGGGGGTCTGCCAGGGACTGGGGGGGCTCTGGATGAGGGTGCTGGAGCAAGGCTTTGTGCCCTTCCACATGTCCTCAGTTATCTGGGCCTTCCTGGCCTCCACTTGGAGCTGACACCCTTGCCACACCCCACTCACTCTGCAGGCCTCACACCAGCCCTTCTCTCCTACCAAGTGTGTGTGGGGCGGGGGGAGGATGAGATGGAGTCTCTAAGGGCCCGTCTACTTGGGAAAACGTTTGAAACCCCAAGTCAAGCCCTGGCACTGTTTCCTCCTGCAGAGCTGTGTGCAGGCATCTGCACACTTCAAGTGGTCATTGAATGGTGTGGATAGTGTGTTCCAGGCAGCTCTGTTGACATGACATGGCCCTGGCCACTCTCTACTGGATGCAAGGCTGACACATGCTGAGACAGAGCTGGCCTGTCTTTGAGGCGTGCCAGGCATGTGTTGAGGCTTAGCAGGTAGGAGCCTGAGGAAAACGTAGCCAAAAACCAGTTAAAAGCCAGCCCTGCTGTGGTGCTCCACTGCAGGCCTGGGGCCCTTGGAGGAGAGCTTGATGGAGCCAGCTGAGGTACTGCCTGGGCAGGGCCAGAGGGTGGGCTGTGGGGAGCAGGCGAGCAGAAGGCCCCTCAGGAGCTGAATGGCCCTGGATACGCCACTCTGCCTCTGGGTGTTTGTTTTGCCCCCTTGTCAGATGGGGTTAATCATAGTACCACATCAGAGGGTGGCTGCGCAGAGGATAAGGGCACCTAGCCGGTCATCCTTGGAGCCAGGCCCTGCTGTCCTCAGCCAGGTTCTTTGCTGTTCACCTTCAGCTCCCCGCTGGGGGAGTTGGGCCATGAGTGGGGGCAGCGGGGTCAGGCAGGCACTGCTTGGCCATGCTCAGCAGTGTGACCCGTGATGGCACAGGGTGGAGCTGGCACAGGCTGGGTGGGACGGGCCCGGGGAAGATGAAAAGTGGCTTCCTTTCCAGAACTTACATGCTTAAAATCCTCAGAGCACAGGTGAGCACTCCCTTCCCGCATGAGTGTCGGCCACACCCTCCAGACAGGCATGGATGACAGCTTGGATTTCTGCTTACGTGGCTCTCCTTTGAGTCCAAGTGTGTGAGATGCACCAGAGACCACCAAGTGCTTCGTGCATCTGTATCAATTTTTAAAAGAGGGTAGAGCGTTTGGTAGTTCCCACTGAGTTGTAGAAAAGCAAGTTTAAGGTGGGTAAAGACATGGAAGATTTCTGTGGTGGTCCAGAGGGGCTGTTGATGCACTTCCCGTTCTTGACCATTATATTGTTAGGTGAAATAATTGTCACAGTTTCCATTTTATGGGCTTGGTTATCCTTTTTATAGATAGTTTCTTTTTCATGGTTCTCTTCCTAAAGGGCTTTACAATTTCAAAAAGCATCTTATTTTTGGGAGTTTTAAACATAACCAAAAATGGAAAGACTGATACAGTGAACCCATATGTCCTCATCCCCCAGCCTCAGCGGCTTTAACGTTACTGTAATGCATCATGTGACAGGTTGTCACCCTGTAGTTCCACAGTACATCGTCACTTCATCCTGATTCATCGATTTCTGTACATATATCCATGTGTGTGGCTGAGAAATAAGGATTCCTTCTTATAAAGCTTAACTGCAATAGAATTTTTATGCCTAAAATAGCAATAATTCTGTAATATCATCTGATAAGGTCAGTGTCCCGATATTCCCAGTTTTATCTCAGATATGTCTATTTGCAGTTGCTTTGTTCGCGCTGGAATCCGAGCCAGTCCACACCTTACGTGTGGCTGAGGGCTCCGGGCCCGTGAGCTGCCTCTCCCAGTTCCTTGAGGAATGTCCCTGCCACCCTGCCCTCCTGGCTGGAGACCCGGGCCCCAGGCTACCCTCTGGGTCCCTGCCGTGGTTGCAGCCCCTGTGCTGAGAGACGGGCAGGAGGGGTTCTCAGTGTATCTGCCCCACCAGGCACTCCGTGCTTATCTTGTCTTTACTTTTCTTTTTTTAAAGATTGGCTGGGGTCCCTTTTTCACTTGGTTAAGAGAGAGTCGCTTGGTTCTCACATTGGCCACATTATCATCACTCGTCCCTCGCTCATGTGATGTGTTAAACCAGCCTTTACTGGTGTCTGCTCTGTGCCCACCTGTAGTGTGCATTCTCAGTGTCAGGCAGGTACTAAGGTGGGAGGAACTGCAGGTGGGGACAACCGAGGTGCAGAATCAGGATTAACTTGCCCACATCACTCGCCAGACAGGGGAGCAGAGCAGCTAACTCGGTGGCCCTTGGCATGACTTGCCGTGTGATCCTGAACAGGGCCTTTCCTCTCTGTGGGCCCTGATTTCCTAGTTTTGTCTTTTGTACAAGTTGTAGAGTGTCCTTCAGCTGGGATTTCCTGGTGTTTTTCTCATGATTAGATGGGGGTCTGGGGGGGGGGTGCGCCCAGAGGTCAGGTTTCCTTTCAGGTCATATCAGAGCTGCATGCCATCAGCATGATTGTCTGCTGCTGTGCTAACTCTGGGCACCTGGCTGAGGTGGTGTGACAGGTGTGCCACTGAAGTTTCTCCTTTTCCTCCCCATACCATGCCTTGGAGTGGAGAGTTACGCTCCCCTTCTCGAGGGCAGAGTGTCCTTAAATCATTTGGAGTTTTCCCTGCATGGGAGAGTTGTCTCTTCTCCCTCATTTATTTATTCAACCATTTATTTCTGTCAGTACCAGCTCAGGGATATTTATATATATATTATGCTTTGGGTTGTAATCCAGTGCTGCTTTGCTTATTTTCTTTCTCATATTGTTGTAGTTGAAATTGGGGGCTCTTTTAGCTGGCTCCTGTGCCCCCACCTGACACCCGCATCATCTGTCATTGGAGGATTTTTTGTTTATTTGGGGAATACTTCCTTACTTCTGGCACAACCAGATGCTTTAGGCTCAGCTTGCATATTCCCAGCCTCCCGCCTAGAATCAGGAGCTCTGGCTCTTGTCACTGGGGAGTGATCTTAGGAACCCAGACCTGGCGCCTTGCTGTTGGGTGTCGTTGCTCCTGGCCGTTTCAGCCGACGGAGGCGCAGCCCTGTGTGGCTTCTGACCCTGTGTGCACACACGTCTGTGTGTACTTCTGTGTGCGGCCATCCGTGTCTGTATTCAGCTAAGCAGGAGGCCATCTGGATGTCTCCATCTCTAACCCCTCACCCCTCACTCGTTTTCACTGCCTTGTGTGACCTTCCACCCCAGCAGTGAGGGACCTGGCTCCCAGCGTCCTCTGTGCAGCTACGTGATCGCACAGTTCCAGGGCAGCAGAGGGAACCATTTGCATGCGTGGGAACAGCTTCATCAGCAGGAGTGTGGTCCCTTTGCCTTTGGCTTCCAGATCCCACTCATTTCCAAGGTTACCTGGGTGAGCCCTTCCCACTTCCACCCCTTCCTGAGCCTCTTCATGGGTTCATCATACAGGTAGGTTCTCTCCCCACAACCTGCGCTCCTTCCTGGGATGCTCTCAGCATGGCTGTTTAAACATTTGCATATATGAAGGTTCACTCTTTGTGCTGTGGGACTCTGTGGGTTATGACAAATGTGTAGTGTCTTGTATTTACTACTGCAGTGTCAGGGAGAATGGTTTCACCACCCTAAAGATTTCCTGCGCTCCACTTACTCAGTCTGGGAGCAGGGTTTCTGTGGGGATTCACCGAGATGCCTCCTGTCCAGTGGTTGTTTCTGGAAGACTGTGGTGGGGCTTACTGGAGGTGGTGTAGTTGCTAGGCTAGGGGCTGGCTGGTTATGTCCCTTCCACAGTGTGACTTGTCGCTACTGTGCGTTCCAGAAGACTCTCCCATTGCCTGGTGAGAGTCTTCCTTAGTACCTGCTGATGCTGCCGGCCTTCCAGAGCCCTTTCCTGCCTGTTAGGTGTCCCTGATCTGGCTCCACAGTCTTCTTGCCCGGTCCTGGTTCCTAAGGCCGGGCTCTACCTTTTTTCCCCAGAACTAGCTTCCTCTTTTGCTGGCTTTGGGACTGTTACAGGATCCCACTCATGGGTTGTGGTTCCAGAGGGTGCTTTCAAGTCCAGGGCTGGCTGTATTTGGGATTTCTCACCACTCTGACTCCTGCCTCATGTCTTATTTAGCCTTGAACCACAGCTGGGCCTCCCCCGCACAACCACCTGCCAGCCACACCTTTTTTTCCCCGTTCTTGGGATTGTCATGGGGCTGTCTCTCACGGTCTCTCCGTCTGGAATGCTGTTCTCCCTGGCCCACACTAGCTGAAATTTCATGTGCCTTTCTATTTTCAGGGCTTGGGTGAGGGAGCAAGGCTCATGGAGGGAAAGGGCCTTGCCCGAAGTCCCATGGTGGGCAAGCTGGGTCCCAGATGCCACCCCCTTCCACACTTTTCTATGACAGCTCTTATGCTTGTCTTTGTCACTGTCTCTGTGGGTTCGCCTTTGTTGGGGACCCCACAGATGACCTCAGCCTGTTGGCTGGCATGAGTGCATGCTTCTTCCTCTCCCTTGCCACGGTGGACAAGCTGACCAGAACGCCTACCCCGGCTGGATGTGGGCCACTGTCACCAGCTGCAGCCTGGGTGGTGGCTTGCTCAGCCCAGCTTCATGTGGTTTATGCTACTTAACTAGTGGGTTGTTATGATTGGATTATAAAATGGCCCTGGATTAGCCTCCAAAACAGAGTATCAGGGATGATTTCAGAGTGGCTTGTCTCCTCCCTACATGAGAAAGGCTGATCTGCCCCAGAGGGGCTGCCCCTGCTGGACGAGCTGGTCGGCGTGTGTGCAGGGACACGTTATGGCATAGGAAGGAGCCAGCAGGCCTGATCCCATTGGCACCTGCCCCAGCTCACAGGTCCAGGCAGGAGCCCCAGGTGCGATGACTGTGGAGCAGGGACTGGAGACCAGGTTCGGGGTGGGCTTCGCCTCTCACACAGTGGTCAGGGGTGGGGCCTCACTTCTCCCAGGTCAGTCTTCTCATCACTCTCACATCCTTGGAAGCAGTGAGCATACTCTGTGGTGGCTGTGCCGCAGGGGACCCTATGGCATTTCTTTCTTCCCTTGTGTCACCTGCAGTATGTGCCGGCTCCTGTTCATGTTTTTCTTTATTCTGACTTTTAAACGTCAGCTTGTTTGAAGAGTATATTTTTCCCCTATTTAATTTAAAAATAGTCTCATTTGTGATAAATTGATACTAAATATAAAAAGCAGTACCTCACTATTAAAACAAAAATGCTTATCCCTGTGCCACCTAAAACTGTCACCCCAGTGTCTGGAGGAAATACTATCTGTTTAGACCCTCTTGCCCCCTACCCACTTTCCAGGCTGAGGCCAAGGGTGATGTGCAGTAATCTCATTCGGGTTTATTTTTAGTGTCAGTGTGCTGCCTGTTCTTGATTAAATGTGGAGACCATTCAGAAAGGCTTTCCCCTCCCCTCTTTCTCACTCTTAGCAGTGTATGTGGCCAACAGGTCTCGTCTCCCTTCTGGAACTTTCTAGGGACACATGAGCATGTGCACAGTACGGTGACTGCCTTTCTTTCCTTGGCTCTGTGCGCGTCGCACATTGTACCTCCCTAGGAGGTGGCAGCAAGGAAGGAACATTGGCCTTGAAGGAAGACAGGTCTGAGTTCAAGTATCCTTGCCCAGTGTGCCGTGCTGGGGTGCGGCTCAGGGAGGAAGTTGCTGTGTGGAAGAAAACACTGGTAGCTGCCGCCACTCTCCTGTTGTCTGGGGCTCAGCCTGGCCGGACTGCTCCTGCCAGCTGCCTGGGACTCATGCGAGCTGGACAGCTGCCCCGGGCCTCCACGGCCAATGGAGTCCCCATGCCAGTGGGGGACCGCCCCTGCTTCCCAGTGGATGTGGGTGAATAAAGTCTGTTCAGGGCAGTGAGGACAGGAGCCCAACTGCTATGGAGATGAGGACTGCCCCCAGCTGGCCTGTGTCCCCAGGTGCAGGAGCCAGGGTCTCTGGGGACCTCCGCCAGCCCCAGGGCTCAGCTGGCCAGGAGGCTGTCTCCCAACACTAGAGCAATTAGGGGTAATCTTTCCTAAATGGCACTCAATTCTGGTTAAATCCCGCCTGCCAGGGATGAATTCTCTGTTCTCTAAAAGCAGCTTAGGGTTTGGGACACTGCCCAGGGTAGTTGACAGTGGTCCAGCCTCACCAACGGAAGCATGCTGGTGATGGCTGGGGCCAGGGTGGATGTCTGCAGACCACCCCACATTCCTTCCTTATGGCTCTGGACCGCTCCTGTAGCGCTCCCGTGACCCCATGGCTCCAGGGAGCCAGGGGGCTGGAAGAGCCTGGCCAGCTGGCACAGTGGGTCTGCCCCGCCTCTGTTGTGGGACCTTCACATTCTGCCTCCCCTGGAGGCTGGTGGGGCCTGGGCCTTCCCACAGGGCTCCTGATGCCCAGGCAGGGCACAGAGAGAGCTGGGGTGGGAGCTGTGCTGCTTGCATCCACGCCCTCCACTCCCCACTTCAACCTTCCTCAAGAAGCCCAGAAGGCCTTGGGTCACACCCTCTGTTACGTGGACTTGTGCAGCTTTCCCAGGGCTCCCTCTTGCCTTCCAGACGAGACTGTTGAGTCTCCTGGGGCCCCAGCACCCCTCCATCTCCTGCCCCTCCCTGGATGCACCCTTCACTGGGCACCCCCTTGCTGCAAGGAAGGAAGGATGAATTTGGAATGACAAGCCCTGTAGTGCCACTTGGGTGCATTACCTGACCTCCCTGAGCCTGGCTTTGCAAAGCTGTCTCCCTCTGAAGGTAGTGGCCAAACTTTTCCTGTCTCCAGACACAGGGCCTGCTGCGTAAAGCCCTTTTTACAAAGAGAGGAGGGAGTTGGGGTGGGGGCTCCTCCTGAGTGCCTCCCATGGGGTGTGGATGGGTGAGCTGGCCGAGAGGATGGTCCAGTGAAATCTGTCCTGCAGTATCCACAAGGGTCCATGGAGGGGAGTGGATTGAGAGCAGGTATATCTCAGATTTCTTAGGTGATCTAGGCTTTAAGGGAAGTGTGGGAAGCCACCCAGCCTGTTAGCCTGCATAATCACCTGGGATCTTGCAAAAATTCCCAAACCCAAGTCACACCCCAGACCAATTGAATTTCAGGGGTGGGATGCAGGAGTCAGGAGTTTCTTAAGCTTCCTGAAAGAGTCAGTGGGCAGACCAGTCTGAGAACCACTGATCCTGCATTTGTAATTTAGCCCTTGGGGAATCGAAGCCTCTGTGTAAGGGGAGGAACTGGGTGAGATCCAGCCTCCCAAGGCTGAGAGGATTAGTAGCTACGTGCATGCCACTTTACATTTAACTCTCTGATGACACCTTGGGCCCTCAGTGACAGCCTGGCCTGCCCCGGGTTGGGGCTTTGGCATTTCAGTTGACCTGCCGATGTGTTGCGGGGGGGTTGCCTCTGTGTGTGTCTGTCCCAGGCTGATCGGGGTGCCGCCCTCTTTTCTGGGACCTCAAGGGACCCAGACACTCCTTGGGGTCTCCCTGGGGAGACGTGAGTGAGCGGGGGGAGACAGGGGCCCCTCGAAGACCCAAGTGGAGGGGTTAGCCCTGGGGGCAGTTCCTGCCTGCGCTGGTTAGGGGTGGGGTGGGCATAAAAGAGGAGCTGCACCAAAGGAACCCGCAAGGCCTGCTCACCCCCCCCCCCCCCCCAGCCCATTCATCAGATGTGATGTCTCCATCCACTCACTCTGGGCATCTGGGTGCCTTTGTCTCCTGGATGGCTGCAGTCACCTCCCAGCAGGCACTCCGTTTTCTCCCTGCCGTCCTCCAGTGCGCCCTCATTCTTCCCACCCACAGATGCTTACCGAGCGCTTATCAGTGGCCAGGCCTGGTGGTAGCCTCTCTGTGCCTTCATCCCACCTAGCAGGCTGGCTGGATTTTGGGGGTACCTTAGAACCTTCTGGGTTCCCCCAGGACAGGTCTGACCACCTTTCCTGGCCCAACACTGCCCTGGTGAGTTGGCTGTCCACGCCCGTACCAGCTGAGTGGCCAGGCCCTCCCCTCAGCCTTGCTCTCTGTAGGTAGAAGGAGGCAAGGAAGATGAAAGGCCCTGTCCAGCACCGCCCTGGGCCGGCAGTGGGCTTCTCCTCCTGTGGGCGTGGGCCTCCCTGCTGGCCCCACTGCCCCCACTAAGCCTTGTCCCAGAGCTCTGTCCACTCAGGGCCTGGCCGTGGGGAATGGAGTTGAGACCTTGCATTCCCAGGAAGTCTGGTGCAGGGCTTTAGAAGTGTCCAGACTCCTGGATGTGGACACACATAGCAGGTGAGCAGGGCAGCCCCTGTTCTTTCTTAGCAGAGCCTGGCTGGAGGTGTCACAGTGTATCTCACCTTCTGCTTCCTAGCGGCATCTCCTGCTGGGCCCCCGTGGCAGCTTGAGATGTCACAGAGCTGGGTCCACCTCTCCAAAAGGCTCTCTTCTTCTTGACAGGAGCTTGGGGTGGGTACATGGCCCTGCTTCGTTGCTCTCCATCCCCTCTGTAGGCCTTGCCTTCCCCAGAGACTTCTGGGGAGCTGCCCCTGCTGGCTTCGGGAGATCCCGCAGCTGCTCCCCTGTGGGTGGGGTGATGCGCTGAGGCAGAGGAGAGCCTGCAGAGCCTCTTTCCAGTTGCGGTCGTTAGGGCAGCCTCCGAACTCAAGGAACAGAATTTTCTGAGCAACTCTGATTGCTGCCCACATAATTCTGCTTTTTAACCAGCTCTCGTGTTTTAAAGGTTGAGGTATAACTGACATACAGTGACATGCATAGTTGTGTATGCCTGGGTCGTGTAGGGACAGTGCTGCTGTTTCCTTGACGTGCCTTCCTGCCCTTTCTCAGACCATCCCCCAGCTAGAAGCACTGCTCGTCTGCTTTCTGCCTCACTGCACAGTATAATGTTTTGAGTCTTCAAGGCTGTATGTATCAGTGGCCACTTTTCCCTGCTTTTGTGTCAGTGTGCCATGGCTGTCCTTTACCTGTCACTGGGTGTCTGGGTTGCCCACTTCTGGTCAGCAGGCACACAGCTGCTGTGAACGTCTCTGAGGGCCGAGTGTGGAAATTGTGCTTTCCTTTTTCTCAGTGGGTCCTAGGAAGGGACTCCATCTCCCACTTGTGTCCAGAAACCAGGCATTGAGATGCACAGATGGCCACCCTGTCGCCTGGCAGAAGGCCTGCTCCTGCGCCCAGCAGTGCTGCTTTCGTCAGCGGAGCATCTGGGGACGAAGGGGGCCACGTGTCAGGAGGAAATGAGATGAAGCCCAGGGCCAGTAGGACCTGGCTCCAGGCAGAGCTGAGAGGCGCTCAGTGAGCATGACCCATCCGGATCCAGGCCCCAGAGCTGGGAGGGCCGGCTTCGAAGAGACCTGGGAATCCAGGTTTCTGGGAGGAGCCAGCAGGTTTCGGGCCAGTGGTCTGGCTGGCTGGGACCTGAGTGCGTGGGGTCAGGCTCATCTGGGGAGGCACTTGTGGAGGAGTTACTTGTTCCCACACCTGTAAAAGAGAGATAATGCTTACCTGGGAGAGAAGCTGGCTGGCTGGGACCTGAGTGCGTGGGGTCAGGCTCATCTGGGGAGGCACTTGTGGAGGAGTTACTTGTTCCCACACCTGTAAAAGAGAGATAATGCTTACCTGGGAGAGAAGCTAAAGAACTCACTTTGGAGCAAACTGTAAACTACTAGAGCTTCAAGGGATTCTTACTTGGCTGCCCTGGGGCACCAATGAATCCTTTTGCTTCTTCTTTTCACCTTTTTAATCTTCCCCTCTTCCTCCTCCTGACTCTCCGTCAAAGCAGGGAAGATGCTAATGACATCTGCCGCCATAGCTCATTACACAGGTGTGAGTGGTGTGGAGGGAGCCGCAGACTGGGGTGGGTGTGGGCAGAGTCAGCCTGGTCTCCCGCTGGCAGGGCCCTTCCAGGGCTGCTCCTGGCTGACAGACCCCTTGCAGGCTGCCTCTGCCTAGAGTAGGCGGGATTGCTCTAGCTGGGGTGTGGGGACCCCTCGTCCTGGTTCTCCTTCCCTCTAACTTGGGTGTGTGAGCCTGATTCTCCTTCCTTTGGGGTCTCTTTCTGGGATACAGTCCCAAGCTAAGCAGCAGGCAACGGTCTCGGCTCTTACCATGCCTGCTGTCACCCAGACCCCACATGTTTAGCCCCTGCGGCAGTCTCCAGAACTTAACTGTGTAAGTCTTTTTGTTGGTGCAGTGGTGCTTTGAAGCTGTTTTGTTTTCTTTTTCCTTAATTGCTAGCCAGGCCAGGGAATGATTTGGAGCTGACTTATGGCCTTGTGTAAACAAGCAGTCCATTTCTTTTGACCATTTGCTTAGTGGGCCATGCATTCTTCTCTCAGGGTTTTGTTGAAGTGCGTTTACTGAAATGTGGTCATTCATCTCGTTTCATCAGCAATGAGTAATTGAGCTCTGCCAGGTATATTCAGACCTCAGGTAGTTTTGGGTTTGGGTTTTACTAATCTTTCAAAAAACAATTGCATGTTGTAAAATGCACAGACTTAAATGTATATATTTTGACAAATATATGTATGAGCCCTAGGGCACGTTTGCCATTCTACTTTGAGCTCTTTTATTTTATTTTATTTTCATAAAATAAAATAAAAGAGTATTCGCTTATGTAACCACCTTAAGATCAGTTAATCAGGTTCATGCATTGGTGTGGTACATTTGTTACAACTGATGAAAGTACACTTTGTTACAACTGATGAAACTAACTGTAGCCCATGATTTAATTTAGGGTTCACTGTTTGTGTTGTGTAGCACTATAGATTTATTTTTCTTCTGGTACCATATGTATGACCCACATTTCACCCTTCGTACGTTCAAATATATAATTAAGTGCTGTACATTACATTCACAGTAATGTGCTACCATCAGCAGCATCTTTTACCAAATAATTTCCATCATCCCAAATAGAAACTGTAAATTTTAAACATTATCTGGGTATTCCTTATACCCAGCCCATCCCTTGCAACCCATCTAGATTCTGACTTTTTTAGTTTGTTATTCTATTTATTTCAACCATTATCTAGCACATCAGTGAGATCATAAAATATGTTCTTTGGTGTCAGACTAATTTCATTCAACATGATGTCTTCAAAGTCAGTCCACATTTTCACGTGTATTAGAATGTCATTCCTTTTTTGACTAAATCATATTCCATTATGTATATATACCAAATTTTATCTATTCAGTGGTTGATAGACCATTGGAGGGCCTCCATTTGTTGACATTTGTGAATAATGCCACAGTGAATATCAGTGTTGAAGTATCTGTTCTGGTCTCTGCTTTCATATCTTTTAGGTATGGATGTAGAAGTGAGATTGCCAGGTCATGAGGTAATTCTGTACTTAACATTTTGAGGAATGCCATACTGTATTCCATAGCCCTTACTCCACTTTTCATTCCCAGTAGCAATGAAGGAGTATTCCTGTTTTTCTACATCCTCTGCAACAAATGTAATTTTTCTTTCCAGTGAATGTGAAATGGTATCTAATTTTGGTTTTGATTTGCATTTACCTAATGGCTACTGATGTTGAGCATTTTTCCTTCGGTCTGTCCCTTTTAGTCCAGGCTGACAGCGGTTCCATTCATGCAGATCTCATGAAAGAATTGGTTTTGCGTGTTGCACACAGGTTTCCAAACAATTCCGCAGTGGAACTTTCCGTAGATCCTTCCAGGATAAATGTACTTGTAATCCTGGCGTGCCCTGAAGTGGCTGAGTGGGTCTGTGCTCAGTTAAACCCTCACATTGGAGTGCTAGTCTCTGGGGACTTGCTTTCAGGAAACTCAGAATTTTCCAGACCATGAATTTCTAGTCTTTTTGTGTCCAGGAGTTCAGTTCTCAGCATATCCCTTTCCTCTTGTGTTTTACTACTATGAGCTGCAAGTAGAAAACAGGCACCACTTTCCACATTTAGCTTGGAAATCTCAGATAAATTTCTTTTCTTTTTAATCACTGTAGGTGGTAGAAAAACCTCCAGTGTCGTTCATTTGAATAACATTTCACATACTGAATCCTTACTGTTGGGTTGCTTCTGGATTTTTGTGTGTGTGTGTGTGTGATTTGATTCTGTTTCAACATTGAATTTCAGAGAGGTTTTTTATTCCTGTTTTTTTTTCTATTATATTTTCTCTTGACAATGTAATTTGCTTTCTGTTTTGTTTTTTCTCTTTTTAGAGAAGTTGTGGGTTTACAGAACAATCACGCATGAAACACAGGATTCCCCTCTACCAGCCACCACCAGCACCTTGCATTGCTGTAGAGCACTTCTTACAGCTGGTGAGAGCACATCTTAGTAATTGTACTATTAATTATGAAGTCCATAGTTTAACTTAGGGTTCACTGTGTAGTATAGTGTAGTTCCACGGACTTTTTTCAAAGAAATTTATTCTGTTAACATACCATATTTTTAAACCTTTGATAATTGTCATATTGCACTAGCTTTTTAAATTATTTAACTAATGTGAACTTCTGCTGAAGTGTAAGATAAATCTGGAAACCTGTACAGTTTTTAAAAAACTGAGACGAGACATCACACCTGCTAGAATGGCTGTGATCTAACAGGCAGACAGTAACAGGCGCTGGTGAGGAGATGGGGTGCTCAGCACCCCCATCTGCTGCTGTGGGGAATGTAGACTGGCACAGCCGCTGTGGGGAGAGCTGGGCCCTTCCTCACTGCCCCATCTGCCCCAGCATTTCCGCTCCAGGTGGGTGCCTAAGAGAACTGAAAACAGAGACGAGGTGTGGTAAAGCCGTATAGTGGGTGCTGCGTGCTAAGTGAAGAGGCCAGTCAGAGAAGGACAAGTCTTGTATGATGCTGTTCAAATGAACTGCCCAGAAGAGGCAAATCCATGGGGACAGAAAGAAGATTCATGGTTGCCAGGGATGGGAGGGGGTCTCGCTGCTAGCAGGTGGGGGTTTCTTTATGGGGTGATAAAAATAGAAAAGGTTGAGGATTTACTTTATGGCAGTGGTTGCACACCCCTGTGACTATATGGAGAACCACCGAGTTGTACGCTAAAGGTGAATTTTATGGTTTGTTAATTATATCTGAATTTTCTTTAGTATGGGGGAGGAGGTAGTTTTGGCCCTGGTAACTCTCCCAGGGAAACTTCCCTGGGCACTTTTGTGCCCAGGAGGATGTGCAGCAGCTTCCTCCAGAGCCTTGGATGTGGTGCCCATGCGGCATTAGGGCCGGACAGGACTCGAGGAGTAGCCTTCCTCCTTGGGGTTGGTGTGTCTCGTTAGAGTGTTGATGTTTTTCTTTGAATAAGTCTTGTGTTTCCAGTTAAATCAACACCTGGGGGGCAGGGTTCATGGTTGTTTTGGTTTGGGGATCAAGATTATAAATATATCACCATTTTAAGATATGCACTCCTAAAGTAACTTAATTTGGCGAATTTGACATTTGCGATTGACCTTTTTTGAGGTGTTTATTAGTGGATTTTCTAGCCAAAATCATCACCTGCAAAAGACATGTAATTAACTTGTCCTTTTTGTTATCTTCTTCCTTTCTCCAGCCTTCTATTAAATGTGAAGGGGTAGGCATTCTCGCCATGATCTGATCTTAAGGAGGCAAATGCTTCTGCATCTGTAGATGGTTTCCCATGACTTACTGATGTATTCCTATTTTTTCTCTTTTTTTTAATGCAATTTTATTGATAAATATTATATATTCACATACCGTATAATCATCTAAAGCGTACAATCAGTGGTTCATAGTATTGTCATACAGCTGTGCATTCATCACAATCATTTTTGAGCATTTTCATTACTCCCCCCAAAAAATAAAAATAAGAATAAAAATAAAAGTAAAAAAGAACGCACAAAGGATCCCATACCCCCCATTATTTATTTATTTTTTGTCCTTATCTGTCCATGAACTGACTAAAGGGTGTGTCAGTCACAAGGTTTTTACAATCACACAGACACATCTTAAAAGTTCTGTAGTTATTTAATTCATCTTCAAGAATCAAGGCTACTGGATTACCATTCAACAGTTTCAGGTATTTCTCTCTAGCTGTTCAGATGCACCAAAAACCGAAAGGAGATATCTACATATTGCATAAGATTAACCTCCGGAAAACCTCTCAATTCTATTTTAAATTCCTCAGTCACTGAAACTTTATTTTGTTTCATTTCTCTTCCTTCTTTTGATCAAGAAGTTAGGGCCACCTAGAGGGGTCCAAGATGGTGACTTACTGAGGTGTGCGATTTAGTTCGTCCTCCAGTGCAGCTAGTAAATAGCCAGGAACAGCACAGGACAACTGCTGGGGCCACATCAGTGACCAGATACACAGCGTACACCAGTCAGGACCAGCTGCGATCCCACCCAGAACCGTGAGTCCCCCAAGCTGTGGAAGCTCATGCCCCTTGCCCACAGACTGGTTTCCAGAGGGGAAAGGAAAGAGACTTTGCTAGCAGCAAGGGGCTGAACTCAACCAAGCTCCAACTGTGGAATTATTAACAAATTTCACTATTAAAAGTAGACCCCAGCTCAGCTGAACTTGGAGTAAAAGCTGAGGTTGCTGGTTCTTGGCCCAGTGCTAAGGGGGCAGGGCTGACAGATAAAGAAAAACAAAACAAAACAGCAAGTTTTTTTGGATTGGACAGCACAAAACACTTGAAAGGGTCTAGGTTCTGAGAGAAAGGAATGGGCACATAGAACCTGGAGATACACAGAGCAACGTACCAACTTAAGCTCTTTATTGGCAATCTGAGGAATGGGGGTCCTCCTCTGAAAGTGATTTTTTTTTTCTTTTTTGTGGCTATGTTTCTATGGCTTGACTGTTCTTTGGATACAACAGCAAGGCTTCCCAGGCTCCACCTCCCCCAGGCGAGGGGAGAATTAAGCTTGTCTGAGAGTTTGTCTGGAGGCTGTGCCTTCCCCAAGAGAAGAGTGGGGCCCAGCTCAGGTGGAATCCTTCCCCCAAAGGATTCAGACCCCAGATCTGAAAAACTGAGGTGATTAAAGGCAGCCTACAACCTCTCCTCTGTCTCAGCCATGCCCCCAGCAGGGAGAGTCTGCTGAAGTTAAAGGCACCACATCACCTTATGCTGGTGGAACCTGTGGGCAGACAAATGCCACATACTGGGCAGGACAGGAAATACACGGAGTCTAGAGGCTTCATAGGAAAGTCCTTCAACCTGCTGGGTCTCACCCACAGGGAAAACTGATGTAGGTGACTCTTCCCTCCTGAGAAGAGGCCAGTTTGGTCTGGGAAAATCTAACTGGGGTGTATAATACCTAGACCTTCCTGGGGGAGGGGGGGGAAGGCACCATACAGACAGGGCAAGAAACAAGGAAACAAGAACTGAAAAATTTTGATCCGTTGAACAAAACCTGAGCTAGAGGTCAAGAATAAGCTGAACTGAATGTCAGAGAACAGATAGACAACAGAGTCATCCAGAAAGAAAATCCTGGGTAAAAAAGTTAAAAACAATCTCCAGAATAAATTAATTAAGGAAATTAAATGTCTAGATGCCGGCAAAAAGAAAAAAGATCATACTAGGAAAATTGAAGATATGCCCAAAGGAACAAACCAGCAATTCAAATGAGATACAGGAGTTCAAACAGTTAATTCAGAATGGTCAAACAGACATAGAAAACCTCATCAAAACTCAAATCAGAAAGAAGAAATAGAAACTCTGAAAAAAAATCGCAGGACTTATGGGAGTGAAATGAAAAAAAATGGAAACCTTCAATGTTAGATTTCAAAAGGCAGAAGATAGGATTAGTGAACTGGAGGATGGGACATCTGAAATCTGAAAAGCAAGAGAAAATATAAGGAAAAGAATGGAAGAATGTGAGCAGGGACTCAGGGAATTGAATGACAAAATGAAACGCATGAATATACATGTTGTGAGTGTCCCAGAAGGAGAAGAGAAGGGAAAAGGAGGAGAAAAACTAATGCAGGAAATTATCACTAAAAATTTCCCAACTCTTTGAAAAGACTTAAAATTACAGATCCAACAAGTGCAGCATACCCCAAACAGAATAGATCCAAATAGACATACTCTAAGACACTTCCTAATCAGAATGTCAGATGTCAAAGAGAAAGAGAGAATCTTGAAAGCAAGAGAAAAGCAATCCATCACATACAAGGGAAGCCCAATAAGACTGTGCTAGACTTCTCGGCAGAAAGTGTGGAGGCAAGAAGATGGTGGTATGATATATTTAAGATACTGTCATGGTCAGGTTCTTTTTTCTTTTTTTTTTTTTCTTTTTTTTACATGGGTAGGCACCAGGAATCGAACCTGGGTCCTCTGGCATGGCAGGCAAGCTTTCTTGCCTGCTGAGCCACCATGGCCCGCCCATGGTCAGGTTCTTGTGTCAGCTTGGCCAAGTGGTGGTACCTGTTTGGTTGGGCAAGTGCTAGCCTGTCTGTTGTAGTGAGGACATTTCATGGAATTAGATCATGAGCATGTCAGCTGCATCTGCAGCTGATTCCATTTGTGATCAACCAAGGGGAATGTCTTCTGCAGTGAGTGATGCTCAATCTAATCACTGGAAGCCTTTTAAGGAAGATTCAGAAGAGACAGGCTCTCTTTCCTTCCTGCATCAGCTGGCGAGCCTCCCTGTGGAGTTCGTCCAGACCCTCCATCAGAATCATCAGCTTCACAGCCTGCCCTGTGGACTTTGGACTCTGCGTTCCCACGGTCACATGAGACACTTTTATAAATTTTATATTTGTGAGTGTTCCCTGTTGATTCTGTTTCTCAAGAGAACCCTAACTAATACAGATACTAAGAGAGGAAAACTGTCAACCACAATTCTATATCTAGCAAAACTGTCCTTGAAAAATGAGGGGGAACAACAAACATTTTCAGGCAAAAAATCACTGGAAGAATTAGTGAGCAAGACACTGGCTCTTCAAGAAATACTAAAGGGAGCATTAGAGACAGATAGGAAAAGACAGGAGAGAGAGGTGTGGAGAAGAGTGTAGAAAAGAAGGTTATCAGTAAAGGTAAAAAGAAGAAAAATTAGATATGACATATAAAATCCAAAAGGCAAAATGGTAGAAGAAAGTACTACCCATGCAGTAATAACACTAAATGTTAATAGATTAAACTCCCCAATCAAAAGACATAGACTGGCAGAGGATTGAAAAACAGGACCCCATCTATGTGCTGTTATGCTGGTTTGAAAGGATGTATGTCCCCTAGAAAAGCCATGTTTTAATCTAAATTTCATTTCATAAAGACAGAATAATCCCTATTCGATACTGTATGTTTGAAACTGTAATCAGATAATCTCTGTGGAGGTGTGGTTTAATCAAGAGTGGTTGTTAAGCTGCGTTAGGTGACGACATGTCTCTCCCCATTTGGGTGGGTCTTGATAAGTTTCTGGAGTCCTATAAAAGAGGAAACATTTTGGAGAATGAAGGAGATTTGAGAGAGCAGAGAATGCTGCAGCACCATGAAGCAGAGTCCATGAGCCAGTGACCTTTGGAGATGAAGAAGGAAAACGCTGCTCAGGGAGCTTCATGAAACCGGAGGCCAGGAGAGAAAGGTAGCAGATGATGCCGTGTTTACCATGTGCCCTTCCAGATGAGAGAGAAACCCTGACTGTGTTCACCATGTGCCTTCTCACTTGAGAGAGAAACCCTGAACTTCATCGGCCTTCTTGAACCAAGGTATCTTTCCCTGGATGGATGCCTTTGATTGGACATTTCTATAGACTTGCTTTAATAGGGACATTTTCTCGGCCTTAAAACTGTAAACTAGCAACTTATTAAATTCCCCTTTTGAAAAGCCATTCTGTTTCTGGTATATTGCATTCCAGCAGCTAGCAAACTAGAACAGCTGTTTACAGGAGACGTATTTTAGATCCAAGGATAAACATAGGTTGAAATTGAAAGGTTGAGAAGAGATTCTTCATGCAAGCAACAATCAGAAAATAGCAGGAGTAGCTATATTAATATCCAACAAATTAGACTTCAAATGTAAAACAATTAAAAGAGACAAAGAAGGACATTATGTATTAATAAAAGAAACAGTTTAACAAGAAGACATAACAATCATAAATATTTATGCACCAAGCCAGAGTGCTCCAAAATACATGAGGAAAACACTGAAAAGAGAAATGGACACATGTACCATAATAGTTGGACACTTCAGTTCCCCACTTTCATCAGTGGATAGAATATCTAGATGGAGGATCAATAAAGAAACAGAGAATTTGAATAATAAAAGAAACGAACTAGATTTAACAGACATTTATAGAACATTATACCCCACAACAGCAGGATGCACCTTTTTCTCAAGTGCTCATGGATCATTTGCAAGAATAGACCACATGCTCGGTCACAAAGCAAGTTTCAATAAATTTAAAAAGATTGAAATCATGCAAAACACTTTCTCAGATCATAAAAGAATGAAGTTGAAAATCAATAAAAGGCAGAGTGCCAGAAAATTCACAAATATACGGAGGCACAACAACAAACTCTTAAACAACCAGTGGGTCAAGGAAGAAATTACAAGAGAAATCCGTAAATATCTTGAGGCAAATGAACATGAAAACACAGCATGTCAAAATTCATGGAATGCTGCAGAGGCAATGCTAAGAGGGGAATTTGTTGTCCTAAATGCCTGTATCAAAGAAGAAAGAGCAAAAATTGAGAGATTAACTGCTCACTTGGAAGAACTAGAGAAAGAACAGCAAACTGACCCCAAAGCAAGCAAAAGGAAAGAAATAATGAAGATTAGAGCTGAAACAAATGAAATTGAGAACATGAAAACAATGGAGAAAATCAACAAAACCAGAAGTTGGTTCTATGAGAAAATAAGATTGATGGATCTTACTTAGCAAGGTTGACAAAAAAAAGAGAGAGGATACAAATAAATAAAATCAGAAATGAAAGAGGAGACACAACCACTGACCCCACAGAAATAAGGGAGGTAATGAGAGGATACTATGAACAACTTTATGCTAATAAATTTGGCAATGTAGATGAAATGGACAACTTCCTAGAAAGGCATTATATTAGTTAGGGTTCTCTGGAGAAACAGAATCAGCAGGAAATACTCGTATGTATGAAATTTATAGAAGTGTCTCACGTAACCGTGGAATGTAGAGTCCAAAATCTGTAGGGCAGGCTACATGATTCCAGTGGAGGGTCTGGAAAAACTCCACAGGAGAGGCTCACTGACCGAAGCAGGAAGAGAGCCTGTCTCTTCGGAATCCTCCTTAAAAGGCTTCCAGTGATTAGATTAAGCATCACTCACTGCAGAAGACATATTCCCCTTGGATGATTATAAATGGAATCAGCTGTGGATGCAGCTGACATGATCATGATCTAATTCTATGAAATGTCATCAATGCAACAGACAGGCCAGCACTTGCCCACCAGACAAACAGGTACCAGCACTTGGCCACGTTGACACATGAGCCTGCCCATGACAGACATGAACAACCAACATTGACTTGAGAAGAAATAGACGACATCAGCAAACCAGTCACAAATAAAGAAATTGAATTAGTCATTGAGAAGCTCCCAAAAAAGAAATGTCCAGGACCAGATGACTTCAATTGTGAATTCTACCAAACATTCAAGAAAATCTTGCTCAAACTCTTCAAATAAATTGAGGAGGGAAGGCTACCTAACTCATTCTGTGAAGCCAACATCAACCTCATCCCAAAGCCAGGCAAAGATACTACAAGAAGATAAAATTACAGACCAATCTCTCTAATGAATATAGATGCAAAAATCCTCAACAAAATTCTTGGAAATTGAATCCAGCAGCGCATTAAAAGAATTATACACCAAGACCAAGTAGAATTCATCCCAAGTATGCAAGGATGGTTTGACATAAAATCAATTAATGTAATACACCATATCAACAAATCAAAGCAGAAAAACCACATGATCATCTCGATTGATGCATTTGACAAAATTCAGCATCCTTTCTTGTTGAAAACACTTCACAGTGTAGGAATAGAAGGGAACTTGCTCAACATGATAAAGGGAATATATGAAAAACCCACAGCTAACATCATCCTCAGTGGGTAAAATCTGAAAACTTTCCCTGTAAGATCAAGAACAAGACAAGGATGTTCACTATCACCGTTGTTATTCAGCATTGTGTTGGAAGTTCTAGCCAGAGCAATTAGGCAAGAAAAAGAAATACAAGACATCAAAATTGGAAAGGAAGAAGTAAAAACTCTCGCTGTTTGCAGATGATATGATACTATATGTTGAAAACCCCAAGATATCCACAGCAAAACTAGTAGAAGTAATAAATAAATAGAGCAAGTGTCAGGTTACAAGGTCAACACTGAAAAATCTGTAGTGTTTGTATACACTAGTAGTGAGCAATCTGAGGGGGAAATCAAGAAAAAAGTTCCACTTACAATTGTGCCAGTGAGAATAAAGTATTTAGGAGTAAATTTAACTAAGGATACAAAAGACCTATATGAAGAAAACTATAAGAAATTGCTAAAAGATATCACAGAAGACCTAAATAAATGGAAGGACATAGTGTGTTCATGGATTGGAAGACTAAATATAGTTAAGGTGTCATTTCTACCTAAATTGATTTATAGATTCAATGCAATACCAATTAAAATCCCAAAAACTTACTCTTCAGAAATAGAAAAACCAATAACCAAATTTATCTGGAAGGGCAGGGTTCCCCAAATAGCTAAAAGTATCCTGAGACAAAATAATGAAGTCGGAGGTCTTACTCTACTTGACTTTAAGGTCTTGACAAAGCTACAGTGGCCAAAACAGCATGGTGCTGGCATAAAGATAGATATACTGACCAATGGAATTGAATAGAGTGTTCAGATATAGACCCTCTCATCTATGGACAATTGATCTTTGATAAGGCAGTCAGGCCAACTCACCTAGGACAGAACAGTCTCTTCAATAAATGGTACCTGGAGAACTGGATATCCACATGTAAAAGAATGAAAGAGAATCCCATCTTACACCCTATACAAAAATTAAAATGAATCAAAGACCTAGACATTAGATCTAAGACCATAAAACTTTTAGAAGAAAATGTTGGGAAATATCTTATAAATTTTATAATAAGAGGTGGTTTCCTAGATCTTACACCCAAAGCATGAGCATTGAAGAAAGAAAGAAAGAAATGGGAACTCTTCAAAATTAAATAATTTTGTGCATCAAAGAACTTTGTCAAGAAAGTGAAAAGACAACCTGCACAATGGGAGACAATATTTGGAAACGATATATCAGATGAGGCTCTAGTATCCAGAATGTATAAAGAGATTGTTCAACTCAACAATAAAATGACCAAAAATCCAGTTACAAAATGGGTAAAAGACATGAACAGACACTTCTCAAAAGAGGAAATACAAATGGCTAAAAGGCACATGAAAAGATGCTCAACTTCCCTGACTCTTAGGGAAATGCAAATCAAAACCACAATGAGATATCATCTCGCACCCACCAGAATGGCCATTGTCAATAAAACAGAAAACAGCATGAGCTGGAGAGGATGTGGAGAAAGAGGCACACTTATCTACTGTTGGTGAGAATATCAAATGGTACAACCACTGTGGAAGGCAGTTTGGCGATTCTTCAGGTAGCTATAGAATTGCTATGTGAACCAGCAATACCATTGCTAGCTATCTACTCAGAGGACATGAGGGCAAGGACACACATGGACATTTGTACACCAATGTTTATAGCAGCATTAATTACAATTGCCAAGAGATGGAAATAGCCCAAATGTCCATCAACAGACAAGTGGCTAAGCAAGCTGTGGTATATACATATGATGGAATATTATGCAGCTGTAAGACAGAATAAAGTTATGAAGTATGTAACAATGTGGATGGACCTTGAGGACATTATGCTGAGTGAGATTAGCCAGAAACAAAAGGACAAATACGGTATGGTTTCACTGATATGAACTAACACTAATGAATGAACTTGGAGAATTTCAGTTAAGAACAGAGGCCATTCTATCAAGAGATAGAAATAGGGTAGATATTGGGTAATTGGAGCTGAAGGGATACAGATTATGCAACAGGAATGACTGTAAAAATCCAGAAATGGATAGCACAATACTATCTAACTGTAGTACAATAATGTTAGCACATTGACTGAAGCTGAATATGAGAATGATAGAGGGAGGAGGGCTGGGCACAAGTGAAACCAGAAGGAAGGATAGATGATAAAGACTTAGTTGGTATAATCTAGGAATGCCTAGAGTGTACAATGATGGTGACTAAATGTACAGATTAAAAAGTGTTTTTGCATGAGGAAGAACAAAGGAATGTCAGTATTGCAGGGTGTTGAAAATAGATGGTAATTCATATTTCAAAACTTTAACTTATGTGTGAGACTAAAGCAAAAAAAAAAATGGTACAGAATTTACATTTTGACTAGTGCATTTCCTAATATAACTTATATGGACAGTTTAATTGAACACCATAAGTACATGGAACCTTGAGTACAGCATGAGATTTTGTAGGTCTGTCTGGAGTGATGCCCCGAGAAATTCCAGAGTGTTTTGAACAGTGAATAAAAAAGTATTTGCAAAGTCCCCTTGGGGAAATGATGAGAAAGTGGGAAATAAATTCAACTTTCCCATTTGGAGAATCCCTGAAATTCTTGCAGGCAGTGAGGACAACAAAATCAATAGGCCAAACCCTCAATCTTGGAGTTTGTTCATATGAAAGTTATCTCTGCAAAGGATAGCCTAAGCCTACTTGAAATTAATCTTTAGAGTCACCCTCAGAGAACCTCTTTTGTTGCTCAGGTGTGACCTCTCTCTCTCAGCCAACATGGCAAGCAAACTCACTTCCCTCACCCTCTCTACGTGGGACATGACTTCCAGGGGTGTAAACCTCCCTGGTAACGTGGGACAGAAATCCTAGAATGAAGTGGGACTCAGCATCAAGGGATTGAGAAAACCTTCTCAACTGAAAGGGGGAAGAGAGAAATGAGACAAAACAAAGTGTCAGTGGCCGAGAAATTTCAAATAGAATCGAGAGGTTATCCTGGAGGTTATTCTTACACATTATATCGATATCCCCTTTTTAGTTTACGGTGTATTACAGAGGCTAGAGGAAAGTGCTGGAAACTCTAGATCTGTGTTCTAGTAGCCATGTTTCTTAGAGATGATTGTATGATGATAGAGCTTTTGCAAAATGACTGTGTGATTGTGAAACCTTATTCTAATGCTCCTTTTATCTATGGTATGGACAGATAAGTAAAAAATATGGATTAAAAATAAATAAATAATAGAGGGAACCAATGCTGAAATAAATTGAGTAGAGGGAAATACTAGTGGTTAATGAGAGGGAGGGTTAACGGCTATGGCATGTATGAACTTTTTCTTTCTTTTTCTGGAGTGATGTAGATGGTCTGAGAAATGATCATGGTGATGAATACACAACTATGTGATGATATTGGGAGCCACTGATTGGAATGTTCATACGTCAAGAATGTTCGTGTCTGTATGTTGATTGTTTTATTAATAAAAATTAAAAAAAAAAAAAAAGAAGAAAAGGAAGGTAGGGCCAGGCTTGTCCCCAGGAGTCATGTCTCATGTTGCGAGGGAGATTTACACCCCTGGAAGTGATGTCCCACGTAGGAGGCAGGGATTGAGCTCACCTCTGGAGTTGGGTTAGAGAGAGACCACATCTGAGCCACAAAAGAGGTTCTCTGGGGCTGACTCTTAGGCATAATCATAATTTGGCTTAGCTTCTCCTTTGAGAAACAGGTTTCAGAAGGATAAGCCCCAAGACTGAGGGCCTGGCCCATCAACTTGGCATTCCTCAGTGACTGTGAAAATATCAGGTCTTCCCCAGGTAGGGACGTTGAATATTTCTACCTTTTTACCCAGTCCCTCAAGGGAACTTTGCAAATACCTTTTTATCTTCTGCCCACATTACTCTGAGATGGATTGGGGCATCACACGAACCTATGGAAACCAACAAAATCTCTCTCCCTATTTAAGGTTCCCTGTAATTGTGGTGTTTGAATAAGCTGACCATACAAATTAAATTAGATGTAATTTACCAAAAATATAAATTTTGCACCAAGTAAACATCTCTCCCTTTGGTCTCACACCGAAGTTGAAGTTTTAATATCTAGTCAGTACCATCCTTTACCCTTTAGCCTGATTTACCTTAGTCCTAAGCAGGTCAGCTTCATTCACATCTCTTACTGAAGTCTGCTTGCTTGTTCAGTGTTTGCAACAGGGCACTGCTGGCTTTCATGGCTCCAGAGCTCTGGCAGAGTGTCAGGTCTCATGTAAATGCCCGAAGTTCCAGGGGCTGACACACAAAGAGTTCAGCGTCTCAGCGTATAGAAATAACCGTTACCACTGTGGAATAGATTGGTGTGTTAGTCAGGGTTCTCTAGAGAAACAGCAACAACAGGACATATCTGTAGGTCGTGAGATTTATAAAGGTGTCTCATGCAACCATGGGGATAAAAGAGTCCTAAATCTAGGGCAGGCGCTGAGACTGGCAGTTGTGATAAAATTCCCCATGAACTCCGCAGGAGAGGCTAGCTGGCCGACTGAAGTAGTGAAGCTCCTCTTCTCAGCTTGATTAAATCCACTGATGGATTCTCTCATTGAGGAATACACACCCTTAGTTGATGGTCGATGTGATCAGTCACAGATGCAGTCGGCTTACTGATGATTAATGAACTAGCCTTCTGGTTTATCAACCAACAACAAAATATCCGTATGGTAACATTAGGCTAGTGCTTTCCTGACCAGACAACTGGGTACTGTCATCTGCCAAGTTGAGTCCTGAACCCAACCATCACAGCCCATCACTTGTCAACTTCGCAGCTGTGCAATCACTTTAAAACATGCATAATCTCTGAATAGAACACAATGACAGACATACTTCACCTAACAATACTCAACTGTCCAGCGTACAGCCAGAAATGCACTAAATCTCTCCAAAATAGGGTGCACGTCCTTAGGAAACATTCGCTCTTAAACTTGATATCCTATAACTTTATAACATAAACAGTATAACTTATGCCATGTAAGAAGAAAACATACTCATAACAAAGCAAGGAGGAATCATTCCTCCTATCACAGTCCTTTTTTCTTAACTGTTCACGTGGCCATAGTTCATATTTATCACTACCTTCCTCCACTACCCATTCCACGTTCCCTTTACCCTCAGCCAGCCCCTTAGCAGGCCATGGTTCTGGCCTGGTGGGGTGGCTCAGACCTTCATTCCTGGGCCTATATACCCTGGCTGTGGGAGACAGCACCATAGAGTGGACTGCCGTAAGAGCTCACAATCCAGGAACCTTTGCAGTAAGCCTTCCCCTGATAACCTGTGTTCTCGAATTCCATTCTCAAAGTTTGCACACTATATATAGTTCATATTACTGAGGTGCTGCAGTACTTGTCTTTTTGTTTCTGGTTCATTTCACTCAACATACTATCATTCACCCACTTGCATGCCTCACATCTCATTATTTTTTAATGTCTGCTCTTGACTTTAAATCTATCTAGGTAGTTTTAGTATAGCTATAGAACTTTTTTTCAGGACATTAAGAAAATCACCACATCTTATATCAAAAGCTTCCATTGTAAAGAGAAGCCGAGTTATCTCAAAAACTTCTTTGGATAGATGGCATGTTCTAGTGCCTTTTAGAAAAATTAGTTATCTGTGAGTAGAAATGTTGGCAATTCATCTTCTGACACAATGTAATTTCCTTATTATGCTTGTTTATTTATCCTGATCCATAGCAGATCCTGAATAAATGCTTTTTTTTTTCTAACTAAAGACTTTATTTCAAACAAAAATAAAAAATTGAGAGCTATTTCCCTGGGTGTGGGCAAGGAATCAGAGTAAGGAATACCCACATGGCTAGGCCAAGACACCCCCCCCCCCCCGACTAGAGGGGTTGTGGTGAGTCCCTTCCTCGCGCCTGTGATGGGAACCTCCGTAAGTGTGGGACACTGTGCTAGGGTCCACCTCTCAGGGAACCCGGGTAAGGGGTCTGTCCTAGGACGGATAGCGTCGGGCAGCAGCATGGCCGCAGGCCAACCACAGGATCAAGCCCTAAGTGCCAAGAACCTGCTCTTTTCTCGCCTTCCTGGGACCAGAGCAGACTCAGAGGAGAGCCTGTAGGAAGAACCTCTTAGAGCCCGGTGAGGAGGAAGCAAGGCCCCAGTGTCCCCACGTTCATCACCTCTGTTCTCTGGAGGGCAGTGAGTCCTGGAGTCTGTCAGGTGGTAATACTGACACAGCTGGGCAGCAGGGGAGCCCCAGCAAGTCTGGACCCCAGTGGCTTGCTCTCCTTACCCCCACCCCCTGCCCTGGCAAGCCCTTACAGTTACCGCATGATCCTTTGTATCTCTTGCCTTCCGTTTCCCTTGGGTGGATGGTTGGGTGAGTGGGGTGTCCTGGTTTAGGGTTTATCAGACAAGGACCCTCCTAGGGAGAGTCCCTTGGATCCCCCGCCACTCCTGGACCTGAGAAGGGGGTGTCAGATGATGCCGTGGGTGGGGTCCTGGAAGCCGTCACAGAGTTTGGTGGTGATGGGCGATGCGCTGCCGTCCGCCATCTGCTCCAGCAGCAGCTGGAGCTGCTCCTCAGTCCTGCTCTGTGGAGCCTCTCTGAGGCTGCCAGTGCTGCTGGAGCCATGGAGGCTGGGAAGCTGGGAACAGGTGACTTGGGCCACCGTCCTCACGGGGCCAGATAGGAAGGTCCCTGAGCAGCGGCGATAGCCTTGCTGCGTGATCTCCACGGTCTGCACACCTTCCCCATGTGTTTCCTTGCAGCATTGGCACCTTGTAGTCACTGAACGTGTCTCCATCCAGGCCGCTCATCATGTCCACAGACTCTGTGGTCAGCTTAAAGGCTGATGTCTCAAAGCCCAGGTTTTGGGGTGAGCTGGAAAGACTGATGTGGATGATATGGCTTTCTGTGTCCCAAAGGGTGTTCCCGTTGTGTCTGTCCTTGACTTGCAGGAAATAGCAAACCAAGCAGTCGCCAGCACAGCTTTGCACAGGATTGGGGTGGGCCCTGAGGAGTGCCTCAGCGGTGTAGCTGCCATCTCCCGTAGGAAGTAATGGGGCAAGGATAGCTGTGACTGTTTCTTTGCATAAATGCTTTTTAAATCGAATTGAATTGGTCACCTTAATTTTGTGTTCCTAAGGCAAAACACTTTTTTGGGGGGGGTGTTCATGGTTCGGGAGTTGAACCGGGGTTTCCCACTTGGAAGGGGAGCATGCACCACTGAACCACCTATGTACCCCAAGGCAAAAAACTTTTTTTAGAACCACAGTGAATAATTCTTAATAAACTGAACTGTTTCTTCTGTTTGCTGAGATTTCACACCATTTTTTTTCACATGTATGTTAACTTAGTTTCTTACTTAAAATTTTTCAAAATTCACAAACCGTTATACCCACCAAGTTGTACCGCGTCCCCTCACCCATACCCCTCTTCCTTAGTAGCCTCAAATCTACTTTCTGTTTGTGAATTTGCGTTTGGCTGGCAATTGCCCTCCTGCTCAGTATGGGCTTGGAAGGAAAGGTGTGCCAAGGCGAGGGCATGTGTTGGTTATGTTATGCGTTGACCATTCCCGCTGAGCGTGTGGTGACCCCCCCCCCACCACCACCACTCTCACTCTGTTGGCATGGGGTGGTTGAGCTTCTCAGCCTCCAAGGCGGGCTGCTCTACACTTGCCCAGGTGTTGGGAGAACAGGCCAGTGCCAGGGAGTGTGAGACCCCTTGTCTGCCATGCCCCAGTGGGGACGGCAGGTCTCCTAGTGCAGGGCGACCAACCTTCTTTGCACACTTATCACTGAATAAAACCGTGGGCAGGTTTGAAATACGTGGATTTATTTACTTTGGTATTTTGTACACTTCCCCCTTGGGGCTGTGCAGACCTTGTTACTTTGTTCAGTTTCTGAAATCCCAGAGCAGGGGCTATTTCTTTTTTATCAAGGCATATTTTTAGCATACTCCCCACCCCCATGAAGTACAGTACTGCTTTGGCAGTGGTCCCAAGTTTTGATACTTTATGTTTCTGTTTTTGCTGATTTGGTTTCCTGTTGTTTGGTTTTGTATGCTCTCTAGGTAGAGACATTACTTAAGAGCTCATCGGTCAGTTTTCACATGTTTGGGTGCAAGCTAATTAAAAAAGAAAAACTTTTCCTGTTTTAGAACAGTTTTAAATTCACAGAAATAAAGCAAATCCCTCCCCTTTTTAAATTTTATTTCGACATGATGTGCACAGATGTGAAAGTTCTTCCTTTTTTAGATAATTCCGGTACCTCACAGATCCCATTTCATGATGGAAAAGATCTAGGTATCTGCAAAAGAAAGCTCTTAATCCTGCTGTTACATCTTCTCTGTGTTTATGCTAATTGTGTTTTATTTGCTAAATAAAATGCAGTTATTTTACTGTATTGCATTGTGTTCTGTTGCATTTTTATTACATTTATTGAGAGTTGCTTAACTCCTTGATCTCTAATTCTTTGCCTGGTTAACACATTCCATGCATTTCCATCATTATCATATATTATGCTACATTGGATCCCAAGGATTCAGTATTGATAAGCTTAATCAACCTTTGATGGAGAGTTTAATCTCTTTATAAAATCTTTTTCTCATAATAACATTATTGAGCTTGTATTTCTGTCGGCTTAATAGGCCTGAGCCCAATCTTGAGTCTAATTAGATTTAATGCATTTGATCTCCTGTGTATCCTTCATAGCAGCACCTGCTGGAGCAGGCCAGAATAGACAAGATTTAAAGAAATGGGTGCGGGAGGCCCCATGCCCCACCCCCCAGCACACCTTCCTTCTAGCCCTCGAAGTTGACCCTAGGCCCCCCTTTGGGGCAGTTGGTGTTGAAGCCCTTTGGCTTGTTTGGACTGGTCCTCAGGGGACGCCACCAATTGCTGAATATGTATTGAGCATTGGTGATGGGGAAGCCAGCTGCTTGCACCTCCCTGAGACCAGCGCTCTGCTGTGTCCTGGCTTCCTTCCCCTCCCCAGAGTGGAGTTGGGGATTGAGAGGCCCACCTTGCCCTGAAGGCTGCTCCACCCTCCTTTAGGGGAGAAGAGAGCATTGCAGGGGCACAGGTGCTGCCACCTCAGCCTCAGACCTCAGCCACAGCAGCGCACTGGGGGTACCAGGTGTCCATGGTCGTGACCGCATGGACTGATGGCCAGGGAACTCGTCGGGGAATGAGGAACCCCAGCTGCTCCCCATAACCTGGGTGGTCATCTGTGGGCCCAGCCCTGCCTCGGGCTCAGTGAGGGCTGCACCGTAAAGCCGTGCTCCCTAAATGCTTGGTTCTCATGGAAGCCACTTTGGATTGGAACTGAGGTACTGTTGGGGGTTCCTCTCTGTGGGCAGAGGGTGGTACTCAGTGGTTAGATCATCATGAGCTGAAGGGAGGTAGTGAGTCTTGTCATTCTCTGGTTCCCCCAGGATGCAGGGCTTTTGAGTCTCAGCTGGCCATCTGGGCTGCAAGCCCCCCAGAGGTAGGTCTGGGGCCTGTCAGGTCTGCTGTCCTTGAACTACTTAGTGCACCCCTGAGGTCTGGCCCACAGTGAGCGTGAATAGTGCCTATTGGCAGAAAGGGTGCCTCCTGGGCCCTTCGTGGAGGCTCAGTGTATGCTTGATGCCATCTGGCGAGGTCCTTGCTCAGGCCAGCCCAGACAAAATGACTGATGCCGAGCAGGGGGCATCCACCAGCCGCTGCCCTCCTCTGCTTCCACAGCAGCTGGCTGGGGTTTTAGGGGCCTTTTGTGACTGACCGCCAGGTTTATACCTTTGTGGGTGTTGGGAGGCCCTGGCAGATTGCAGAGGGTGAGGTCAGACGGCTGGGGCTTAGGGAATTCCTGGGAGCCCAGGGATGGCCCGTTTCCGGGAGGGTGAGCCACTCCAGTGTGGGCGTGGGATGGCTGTGAAGGAAAGCGCATGGGGTCTGCGTGATCCAGGGGTGGTACTGGGTCAGCCTGGCAATTTTGGCCAAGACACAGGAATTAAGTATCCCAGCTTCATTGTGGAAAACTGCTACCTGGAACAATGTCTTACCTCATTTGAATGTTGAGGCTGGTTCTCATGGCTTGACATTTGTTGTGTTTCCTGGGTCAAATAACCAGACTGGTTTTAGGAAGAAGAGAAAATTCCCCGGAACATCCCTGCCTGGAGACTCAGCTGCTGCCATTGAGTCTCTGATGGAGATCCTGGTTCAGGCAGCCAGGCCTAAGTGTTAAACCCTTGTTCTGGAAGGTTCTGAGTTTTGCCTGATAAGGCGTGTTGCCAGACCTTGCGCCTGTAGGTCCAGAGGCTGCAGGGGGGACCTTCACAAATGAGATTGAGGTGCTCACTTCCGTTATAGAACCTCCCTGATAAGAAAATACCTGATATCCTGATTGTTCTGTCAGTGGTGGAAAAGTTAAAGGACTGGCTTTTTTTTTTTTTTTTTTTTGAGAATTGGGAAAAAGCTTTGGGAGAAATGGGTTGATTTAGGCAATTGTTAGAGCCATATGGGGTCAGCTGACAAAACCATGGGGTTGCAGGGGGAGGGGCAGGCACGTGGCACCCCCACCCCCTCACCCCAGCCTTCCTGAACCCCCTGTCCTGCCCTTGTGAATCACTCTGATGGGGCATGATGTTGTCTGGGGTGCCCTACCTGTGCTAACCAGTGACCTTTGTTTTCATTTTTAAGCAGTTTTATTCGCACATTGTACAGTCCAACCTAAGTTAATTCCTTCACCCACCATAATCTATATGAAGACATTTTCTTTTCTTCTGCAAAGAATCCATACCCCTCCCCATGGCCCCCACCTATTGACATTTGGTTTTGACGTAATGCCTTTGTCACATTTTGTGGAAACATGTTTCAATGCTACTGTACCATAGTTTGCATTGATTGTATTTTTTCCTGTGTACCATCCCATTTTCAACCCCTTGCCATATTGACATTCATTTGTTCTTTGTCATGTAAAAACATTCTCATATTCGTACATTTAATCACCATCATTGTCCACTCTAGGCATTCCTAAGTTATACCGTCTCAGTCTTTATCCTCTGTTTTTCCTTCTGATGTCATACGTGCCCCTCCCATCCCTTCTCCCTCAGCCATATTCACATTCAGTTTCATTCCGTGTGCTCCCATCAGGTAGTGTTGTGCTACCATTTCTGAATTTTTACAATCAGTCCTGTTGCACACTCTGTATTCCTTCGGCACCAAATGCCCATTCTCTACCCTGTTTCTATCGCCTGATAACCTGTGTTCTTAAGTTCAACTCTCAAAGTTCACTCATGAATGTTCATGTTAGTGAGACCATACAGTATTTGTCATTTTGTTTCTGGCTAATCTCACTCAGCATAATGTCCTCAAGGTCTATCCACATTGTTACATGCTTCGTGACTTTATTTGCTAACAGGTGACTTTTAAGTTCCTTGGCACCTGACTGGGCATTTCACAAATACCAGCTCACTCCTTCCACCCACTCTTGAGCTCAGGCCCCGGGTGTTCACAGACACACCCAGAGAGGTGGAGGAACTTGAGCCCAGGATGCAGGCCCAGCTTTTCTCAGCCAGCTCTCCTGCCTCGACCTCCAGTACATGCACAGAACAGCAGGGTCCTTCCTGGGTGGGCCTAGGCAGGGGGAGGAGGAAGGGAAGGAGTCTAGGGGTTCAGACAGCTTGGTGTTTTCCTCTTTTCTTGCATGAGCAGACACTGGGAATTGAACTTGGGCCTCCAGACAGCTTGGTATTGAGACCAGCACACCAGGCCTGCCCCACATCAACCTGCCCTGTGCTTTTACTTGTGCTGTTCCCTCCCTTCCAAGCTCCAGCTTGTTTCCTTTTCCTTTTTTGCCATGGCTCCGAGGAAAAGGTGGGCCGTGGGCAGCCAGGGCAGGCATGGAGGTGGAGGTGGGACCGTGGGCGCTGAAGGGTGGAGATGGAGGTGGGGCCATGGGCACCCTGGGGTGGAGATGGAGGTGGGGCTGTGGGCACCCATGGGTGGGGGTGGAGGTGGGGCTGTGGGCACCCAGGGGTGGAGATGGAGATGGGGCCGTGGGCACCCAGGAGTGGGGGTGGGGGTGGGGCTGTGGGCACCCTGGGGTGGAGATGGAGGTGGGGCTGTGGGCACCCTGGGGTGGAGATGGAGGTGGGGCCGTGGGCACCCTGGGGTGGAGATGATGGTGGGGCTGTGGGCACCCTGGGGTGGAGATGGAGGTGGGGCTGTGGGCACCCAGGGGTGGGGGTGGAGGTGGGGCTGTGGGCACCCTGGGGTGGGGGTGGAGGTGGGGCTGTGGGCACCCAGGGGTGGGGGTGGAGGTGGGGCTGTGGGCACCCAGGGGTGGGGGTGGAGGTGGGGCTGTGGGCACCCAGGAGTGGGGGTGGAGGTGGAGCTGTGGGCACCCAGGGGTGGGGGTGGAGATGGGGCCGTGGGCACCCAGGGGTGGGGGTGGAGGTGGGGCCGTGGGCACCCAGGAGTGGGAGTGGAGGTGGGGCCGTGGGCACCCAGGAGTGGGGGTGGAGGTGGGGCCGTGGGCACCCAGGAGTGGGGGTAGAGGTGGGGCTATGGGCACCCAGGAGCTGGGTTGTTCCAAGCCCTCTGTTGAGACAGAAGGAGCCCGCCTGCCACGGGGCAGTGTGAGGGAAGAAGCAGTGGACACATATGCCTGAGGGGCACAGGGGCTTGGCTGAGTGTGTCAGTTGAGCTCCCTGACTGTACATGGCATGGGGTGGGGGGTGGATGGAGCTGTATTTGGGGTCAGTCTAGGTTAATGCATGTGGCTCCCTCCCTTGGTCTCTTTGATCTGTCATATGGAGAGTGATTGTTGCCCATGTACCGTGTGTGTATTTTGCCATCCATTTCATTTTTCCCTTCTGATTGTCAGCGACGGCTCCACATTGAGCTGCAGGGGATATTTTGCACCTGCCTTTCTCAAGTTGGACCAGCCAGAAAAATCCTGTTTTTAAAGACACCCCGAGGCCCCCATGTCAGGCCTAAGTTCCTCTCTGCTAGGGCTGTTCGCCTCCATTGCCCACACCCGATTCTCCCCCTTGGCCTGTGTTGGGGAGCAGCCCTCCCCACAGCGTCCCCAGCCTCCCGGGCACTGTCTCTACCCTGCGGGCCAGCCTGCGTGTCTCGGCATGTTGAGAACAGCCTTGGCCAGGAGCCTGGAGTCAGTGAGGGAGCAGAGCCCTCCTGTAACCGTGGAAGTGCTGAGTCAGTTGGACGTCCGTGCCGCCGCCCAATGTGGGAGGCGCTGCCTTGGAGCCAGCAGGGTGATCGTCCTCCCTGCATCCATGTCACACTGAGGCCCAGAGGCCCCCAGCAGTCCCCTGCCCGCTGTCTGTGCTGGCTGCACGCTGCCGAGGAGCTGCCTGGGCCGCTTATGTCACAGGTGGGGAGGCTGTTGGGTCTGCTCCATTGCTGCTGTCTCAGGCCTTTCCTTTCCCATGCGGGGCTTGTGCATCCCATGTCCCCATGAGTCCTCGGCCCCTCAGCACAGGCCACCTCCCCCAGCCTTTCCATACCCCTCCTCTTCCTCTAGCCCCCTCTCCGCCCTGTGGGGCTCTCCAGCTCAGCCCTGGCAGGCCCTGGGGCAGCTGGGTGGACCTGGCGGAGAGGGCCTGGGGACTTGGCCCTGCCTGTCCCAGCAGAAGGATTGCAGGGAGCCCAGGCTCTCCCACCTACCAGGAGCAAGCCTGGGGACAGGCCTTGCTCCTTCCCGTCTTCTCTCTCTCTCCTTCCTCTCACCCACCAGCACCCTCCCCCCATGCAACAGTGGTCTCTGTCTTATGGGGAGCGTCCACCCTCAGCATCGCACTCCCCCGGCTGCCTGCTGCTCGGTCCTTGCTCTGGCAGCAGCCCCGGTGAAGCCCTTCCCCAGCAGTGTGCACCGTGGTCTTTCTGGGAGTCCCTGTCCTCAGAGTGGGGGGGGGGTCTCTGCTCTGCTCTGGCCAGACCTGGGCATCTCAGCCCTCCCTACTCCAGGGCCTCCTTGAGCCAGAACTGGGCTGGGCCCAGCCCGTGAACAGCACTGGGCCACCAGTGCTGCGTGACTGGGGATGGGGTGTGGAAACCCAGGGGGGCCACATCTGGGTGGGGGTGTGAAGATTTATCCGGGCAGAGAGGAGAGGTGGAATGGGCCAGGAAGAGGCTGCCCAGGCCGAAGGAGCAGCAGGAGCACAGACGAGTGGAAGAGATGCCACGTGCGTGGGGGTCCTGGGGGCAGTGAAGGCTGGAGCCTGGAGGTCAGCTTCTCCAAGGCAGAGGGCAGCCCTGGAGATTTGAGAGCAGAAAGTGACTCAACAAAATTTGTATTTTACATGCTCAACTTGAGGTGGGGGCAGGTAGGGGTCTGCAGGGCCTCCTACCAGAGCTAGGCTCTGATGGTAAATCATGTTAGCAGAGGCTGAGGTTGGTGCATTACTAACCCATGTTACAGAGGATTAAACTGAGGCGCACTGTCATGGATGGCTCCCCAGGGTCACCTAGCTGTGCTGACGTCACGGGGAGGAAAGCGGCAGCCAAGGCAGCAGAGACAGTGGAGGTCGGCTGCCCTCACTGGGGTGGGGAAGCAGGATGGGGACAGGTGCAGGTCAGCAGTGCACACCCAGGCAACTGCCGGAGCTCTCCATCTCTCCCGACATGCCCCCAGCAACCCCCTGTTCCGGACATCTGCTTACTGTCCACAGCAGAGCTGTTTGTGCTGACCTCCCCACACCCCAGCTCAGCACTGGCCCCTCATTTGCTGCAGCCTGACTGGGTGCCTCGGCCAAGTGCTTGACCACTACCATGCCTCAGTCTCCCCCCGTGTCACCTGCCATCGCCATGGCTGTTCCCACTGAGCCCCCATAGAATAGGCAGGCAGGTAAGGAGGGGACCCATTGCTTGCCTTTCCAGGGGCTTGGCCTGTACTACCCCAACAGGGCCCATCATCTGCCCCTGGCCTCACTCAGACTCTTCCATGAGGGCGGCCCTGGCCCACACAGGCCTCTTAAGGTAGCCAGAGCCCGAGCAAATGGGGGCCGTGGGGCTGGGGAGGCTGCTCCTCTGCCTCAGTTTGCTGTGGGCTGGTGCACCTCCACCTGAGCCCTTACACCACCCTCTGCTGTGCTCGCTGTTGTTCCTGCCTCACCGGTGAGAAAGGGGAGGTCATGGTCACAAAGTAACTTGCCAGGGTCACGGGGAAGGTGCAGAGCTGGGGTTCGAACTGCAATGGGGGGCTCCACACCACATTGTGCTGCTGCCTTCATAGGAACCCCCACCCCAGGCCTGTCCCTCCCTGCTCCTTCCTACCTCTGATGCAGCCCTGTCCCCCTATGGGCACCGAGTGGGCACAGATGGTTATGTGATGTCCACCTAAGTATGCCAGAGGATGTGAGCATTGCCAGGGACACACAGGCTAGAATCTTCCCTGAGACACCTGGCCGATCCATGGCCGCATTCCTGGGCTCACCTGCCATGTCTGATCTTGCCAGGCCTGGGCGGCTTCAGGGCAGAGTACAGGGTGTGGGCCGGGGGAGACTGCGCCAGGGATGGCATCAGTGCACCCCCAGCAAGGGTGGCCCCTGCAGGGACCAATCACCAAGTCACTGTCTCCTCGTGACTCAGCCCCGTGTGCTTGTGCCGGGAGTGGGGAGCTTGTGCCGGGAGTGGGGCGCTCGGGCCATCCCCCTTCCCTGCCCACCTTTCTTCACTGCAAAAGCTGGGAATTTGTGGGCAGGTTTGTGGGGAGAGCTGCCGCTGGGGGTTATCCTTCCCAGCCTGGATGTAGACGACAGGCCAACCAGAACCCAGCCTGAGGACTTGGCTGAACCAGCTCAGCAAGCACTTACCCACCTGCTGTGGCAGGGCAGGGGACTCACATCCCGGCGGGCAGCCGCCTTTTGTGGCAGAGAAGCAGGGAAAGCTGCAAGCATCAGCACGCCCACAGCAGGTGACCCCTGGGTCAGATGGCACGTGCAGCGTAGTCTGAGTCTCCTTTGGGAGCGCACCACCAGAGTGTGGGTGTGGGGAGGGCTTGGTCCTGGGCTCTCTAGCGATGGCAGTGAGGGACTGCACAAGGTCACTCCTGATTACCAGAAACTCAGCAAAGTAGAAGGGACTTCCTCAGCCTGACGGGATCTCCCCACTTGTATTTAACACCATACTGCCATTTCCAGCTTTCAGTGCAGAGAGGCATGTCATGAAAAAGGCGTTCAGAATTGGAAATGAAGAAGTAAGTTATACATTATAAGTATAACTTATACATATCAGTTATGCATATAATGTGTGTATATATTTATGTATAGTATATACACATACACTTTATGACAATCTGTGAGAAATCCAAGGGATACACCAATGTTAAAAGCAGAATTATTTACAAAAACCAGGAGGTGGGAGCAACCCAAGTGTCCGTCAATATTTGAAGGGGTGAACAAAATATGCTTGATGCACAGTGAGATATTATTCAGCCGTGAGAATGAGTAGGGCTCCGATAGGTACCACAATATAGATGAACCTTGCAGTTGAGTGAATTAAGCCAGACAGAAAAGGACAGGTTTTGTATGATTTCATTTATATGAAATAGCTAGAATATCCAAATTCTAGAGACAGAAAGTGCAGTGCACATCACCAGGGGAGGGGGTGGGGAACTTAGTGCTTAGTGGGCACAGAATCTGTTTGAGGGTGATGGTAGCATGTTGCGAATGTAATTAGTACCATTTATTTGTATACTAGAAAGTGTTTAGAATGGGAAATTTTATGTTAAGTATTTGTTACCATGATTAAAGAAAATCTGCAAAACTACTGGAACTGATAACTGAGTTTAGGTTGCAAGACATAAGTATGCAAAAGTCAAATTTATTTCCATATATTAACAGTGAACAATCAGAAACTCTTATTTTTAAAAAACCATTTACAATAGCATCAAAATATCAAATGCTTAGGCTTAAAACGACAGGTATAAGACCTATGTGCTAAAAACCACAGAATAGTGTTGTTAAGATGCCACTTCTCCACAAATTGATCGATTAATTCATCACAGTGCCAGTCAAATGCCAGCAGGCTTTTCTTTTTTTTTGTAGAAATTGACAAGCTAGTTCTAAAATTCATATGGAAATGCAGAGGACCTAGAATAGCCAAAAACAACTTTGAAAAAGAAACCCTTTCTCTATAGCTTTTAATATATGCTATGTATATATTTTATCTTCTACCTGTTTATTGTCTGTCTCCCTCAAATAGATAGTCATAAGATCATGAATTTTAAAAGTTTTGTTCACTGCTGTATCCCCAGTTCCAAAAGCAGTACCTAGCACATAATAGGCACATATAAATATCTGTCAGATAAATGACACAGAATTGTACATCAAGATGAAGTATTGTTATGATCAAAGGTGATATAAAGGACATTTTTCACATGAACCAAAACTGAGAGAGTTGATTGTCTGTTTAAAGATGGTTGTGGCAATTCAAGGCCTTTTACCCGCACATATATATATAATATATATTTTATGCATACACACATATGCATATTCATGTTTTTTTTTTTTAGTATTGAGGTAACTTCAAACTTAGAGGAAGGTTGCAAATATAATACAAAAACAATACATGGAACTCCAAATATACCCCTTCACCCAGATATCCAGATTTATCAACTTTTGGCATTTCTAACTGTCTTGTCTATCTTCTAAATATTTGAGAGTAGGTTACCTATATCGTGCTCTTCTAACACACATTGACACTTCCAGATACGTTTCCCAAGGAACGACCCTTAACCTTAAGTACAGCTATCAGGTTCGAGTAATTTAACATTGATATAAAGTTTATAATCCATAATCCTGTTTTTTTTCAGTTGTCCCAATAATGTCCGTTCTTTATTTTTATTTTAGTTACGTATACACAACTTAAAATTCTGTCCTTTAACCCCACTCAGGCATCTAGCTCAGCACTGTTAATTACATTCACATTGTTGTGTCAGCATTACCCAAACATTTCCATGAGCCCCCCCAACACGAGTTCTGTACCACTTAAGCCTTGACTCCCCACTTCCATATAAGTTTGATGGTTGGCTTTTCCATTTCTTCAAGGAAGCCTGTTGGAATTTTATGGGGATTGCATTGAATCTATAAATTGCTTTAGGTAGAATTGACGTCTTAACGATATTTAGTCTTCTAGTCCATGGTTTCTTGATTTCCTCCTCAGGTTGTTTTTTACTTCGGTTTCCTTTTCTTCTCCTTTGACGTTGTTGTTATATTAGTTGTTGGCTTTAGGATTTAGAGCAGGAGTGTATAAACTTCTTCAGGAGCCAGATAATGAATATTTTAGGTTTGTGGGCCTTGCAGTTCTGCCTGTAACAGGAGCACGGTCCTAGGCTGTGTCAGTGAACAAGCATGGCAGAGTTCTAGAAAAGTGTTATTTAATGAAGCACAGATGCCTGGCCTGCTTGTTTGCCAACACCTGGTTTAGTGTCTTCAGCGTTGGTTGAATGCTCACTGTCTGCCTTCCAGTGCTGTGGTGCCACTGCTTGTGCAGCACAGGGACCCTCGCGACGGCCCACTGGTCTCTCCCGCCCTGCGTTGGTGGTGTTTCCCTACATTTGATCTCCTTCTGTTTTATAAACTGCTTTCAATGGGTATCTTTTTTTTTATTGAGATAAAACTCACAGACAAATGATCATGATGAAAAATATACAGCTATGTGACGAAAAAAGTATGTTCATATTGTATGTTGTTTGATTTACTAATAAAAATTTTTTAAAAACTTAGAACAAAAATAACAATCTTAAAGTGTACAATTCAGTGACATTAATACATTCACAGTGTTGTGCAACCACCACCTCCATCTGGTCTGAAAACATTATCATTCTTTTTTATACTGAAGAATATTCTATTTTATGGATATATCACGTTTGTTACTCCATTGATTGATATTTGGATTGTTTCTACCTTTTGTTTTTTTTATAAATAGTGCTGTTATGAACAGTCATGATTATTTGTTTAGTACCTATTTTCAATTCTTGTAATTATACACATAGACATGGAATTGCGTGTATAACTTAGAGTCCACCAAACTAAGTGGTACCTATTGTGGTTTAGATTTGTATTTCGCTAACGACTAATGATGTTGAGCTTCTTTTCATGTGCATACTGGAAACTTGTATATCGTCTTTGGAGAAATAGCTATTCAAGTCTTTAGCCCTTTTTTTCTCTTTTAAATTTTTTTTATTAATTTTAAATTAAAAAATATATGGCAACAAAGAAACAAACATTCCTAACATATAATCATTCTGTTCTACATATATTATCAGTAATTTGCAATACCATCACATATTTGCACATTCATCATCATGATCATTTCTTAGAACATTTGCGTCAATTCAGAAAAAGAAATAAAAAGACAACAGAAAAAGAAATAAAACAAAAACAGAAGAAAAAACAATTATACATACCATACCCTTACCCCTCCCTTTCATTGATCACTAGCATTTCAAACTAAATTTATTTTAACATTTGTTCCCCCTATTATTTATTTTTATTCCATATGTTCTACTCATCTGGTGACATGGTAGATAAAAGGAGCATCAGACACAAGGTTTTCACAATCACACAGTCACATTGTGAAAGCTTATCATTATACAATCATCATCAAGACACATGGCTCCTGGAACACAGCTCTACATTTTCAGGCACTTCCCTCCAGCCTCTCCATTACATCTTGAATAACAAGGTGATATCTACTTAATTCATAAGAATAACCTCCAGGATAACCTCTTGACTCTGGAATCTCTCAGCCATTGACACTTTGTCTCATTTCACTCTTCCCCCTTCTGCTTGAGAAGGTTTTCTCAATCCCTTGATGCTGAGTTTCAGCTCATTCTAGGATTTTTCTCAGTCCCTTGATGCTGAGTCTCAGCTCATTCTAGGATTTCTGTTTGCCAGGAAGGTCCACACCCCTGAGAATCATGTCCCACGTAGACAAGGGGAAGGGGGTGAGTTTGTTTAGCCCATTTTTTGATTGAGTTGTCTTTTTGTTATTTAGTTGTAAAATTCCTTTATATATTCTGGATATTAGACCCTTTTCAGAGCTATGATTTGCAACTATTTTCTCTAATTCTTTAGATTCTTTTCATTTTCTTAATAATGTCCTTTGACCTGCAAAAGTTTTTATTTTAATAATGTAAAATTTATCAAATTTTTCTTTTGTTGCTTGTGCTTTTGGTGTCATACCTAAGAATCCATTGTTGAATTCATGGTCATGAAGATTTAACCCATGTCTTCTTCTAAGAGTTCATGGTTTTAGCTCTTATGATTAGGTCTTTGATCCATTTTGAGTTAGTTTTTATTTATGATTTGAAGTAGGAGTCCAGCCTCCATTTGCTTATGGATATCCAGTTGTTCTAGCACCATTTGTTGAAGATGCTATTTTTTCCCCATTGAGTGGTCTTGGCACCCTTGCTGAAAGCCAATTGAGCATAGATGTATGGGTCACATTTCTAGACTCTCATCCATTGGTCTATCCTTATGCCATCACCACAGTTTTGATTACTGTAACTTTGTAGTAAGTTTTGATATCAGGAAACGTTCCTCCAACTATGTTCCTTTTCTTCTTTTTTTGGCTCTTTGCCCCTTGCCATTCTATGTGATTTTGAGAATTGGCTTTTCTCCTTCTGCAAAAGCGGCCATTGGAACTTCAATAGGGATGGCATTGAATCTCAACAGTTGATTTTTTTAATGTAAGTTATTGAGATATATTTATACACCATACAGTCCACCCGAAGTATACAATCAGTGGTTCATAGTATCATCACATAGCTATGCATCCATCACTGTGGTCATTTTTAGAACATTTGCATTATTCCAGAAAAGCAAATAAAATGAAAACGCAAACATCCTGTGATGTTAAGTTCAGGTATCAGTTTGGCCAGGTGGTGGTGCCCAGCTGTCAGGCAAGCAGTGGCCTAACCGTTACTGCAAGGGTATTTCCTGGCTGTTAGGTGAACCAGCAGGCTGATTTATTAAATGATCACAGTTGATTGCAATTGTAACTGACTTTATCTATAATCAACTGAGGATGTGTCTTCTGCAGTGAGAGAATCCAGTCAGTTGGATTTGATCCAATAGGTTTGAAGACTTCTAAGGAAGAGGAGAAAATTTTCACTTCTTTAGCCAGCCAGCCTGTCCTGTGGAGTTTGTCGAGACCCTTCATTGGAGTTGCCAGCCCACCGCCTGCCCTATGGAATTTGGACTCTTGCATCCCCATGGTTGCGAGACACCTTTATACATCTCACATTTGTAGATCTCTCCTGTTGGTTCTGTTTCTCTAGCAAACCCTGACTAATACACACCCCGTACCTCTTACCCCTCCCTGTTATCGACCATTAGTGTTGCATCCTACCCTGTTACATAAACCTACGTTAACTAAGACAGTATAGTATTGTTAGATGTATATACATATGTATGATTAATTCTCAAGCAAAAGAAACATGAAGGAAAGTGCACCAAGGCTTAAAACTGATATATATGTATGTATCAGGGGATCAACACTTAATCATTTAAAGAGATTTAAATAAAAAGAAAGGCAAGTCCTTTGTTTCCCCACATAGTTTCCACTTCTGGTGCTTTTCATCCCTCCTTGTTGGCCCATCTCTCCGCCTGCTGTGCTTTTTCTTCTGCCAGAAATTCAGCATATCTTGCAGTGCAGGTGTGCCTGTGATGAATTCTGTCATCTTTTGTATGTCTGAAAAGGCTTTATTTCACCTTTGTGGTCAGTTGTCCAGTCTCGCCAGCCTCGCGTGGTTTCCTCAGGCTGGCACTGACCTTGGCAGAGGCCTCCAGGGTTCCTCGGTCTGCAGGTCCATGGGCCTCTGCTGGCTGATGCACTCAGACCCCCGGCTCCTCCTTCCAGGAATCTCTGGAGCCGGCCTCAGGTCCCCTTCAGGGGCGTGTGGGGGCAGTCGTGGAGAGGGCCTTCTCCTGTCTCACAAGGTCACTGGCTCCCATTACCTGGTATGCAGTGTCTTGAAACCCATCACTTATTCCTGTCATTTTTTTCAGGGTTTCTGAGTGTTTTCACACAGGAAGTGAGCCCAACCTCTGTTACTGTCTCGCTTTGGTGAGAAATACAAATCCCCATCTCGCTGTTTTTCAAAAGCTGCCAGGATGGAGCCTGGGATGAGGAGAAGGGGCAGGGTAGAGGCTGACCACCTGGCCTTGCACAGCACGTTTTCGCCTGTGGCCATCATCCCCAGCGGGAGCCTCTGATGGTGCCATGGAGCTAACAGGAGATGGTCCATCTCCAGCTCAAGGCTTGGGGTGGTCCCTCAGGACTGAGGGCCTTAGGGCGTGGTCAGGCTCAGTATCTGGCTTCCTTCCAGCCAGCCTGGGGTGGCCAGTCCAGGGTAGGGCAGGTACCGGTGTACTGGATGATCTGTGAGAAGGTCACTGGGCCAGGATGAAGGAGTAGGACAGCAACAGAGTCTGTCCAGCTGAGCCGATTGGCTCCTCCCTGGCCTCTTGGGTGGGGCAGCACCGTTGGTGTTCCCGGGGAGCAGCAGAGGCGAGTCTACCACGGAACAGAGTGTCTGCCCTCAGTCTGGGAGTTGGCGCCCTCCCACCATTTCACGTGCAGTCAGCCTGGCAAAGGTGCTGTTGCTCTCGTGCTGTCTTGTGTCATCTGATGTTTCCCGAGCTCCTTTATTTAAGGAACCTTTCCCTAAGTAACACTGAAACACAGAGTATGTGCGTGTGCATCTGAAAACAAGATTCCACTGTCCATGTCAGTCCATGCTCCCTGGTGTCTTCTCTTTCCTCTGTCCTGGCAGCCTGGGTCAGGCACCAGGGCTCCCACAGCATGCTTAGCAGACACCTGAGTTCTCCCACTAGACAGGATCCTCATCTGACTCATTCTCTGTTTTTGATTTGTTGATTTATAAGCAGTCCTGTTGAGTAAACAGTCTTGTACCTGTCTTTGCATATTTTCCTAACTGTCTTCAGGAGTTTGGGAAAGTTTTGGACTGAGTGAAAACGTTCCTGTATTTCAAGAAGTAAAAAGGCGTCCTGCTTTCGACCTTTTCAGTGGCCCCCTCTTGGTTTGTTTCATTCTGTGAACCAGGAACTTGGAAAGAGGCAGGGTCTCCACCCCTGTGGCTCTCCCCTCCCTGAGGGTGGCTTCCCATCTCCCCTAAGGTGGGACCAACAGTGGGCTTGGCTCCCTGCACAGGAGCAGCTGCCCTCTGCCCGGTGGGGGAAGGTGTTGCAGGATAGGGGCTGCTGGCCCTGGGAGTGATGTGTGGGGAGGATACCCATCTCAGACACACGGACATCCTGATGCCTTCCCCCTCCAGAACTCTTTCAGGCCTAAGCTGGGTGACAAAGGCGGGAGGGAAGGGGGCTCTCCCTTGGGTGGGACCTGGGCACTGCTGGCAGTGGCCCCTTGCTGGGGGAGATGGGAGACCTGGGTTGGGCCTACACTTTGTTGCTGCAGGCATGTGGGCAGGTCTGGGCATCCTTTGGGCCAGCTCAGCCTCCTGCCTGCAGTCGCTCTCGGGGAGTGCCTCTGCCTCTGAACCTCAGCATCCCTGAGCCCATAGCTGTCACCCAGCCTGATGTTGAGGATCCTGCCTGCTTCCCCACACCTCTGTCTGGGCCACGTCCAGTGCTTTCCCCTCCACACTTGGGGATTCCACCCCAGGCCTCGTGGGTGAGTTCCGCCCACCCCATTTGCCCTGCTGCCCTTTGGAGCCCTGCCTGGGCTCTTGTACCGGGGCACTGCCCCCTCCCACTCATGGTCATGGTTGGGGACTCTGACTCTCTGGAATGTGTGAACAGAGGGTTAGAATCAGCAACAGAAGAGGGGTGCAAACAGGCACAGACCCCTCTGCTCTTGATCGTGGCATGATAGTAGGTGGAATGGGGCATGCAGGCGGGGAGATGATGGGGTCTTGGCTGTGCCGTGGTCCTGGGACACCTGTCTCATGAGCTCTGTGTCCCTGGCCCCAGGCGTTTGGACAGGCGCACACGAACCACAAGAAGGTGGCTGCGGACGGTGAGAGCCGGGAGGAGAGTCTGATCCAGGAGTCGGCCTCCAAGGAGCAGTACTACGTGCGCAAGGTGCTCGAGCTGCAGACGGAGCTGAGGCAGCTGCGCAACGTCCTCACCAACACGCAGTCCGAGAACGAGCGGCTCACCTCGGTGGCCCAGGAGCTGAAGGAGGTGAGGGGGAGGCGCAGGGGGGAGCGGTCAGCCATGCCGCAGTCATTCCCCTGCAGCCCAGTGGGCGGTTCTGGGTGGGCTGGGAGCACATGCGTGTCGGCTCAGCTGTCCCGTCCAGGACAGCTTCAGCTTGGATGCTTCCTCTCTGCTCCATGCCGTATCGTGCTCCATGCAGAGGACCAAGATGGGGAAGAGATGCAGGCGCCTTTGCTTGTGCCATTTTTCTTATAGCTCATTGGCCAAAGCTGGTCTCCTGAGCAAGCCAGGGCAGAGTAGGTGGGGTGACAGGGCACAGGACAGAGGTTCCTAAAGGGGCCTCATGGGGGGCTCTTGTGGGCCCGTGGGGAGTTTGAGTGGCCTGTTCAGGGTTTGCTCCCTTCCGAGCTGTGGATGAGAAAGCAAACCCAGATATTCCATGGGGACCCCAAGTAGGACACATGTGAATTGGGCCTGAAAGACGCAGGTTCGGGTCCATGTTGGTGTGCTGAGCAGGTGCGCCCGCATGAGCCAGGCCGCCTGGGTGGAAGTTCCTCTGCCCTGTCCCTGGGGCAGGCGTACAGGAGCAGCAGTCAGGCAGAGGACCACACAAGTTACCAAAGAACCATGGTGTAGTCAGCTTCGGTGACAGGTCTGCTGGATGCTGCAGGACCCTGTGGGTTGTGGTCAGGGCAGGGATTGGAGGCAGCAACAGCTCCTTCCTGTGACGGGGTGTGAGGGAGGATCCAGGGACCGTGTAGAGGTGTGGGGTTTAGCGGCTGGGGGTAGTCAAGGCAACAGGGCAGACAGCCTGGAGCCGGTGTCCCTTCCCAGCAGCAGTCCTGGCTCTGCCCCTGCTGGTGTGGCCTTGGGAGGCTGTGCTCGGGAGGGAGCTGGGGGCACCCTGGCACTCACCCCGCTGCAAGCAGGTTTGGGCAGTCACTAAGCCGTACCTGCTTCCTGCCAGGCCATGGGAGCCTCTCGAGGCAGCGTGCAGTCATTGGTCCCAGCCTCAGTTTCCCCTTCTGTAAATCAAGGTCTCTGACTCCCCTTGCAGTGGGAGTACCCTGTGGTTCACTGCTTCCTCCCACATTGCTCCTGACCCCCCGAGGGCTGTGAGCGGAGCTGCTGAGCCCCCTGGAACGGGCGTGCTTGTGGGGGCAGGGACAGTCACTACACACAGGCTGTCCGAGCAGCCGCTGGGCTCCGAGGTACAAGGCCAGCAGCAGTCACCCACGTGGGCTGTTGACCAGGTGTGCAGGATGGAGGGCCCTGGGAACAGTGAGAGCAGTCACCACCCCGCTGGCTTGGGGGTCGGGGAGGGCTGGCACTTCAGAGTGGGGGTGGAGCTGGGATTGAATCCTCAGGGGCGATGGGGAGTGGCGTCATCTCATTTCCTTTAGGAAGACAGCCTGGCGCTGGTGGGTGTGGGGCTGCAGAGGCCGGATGGGGCTCCTGGTTTGACCTCAGCATCTGGCAACTGTCCAGGCCATATCCCCTTCAGATAAGTAGGAGCCAGCTCTCGCCCCCACCCTGGGCATGGCTCGTGTTCGTCCCTCTTCCAGAAGGGACTGCCCCAGGTCCCACTGGGGGAGGGCTGGGTCACTGGTTGGCCCGCACTGGGCCGGCAGCAGGAAATGAGCTCAGTGCAGTCCCCAGAGCACTTAGGCTGCCCGGCTGCCTGGCTCTGAGGTATGGAGGGGCAGGCGGGTGGGGGCTGCTACCTGTTCCTGTTTGTGCCTCCGGAGAAACGTGGGTCTCCCCCCCACCCCCCGTCCTGGGTGGTGCAGGTGCTGCTTGGCTGGTCCCCGGAACGCCCTCACCTTGGTCCCTGCTCCGGGGCTCCACCCCCTCCAACCAGGACTCACCCACCGTGTTCTTGTTGGGGTCGGCTCCCCTGCCCGCCGTGTGCTCAGACCCCGGGCCCAGGGGCTTCTCTGCTCACCGCCAGGGCTCACCATTCCCACGTGCTGTGCTCTGGGTCTCTTTTAACTGTCCATAGCCATGATCCCACCGGCCTTCTTTTCTCCGTGCGGAACTGCCGGGCTGGACTCTGGCTTTGGGGGCCACGCTTGGGGCCACACATGCTCGCTGGGCGATGCAGGTTCCCACGCAGCATCACCGGGGTGCCTGCTGTCCCTTCCATGGAGAGGGAGGCTTACAGCCGGTCACTAGCCCTGCTGTCTGCCCTCTGAGATGACGACCTCATGCCCCATGGCCAGGGGCTGCAGCCTCCTCTTCCCACCGCCCTCTCCAGCCCTTGCTCAGGGACCCCTGGTCCTTTGGGCCTTGATGACCCACGTAGGTGTCCCTTACACATTGTAGGGCCGTCCGTGTGACACCAGCTTGGTGTTAAAACTCCAGGCACCTGGCTCTGGGTGAGCCAGTTGTGACAAGCTCCTGACTTCTCTCCCCTCCTCCTGAGAACCCTTCAGGGGTGCCTGTTATTTCCCTCTCCTTATACCTGAGGGAACTTGCTCCCAGTCACCTAGCTGGCAGGGGAACCCCCTCCCAGGCTGCCCTTCCTGGGTCTGGGCCCACCGTCTGCACCACATCCAGAGGTGTGCTGCCCTCGTGGCGCTGGCTCAGCCTGGAGTCATTCTCGGGGATCCAGGCTCCTGGCAGGTGGGCCCGGCTCCTGGAGGACCCTAGGGTGTGGGGCCTTGGGAGGGCCGAGGAGCCCGCTGGGCAGGGAGAGGTGGGGCCTGGTCACAGGCCGGGCAAGGGAAAGGGCAGGGCCCAGGCAGTCAGCCAAGGCCTCGTCAGGATTGGCCCCGTGGTGGGCGAGAAGGAGCGAGGAGGATGAGCTGCCCGGCCTTTGAGTGCGCTGGGGCCAGGACAAGGCCAGACACAGCCACTGGCTGAGCTCCCACAGCGGGTTCCAGCAGGAGGCCCTTCCCCCATGCCAGGAGCCCTGAGGTGGCCTGTCCGAGGGAGGCAGGGGCTCTCTGTGGGGTCAGGTGCCCAGGCGCTGGGTCAGATCCCAGGACAGCTGTGGGTGGCGGCGGCCTCACTCCCTCCCTAGATGCCCAGGAACCCCTTCGTGCCGTGTGCCCTGGTCTCCCTGACGAGACCGCAGTGTCCCTCCAGTGTCCCGGCCGAGTCACCTTCTCTCCTGAGAGAGTGCAGACCTGCTCAGGGTGGAGTGCCCCCTGTCCTCTGGCTCCGGCCATACAGTTCAGCAGTATGGGCAAGCCTTCTTCACCAGGAACTGCTGCCTGGCCCCGGCCAGTTCCTGCCAGGAAGACCCCGTGCCGCCTTTCTTGGCTCTTCTGGCAGATAGAACTCACCAAACCGAGTTCTGAGCCTGCTGCTCTGGGGCAAGACCACTGGGTCTGAGCAGTACACCCTCTCCATGCTCGCTCCTTTCCTGGGAGCTTCTCGATGCTGGGCTGGACTTGGGGAGCAGGGTTTCTTGTAGGATGAATATCGGAGTCCAGGCCCCGGGCCAAGTCTTGTCAGTGCGTTTATCCGAAAGGGCCCTGCTGAAGAGAGCGGACCCCCACTAGAGTGCGGGGACTTTCTGTTAGGAGTGTGGGCTGGTGCAGCGCAGAGCTGCCCACGTGCAGCTGTGCTGTGGGTGCAGTGCCCACGCCAGGAGGTTAGGAAGCTGCCCTGGGTTTTGTTTTTTTTTTATCAATCCATCTTTCCGTGTGTTTGCCTGGCATCTTGGAATCTAGTCAGCAGAGCACGTGTCATGAGACGAGATCCTGACCAAGTCCCGCTGCCCAGGGAAGGTGGTATGCGTGGGGAGAAGGGTAGAGAGAGCTATGGGGCTTGGAGGGCGGCCAGGGCTGCTAGCCCAGGGGTCACACAGGGCACTAGCCACGGGAGCCAGGTTTTGGCAGCTGTGGGTAGAGTCCCAGGCCACAGGGCAGGTGCCGGCCTGGGGCGGAGTGGGCTGGGGGTGGAGGGAGAGGGGTTTGGTCCAGGTAATGATTTGCCCCCAGGGGACATTCAGTTCTGGAGACAGTTTGACTGTGCCCCTTGGGGAGGAGGGGCACCTCTGGCAAGCAGAGGTGGGGGTACTGCTCAACACCCTGCAGTGTGCTGGACGTAGGCCTGTGGCTGAGGAGTGAGACCCTGGTTCTGGCCAGGGACATAGGGTCGGTCACATGGATTAGGAGTGGCGGGCACTGATGGCCCAGTGCTCGCCCAGGCTCTGTGCTGTCCCCTCTAGACACCCCCAGCGCCTCCGCCACGGGCCTGCCCTTGTTAGGGCTTCTCTGAGACAGTTTCGGTTCGGTGCCGCATGCCCATCAAGAGGGTGCTGTTGGCTGCGGGCTCAGCATTTCAGAGTTGTGCTACTGTCGCACATCCATCCCTGAACTTTTCATCACTCCAGAAAGAAAGCTCATGTCTGTTAGCAGGGGCAGCCACTCCCCATTGCACCCTGTCTTCCCAGCCCCCACACCTAATCTACTTTCTTTCTCTAGATTTGCTTGTTCTTGGCATTTCATAGGTGTGGAACCCTGAAATATATGACCTTTGTATCTGGCTTCTTCCACTTAGCGTGATGCTTTTAGGTTCCTCCATGTGTAGCATGTGTCAAAACCTGATTCCCGGGCGGGCCACGGTGGCTTAGCAGGCAAGAATGCTCACCTGCCATGCCAGAGGACCCGGGTTTGATTCCCGGTGCCTGCCCATGTTAAAAAAAAAAAAACACCTCATTCCCCTTCTGGATGATTGTGTCCGTTGTGCTCATATACAGTGTTTTGTTGCAGTTGGTGGGCACTTGGGTTGTTGGCTGTCGTGAATAAAGCTATGACCCTTTGGGCACAAATTTTTGTGTGGCCATATATTTTCATTTTTCTTGAGTAGATACCTAGGAGTAGAATTGCTGGGCCCTGTGGTAATTCTTTGTTTAAACTTCTGAGGAATTGCCAGACTGCTTTGCAAAGTGACTGCACCATCTTATGCTGCCTCCGGCACTGTCAGAGGGAGGGACTGCGTTTCAGCCCATTTCACGGATGAGGAAGCTGGTGGTCGGAGCAGACCAGGTCACTTGCCAGCAGTGCCTCAGCAGGTCTGGCCTGAGGTTGTCTGCCGTCATCCCCACGCCTCTTCTGGGTTCCTTCTCCCCTCTGGTGGCCGCATGGGCACCTGTGGGTCTGGGCAGCTGTGTCCTGGCAGCCGTTTCCGCTCTGAACGAAGCACCCGGCCGCCCTGGCCTCTCCTCCCCCTGGCCCTGTGACCTCACACCCGCCTCTCCACGCCCCCTGCAGATTAACCAGAATGTGGAGGTGCAGCGTGGCCGCCTGCGGGACGACATCAAGGAGTACAAGTTCCGGGAGGCCCGCCTGCTGCAGGACTACTCGGAGCTGGAGGAGGAGAACATCTGCCTGCAGAAGCAGGTGTCGGTGCTCAAGCAGAACCAGGTGAGCCTCACCGCCCCCCACCTCTTCCTGCTTACCTGGGTGTGGGAGCGGCACTCCGTCTCCTATTCCCTGGCGGACCCAGGGCCCGCCTGTCACAGAGAGGAGGGGGACGTGGGGGGAGTCTCTGAGTGGCCAACAGGGCCTTGGCTCTATGTCCCCTCAAGTTCTGACCCTCCTGGAGGCGCAGGACTGTCCGAGGCACCTGCCTTCCGCTCTGAGCCTTAGATCTGGTGCAGAGATGCTGGCCACAGCCCAGCAATGCCCCATCCTCAGCCGTGTTCGTGAGCAGGTGGCTTCTTCTCTGTGCTGGGGAATGGGGACCTGCTTTCCAAGGAAGCCCCAGGCCCTTCCCCAGATGCCTTTGATGCCATCTGTGCTTTCCTTACAAACCCTCTCCCGTCAGAATTCCCTCAGAGCAGGTGGCTTTCACCTCCAGGGTACAGGGTATTTAACTTTGGAATAACAAAACGTGGGTGTGTTGATTTCTGGCCACAGCAGAGCCAGGTAGTGGGTGATCTCTCCTCCCTGCCTGCTGAGCCAGCCTCTGCTCACGGAGGGCCGCAGACCTCGCTTGAGCTGTGGGCACTGTCTCAAGGTGCGCCCGGCTGTCCTCGGCTCGCAGTGGCGTCTCCTCCTCTCCTGTCTGGCAGTCACTGCCTGCGACCCCCGCTCCGCATTGTCACCCTATGTGCCGGAGCCCCGAGGTAGCCGTGCAGCCCGAGTGGCCTGGGTCTGCCATGTGTGGCAGGCACTGTCATCGGGGCCTCCTGGCTCCAAGCCACGATCCCCAGAGATCAGTGCTGCTGCTTTCTTCTTTCACATGCACCATTACTGAGACACAGCCACACACCATTCAGTTCAGCCCATCCAAAGTGTACAATTGATGGCTCACAGTATCACACACAGCTGTGTGTTCATCACTGTAATACATTTTAGGACATTTTCATTACTTCGCAGGAAAAAGAAAGAGAAAACCCAAAATATTTCATACCCTTATCCCACCTCTGTCGTTGACCCCTGGCATTGGTGTGGTACGCTTGTTACTGTTGATGAAGAAGCATCAAGATGTTACACTTAACTCTAGCCCGTAGTTCGCAGTAGGTGCCTTTTTACCCCGTGTGCCGCTCTTTTATTAGCTCCTCGTATTAGTGTTCTACATTTGTGCTTGTTCATAGAGGAAATTTTTAATATTTGTGCCATTGATCATGGGCATTTTTTGCCATAAGATTTACTGAGTTATACAGCCCTATGATCAGTACTGCTTTTTATTGCTGTCTCCTAAGTTCCAAAGGCTATTTATTTCTTGCACAAATATTAAAAATTAACTACAAATGTTTTTGAAAATTGCCCACAAATGCTGACTCTCCCTACCCTGTGAAGCATCCATTTCCATTCTGCTCCTTGTCCCGGGCAGGTTCAGTGTCGTGTAGACACGTTCTGGAATCTGCCTTCTCCCTGCTTGGCTCAGAGCCCCCGTGGGTCCGGGTGTAGAGGCGTGCTGGCTGGTTTGGGGCCGAGTCGTGCTGTGCCGGGTCCTGGTGCCCTGTGCCCACCTGGGTGGGCAGTTTTCCTGTTCACGCCTCCCGGCAGGGGCGTCAACACTCAACCTTGTGCTGGTGTATTAGGCGCGACCAGAGCGCCAGGTGGCTTCCCTTTTGAGCTCTTCTGTGTCTCTTTCCCAGGTGGAATTTGAGGGCCTCAAGCACGAAAT